>NC_140975.1:55173314-55320814 GCF_056783735.1 Eptatretus burgeri | reverse complement strand
GAGTTCTTGAACATATGGCAGAAATGTGCGCGAGTCATTTGGATCAAAACTCAGCCCCCAGTTGAAGGATGGTCGTAATGTTAATCCTGAGGATGGAATATTCAGTTAACGACACAACTCGTTATCAGAGCCAAAATCTACAATACGAACAAGGGTCATCAATGTTTAGATGCCATCAATGAACAGTATTTTTATTGCAAATGCAAGAATGGTGGTGACCTTTTGAATGTCCTCCCGCTGTCACCCACCACCGAACCCCACAACTTCCTGGATGATTCACAGATCCCCATTCCCTCCTACTCCCTTACTCATATTGCTCCCAATCATCTTTCCAATACTCTTCCATGAATCCCTTTTCTTTCATTTCCAAAATGGATAGTTCTTCATTTACCACCCGTCCATGTCTCCCCTGGTACATATCTTCTAATATATAAAGCTCTTTCTAACCACTGACTAACTCATTGACTGACATTAAAGATTGGTACCTTCCGGGTGACGTAGAAAGCTGAAATTTTGTGTGCCGATGGACATTGAAGCCAATACACCGGGAAAAATGAACAGAATCGTCGGACAACATCCATAAATGAAAATATAAATAAATGAAAAATCAAATGTAGGTGAGTGACCTGAGACATTGGGGAAGCACGGTTCGTATGCTTACACAATGTGTAAGCACACCCCACTCGTGAATATATACATATATATATATATACATATGTATATGTTCATCCCACCACCCTCCCTTCTAGAAAGCTTGATGGGTTTGGTCTCATGTTATACGTCATACTCCGAGTTCAAAAGATATCCCAAAACACCTACCACCCAAAAAAGAGTTTTACGTCCTCAACCTTTCGCAGTTACAATTCTAACCAATATATTTGGCATGAAAATTCTTAGCATGAAGATTTGCAATTACCTGGGGTGGGAATGTGGTTGCGGGATCGTGGCAGTGCCTCGTCCGTGGTTTGTAGAAGCACCCAGAGTGTCAGTGAGAAGAAAGCAGAAAAGGACGCGTAAAGTGCGAAATAGAACATTGCAATCATAACTGGGGAAATGGAGGGAAATGAAAGTTTGAGATTAGATTGCAAAAAATAAGACATTATTCCTCAAATTTTCTGAATTAATTTTTGAATTTAACTCCATTAACTCCTTCCTCTGGGGCATGATGCTCTGAAACAAAGCTGTGAGTGTGCCCAGGGGTATACGAATCCCACAACTGAAAGGAGTCACCTATGAGTATTGGTAAGATCGTGTCTGTTTACCCTTTGGAATCATGAGCACAAAGGGAAGTAATTTTAAAAATACATTAAGGAACACTTACACCAGCTTTCTGCATCACGTCCCAGGAGCTTTTTGCTTCCCTTGTCCCACACCGTTTCTTTCCAGCCTGTATCATGGGATGCCATCTGAAATGTAGGTGTGCACAAAACCAAAAACAGGTAGCTCTTACACTTAAAGCACTATAGATAGCGTCGTTGTGCCACCTGTGTTCGGCCAACTTTATGGCCTACATGAGCAGATAAAATTTTCTATTTCGACCTCACAAGAGCTGTTTTCTGAAACTGAAATTCCTGCTATAAATTCCTGCCGACGAGGGGCACTGCAATAACTACACAGCTGTACAATATCGGTGTCAACGTGCTGCATAAGAGATGAGTATTCTTAGGAAATCAAGCTCTCACTGTACATTATATTGAAGTAATGCACGGATTTTCACATCGCAGGTAGGTCTGTGGTCTCTTGTTTTTTTGTTTTTTTCACCAGTCCTCCAATATTGCTTCCTCTGCCCTTTAACATTCCCATCTTCTTCAGGATGCATGTGTCCTTCCAGTCACCCTCCCCTGGTTCAACTTCCAAAATCCACAGTGATCACACACTTCAACTACTTTGGTTTTCGCTTCTCCCATCTATGTGAGCACCTTTCAAAAGAACTTTCTTTCCCAATTTCCCTTCCAGGGTTTTAAGCAGGTAGTGCACCACCATCTCATATCACTCCCCATCCTGACCCATGATCTTTATTACCCCAATTAACTCTTCCGAATGCAATTATTTGTTGGTTTCAGTGTTTCCTCCCCTCCTCTCTCTCTCTCCTTCTATCCTATGCTGCACATGGTTGTGACTAGCATCATTGGATGAGAGGGAGCTGTTGTACTGCTTATGCAGTGTCCGCTGTCGGTTAAGCAGGAATTTGTTCATGGCATCTGCCGTAACTCACACACTCTTCACAAAGGATGCTGTGGGATTTTTGACGTCTACCAACTAATTCCGATAGACGGGCTGCGAGTTTCGCTTACATCCAAGGGACAACGCACACATTTATGAATCATCCTGCTTGTGAAACACCAGGATGGCAGTTTTTAACTGTGTCAGATTTGAACCCAGGCAAGACAGATTAGAGGTCTCTCTCTCTCTCACTCTCTCACTCTCTCACTCTCTCACTCTCTCACACTCTCACACTCTCACACTCTCTCACTCTCTCACTCTCTCACTCTCTCACTCTCACACTCTCACACTCTCACACTCTCACACTCTCACACTCTCACACTCTCACACTCTCTCACTCTCTCACTCTCTCACTCTCTCACTCTCTCACTCTCTCACTCTCTCACTCTCTCACACTCTCACACTCTCACACTCTCACACTCTCTCACTCTCTCACTCTCTCACTCTCTCACTCTCTCACTCTCTCACTCTCTCACACTCTCACACTCTCACACTCTCACACTCTCACACTCTCACACTCTCTCACTCTCTCACTCTCTCACTCTCTCACTCTCTCACTCTCTCACTCTCTCACTCTCTCACTCTTGCTTGATTGTTCCCCCACTGCCCACCAGTTCAATGTTCTTCCATGAGCCTCGCTTTTGTCGAGAAAAACAACTGGCTGACTGATGGAATTTCTCAGATGTAGCAAACACACCTTTGAAAGGTTGTCTGTTTGAATCCCATGCCTGAACACAAACTATCCTCCCTGGTACTTTATAAGCAGAATGTGTACATTTGCCTCAATGTGTACCTTGTGGGACAACCCAACATTATCAACCGTTATTATCTTAACCACAGCACTTTTGTTTAAGCATCATAGCTTACCGTTCTTGTCTTCCCTGGAATGCAAGTGCAGGTCCCCTTGTAAATGTTTACCTATTTAAGTTTACAGAATTGACCCTGAGTGGTTACGTCCTCATTTATTCACCGAAATGGAATATAAATGGTGGTCTTTACCTGTGAGCCTGCCAGGTAATACCTACCAGATGTACAAATCCAGGTAATACCAACCAGATTACGTGTGGCTATTGTCGCTAATTCTCATTCCTTTATCTCATAATTCCTGTCCTTCCATTGACCCATCGCGTGAATCACTTGTCTTGATGTAAAAGAGGTTCGGGATATTTTCCAAATACAATTCAATGAAGTCAGATTACATTATATATCTTCAAACTCTTCTATAAAAGAAAATAATATCATTTTGAGTTTTTGACAAAACCATGAGTGAACGTCGGTTGCTCCGATATCATCTGGAGAAAAGCAAATTCAGTCAAAATTGTGTCACCTACCTAAGTCACAACTGTCGTCTTGGATTGGTTGGTGCAGGCGACTGAAGGTCATCTATTTATTACCCTCAAACAGAAAAAGGGAGAGGGGGCTCGGTCAAGCCTCAAGGGCAGGGACGTGGCAGAAAGCTTTCCTTCGAGTACTTCTATACTCTGAAATACGAGATTAGGAAGAATAAAAATGCACACAAATCATATCAAGAAATTGCATCAAGAGAGAGAGGGAAAAAATGAAAACAAGTTGAGGGGAACCTGCTGGAGAGTTTAACACAATACACCACTCTCATCAGCATTGACACTTCAGCAAAGGACCTCTGTGACCCCATGGGGCTGCCTCAATCTGAACTTTCTGACCTGGATTTGTGCCGATGGTAAATCCTCCCTTCTGAACTTGATGACAAACTTCCCTGCAAATGTCTCTCGCTCTTATTGCTTCATCTGATCATATGCTTGTGAAAGTCAACATCTATCTGGCAATTCTCAAGAAGCTGCCTCAGCGCCAGTGAGTCTGGCAGTTCACTCAGGCAGAATGGCAAGGACTGCAAGCAGTCATCTCTCTTCAGGACTGGTCTCCTATGTCTACTGCCCCTGATGTTAACTCAGCCTGGGAATTCTTCCAGAGAAGCCTGCTCCCTCTTCTGCACAGATTCATCCCATCTCGTCTTCAGTTTTCCCACCTTTCTTCCCACCCATAGTACACAATCCTGTGGTGAGGCAGTTGCCTTGAAACAACTTTGAACAACAACTTTGCCTTGAAATAAACAACAACTGAAACAACTTGAAACAACAAGCAATCTCAGATCATTCCAGAAAACCCACAAAAAGTGTCCTCACTCTCAAGAGAGCCAGAAAACTACATCTGGCTAACCTCAAGATTAAACTTTCAAACTTGTTTCCCTCATCAAAAACCTGGTGGTGATTTGTTAAGTATGTTTCTGGAGTTTGCTTCCATCATTTTCAGATGTGATAAATAATGCAGATAGTAGAGGGGAGATGTTTAGGAAAGCAAAGCAAATGATCAGTCAAAATAAGGATCTGATAAGAGAACAATGTGTGAAGGATGATATGAGAAATGTACTTGGTTGACCATGGGGAGATGAGAAATGCTGGAGGAGTTACTATGATCGGCTGCTTAATGAGGAGTTCCCTTGGAACAGGGATATTCTGGAGGCAGTTTAGCCAGGGCAGGGCCCACCACCTGAGATATAATAAGGAATGCATGGGGGAAGAAAGCCATCGATGAAATGAAGAAAGATAAAGCGGCGAGCAGCACTGCTATTGTCACAGAGATGCTGAAGGCATCTGGTGATATTGGAGTGAATTTAATCACTAAATTGATAAATGCAATTATAAGGGAGACATCGATCCCAGATGATTGGTTGAAGAGTGCAATGGTGAATATTTATAAAGGGAAGGGTGATGCCCTAGATCAGAGCAACTATAGGGGTCTGAAGTTGCCGGACCATGGAATGAAAGGGGTAGAGAGAGTCATATCATGGATAAATTGATAAGACAGAGTGTTAATATACATGAAATGCAATTTTGGTTTCATGCCAGGAAGAGGCACAATGGAGGGAATTTTTATAGTGAGGAAATTAGAGGAAAAATATCTGGGGAAGAATAAACAACTGTACTTTATATTTCTGGATTTGGAGAAGGTGTTCGATAGTGTGCCACAGGAAGCGGTGCAATGGTCCATGAGAAAGTTAAATGTGGGTAATTGGTTCGTTAGGGCAGTTATGGCAATGAATGATGGCCGAAAAACCTCTGTGAGGGTAAATGGAGTGCAGAGTGAGGATTCTGAAGTGAAGGTTGGTGTTCATCAGGGTTTAGTCTTGAGCTCAATCCTGTTCATCATGGTTCTTGAGGCTATATCATAGGAATTTAGTGGAGGCTCACCTTGAGAACTCCTGTATGCTGATGACCTAGTGCTGATAGCCGACAGTGTGGAAGAGGTAAATATACAGTATGGAAGGAGGGTATGGAGGCCAGAGAACTGAAAGTGAATGCAGGGAAAACGAAAGTACTAATTAGTGGTGCAGGAGAAGGAAGTGTGGAAAAAGGAGGGAGGTGGCTCTGTGCTGTCTGGAGAAAAGGTGTTGGTAGCAATTCAATATTGTGTAAATCCTGCAACTTCTGGGTGTACAAGAGGTGTAGTGGCATCAGGGGTAGACTGCAGGTGGCACCTGACTTCAATGTGCTGTTTGCGCAGGTGACTCCAGTTAGAGCGGAAAGTTTAGTTTATGGGAATATATCTGGAATGTGCAGATAAATTCTATTACCTTGGTGATATGATTAGTGCAGGTGGTGGTGTGGAGGCAGCAGTGAATGCAAGAATTAGAAGTGGCTGGAGGAAGTTCAGGGAGTCGTTACTCCTACCTCCTACTGATATCGAAAGGGACCTCTCTCCGATTAAAGGGAAACTTTATGCAACTTGCGTTTGAAGCGTGTTTTTGTATGGCAGCGAAACATGGGTGATCAAAAAGGAGGATGAACAGAGGTGTGAACGGAATGAAATGAGAATGGTGAGGTGGATGTGTGATGTGACACTGAAGGATAGGAAGTCAAATGTGAAATTAAGAGATAGGTTAGGTGTATAAAGTATTTAGGAGGTGTAGGGGTAGGTTGAGATGGTTTGGACATGTGGAGAGGATGTTGTGGTCGGGTAGTTGTGTGAGGAGGTGTATAAATACAAATGTGAATTGAAGGAGAGCAAGAGGCCGTCTGAGCAAAGTATGGGATGCGTTGCTGAGAGATGATCTTACCGTGAAAGGCCTAACAAGAGGGCTCGCAAGAGATCATGAAGCTTGGAAAGCAGCCATTAAGTGAACCATGGCTTACACATGCAAGCATGGAAATGGCCGTAAAACGATGATGATGATGATGATGATCATCATCATCATCCATCATCCATCATCATCATCATCATCATCATCATCATCATCATCATCATCATCATCATCTCTTCCCTCTCTTCAAATGGCATCACAGCCGACTTTGTTTGTGAGAAGGCTGAATGCCTCATTTCTATGTCTACTTCCAAATCTTGTGTTTCCAACCACTCACTCTCAGTACCCACCCTTCCCTGTCTGAATCAACTGCTCCGACACTCTGTGTGTCATTTGCACCGAAGAGGGTGGATAAAGTTCTTTCAACTCGAGACTCTTGATTCTGCAACTGGACTGGACGGCATCAGCTCTTATGTCCTATAAACCTGCTCTGCTGCTCTTGCACATCCTCTCTCTCTACTCATTTCACCCTGTCATTCGCCATCAGTCATCTTCTACCTGCTTCAAAATCAGCCAACCTCACTGCATTACAGAACAATAGGGGCAATACCCCTGGGCGCTCACCTGGTAGCAGCTGGATAAGACAACCAGGAACCCACTGGGAGGCATGGATGACCCACAAAATATGTAGTGGAGAAGACAGTAAATACCTCTGGATTTATTTATTTTTAATGCAGTGAACAAACTTTGGTACGTCACAGGTGATGAAGGTTGTGGTCAAGTTTCATCAAAATTGATTGTGTAGTTTCTGAGAAGAGAGAAAATACCTATTTTGGGGGCAACTCCCCCATAAAACCCCTTAGGCCACACTTTTTCAATGGTGTGAATAAACTTTGGTATGTTTCAGGTGATGAAGGCTGTGGTAAAGTTTCATCAAAACTATTTGTGTAGTTTTGGAGAAAAAAATCAAATACATATTTTTGGGGGCAACCCCCCCCCCCTTTACACCCCAATTTTTCCAATATCATGAACAAACTTTGGTAGTTCACAGGTGATGGAGGTTGTAGTCACGTTTCATCAGAATTGTGTGTATAGTTTCTGAGAAGAAAGCAAATATCTCTTTGGGGGGCAACTCCCGATAAACTCCCTCCGTAGACCCCCTCAGACCACGATTTTTTTTCCTTTTTTTATGCCGTGAACAAACTGTGGTACATCATGGGTGATGAAGGTTGTGGTCAAGTTTCATCAGAATTGCATGTCAAGTTTCTGAGAAGAAAACAAATACATATTTTGGGGGGACAACCCCCATAGATCCCCTCTGGGCCCGTTTATTATTATTTTTTAATGCCATGAACAAACTTTGATACACACATGGTGATGAACATTGTGGTGTAGTTTCAGAGGATAAGTTGAAATTATTTGTGGACAGACTGACTGGTGGACACTGCGCCATCCCATAAGCTTCCTGGAACTACGTTCCTGGTGAGCAAAAAAGATGCAAAAACGGATCCCCTTAACTACAGACCTATGAGGTTACTTCCAATCATCAGCAAGGTCATGGAATCCATCATCACAGTTGATATGAAATCATTGCTTCTCTCCAACAACCTCATCTCAGATCACCAATTTGGATTCAGATCAGATCACTCAACCTTGGACATGTTGCTTCTTCTTTCCTGACAATGGTGGAGGCCCTCAATGTCATACGTGAGATCAGGGTCATCTCTCTTGACAGATCTCGAGCTTTCGATGGTCTGTCATTCCACCTTCCTCTAAAAAATGTCTGCCTATGGCATCCATAGCCGACTCCACTTATGGATTCCTGACTTCTTCTCTTCTCATAGCCAACGTGTAGCTCTTAATGGAATCCTTTCATTTCCTCGTGTTCTGAGCGCAGTCCAATTCCTGATCTTCATCAATGATCTCTCCGAATCTCTGGAAAATCCTCTTTATCTACTTGCTGATGACTCCACCCTCTGCCATGACATCCCTCATCCTTCAGAGATGCAGGCGACAGCCTCTTCCCCCTCTTTGGACTTTAATAAAACCAAAACATGGTCAAACACTTGGAATATCTTTCAATCCTGACAAATTCCACACTCACTAACTTTCTCTGAAATTCCCATCTGGCAAAACCTCCCATCTACTTTCTCAACAATCCTCTGGAGGATATTTAAACTCCTGGGACTCACTATCAGCCATGATCTTTCTGGGGAAATCCACAAATCAATGTTAGCCTCCAAAATCAGCCGCCGACTGGGCATCCTTCACCGTACAAAGCCCTTCCTTGGCACACCTGAACGCTTGATGGAATACTGCACTCCTTCTCTGGGCTGGTACCCATGCCTCACATTTTACTCAGCTTCACACCGTGTAAACCAAGGCCTTCATGATTAGTGGAATTTCTCACGATGAAGCTGAGTCAGTGGACCTATCGCTTTCCCGCCGTAAAAAGATCAGTGGTCTCTCTGTCTTCTCCTCCTTTCTGATCTTACATCCTCTGCTATTTCCATTCCGTGTCTTTCCTTCCAGAACTGTGGTGACCAGAACTGCACATAATATTCTAGATGTGGTCGTCACTAAATTTCTGTACAATGTTAACACCACCTCTTTTGATTTATAATTGATCCCCCTCCTGATACAGCCTAAAACTCGATTTGCTTTACCTATAGCTGCCTGGCATTATGCTGCCTGCTTACCTCCTGTATCTATACCACCCCCAGATCCTTCTCCTGTGTGACACGCTCCAAAATTACACCTTACATCCTGTAATCTCTATTTTCATTGTTCTTTCCCAACCCCAACACCCCACTACTTACATCCTCCCAGCAAGACATCCTCCCACTTACAGCCACTATTTGCTTCCTATCACTAAGCCAGTTTGCCATCCAATTAGCTAACTGACCAGACATTCCACACGCCCTCACTCTGGCTAACAATCTCCGATGTGGTACCTTATCAAATGCCTTCTTAAAGTCGAGATATACTATGTCCACTGCCTTTCCATCATCCACCCAATCAGACACTGCTTCATAGAACTCTAAAAGATTTGTTAGACAGGAACTACCTTTGGTAAACCCATGCTGACTATCTTTAATTAGTTTGTATTGGTTTAGATGGTTCCTCATCCGGTCCTTTATTAATGTCTCCAACACCTTCCCCACAACTGAAGTCAAACGAACAGGTAAGCAATTAAAAACATTTTTAGATCCTCGTGGAGGATCTCTGTCTTACTCACGTTGTTGTTCTTCATCTTCTTCTTGTGGACTTTTTTGTTTCACAGCCTACAGTTTTCATCGAAACTTCCTGAAACTTGGCATATATATATGTAAAAAATACCCTGCGCAGACGGTAACCATCTCCAATTTTGAAAATTCCTCCTGGAAAAAAGTTATTACGTCAAAATATCTCCACTAATGGAAATCGCCTAAAAATTATCTCAAACTATACAAGCTTTTTGAATTCTGTTTGCAGGAATCGAAAGGGCATTAGCAGAGATGAATTACCGCACATATGATACATCACTATGACGTCATATCAATTTTTATGACGTCATTCCTATTTTTTGACATTTTTTGTTTCACAACCCAGAGTTTTCATCGGATCTTCGTGAAACTTGCCATGTATATGCAGAAAGCCCACATGCAGGCAGTAACCATGTCCGATTTTGGAAATTCTTCCTAGAAAAAAAGTTGACGTCATAATATCGCCGCTAATGGAAATGGCCTATACCATAATCTCCGAAAATAGGCAAGCTGTTTGAATTTTGTTTACGGGAATCAAGCCGGGCATTAGCGAAGATAATTTATCGCAAACCTGCTACATCACAATGACGTCATATTCGTTTTCATGACGTCA
Organism: Eptatretus burgeri; assembly: GCF_056783735.1. Lineage (NCBI taxonomy): Eukaryota > Metazoa > Chordata > Myxini > Myxiniformes > Myxinidae > Eptatretus > Eptatretus burgeri. The sequence goes on along the minus strand of NC_140975.1, from coordinate 55,310,676 downwards.
TCATTAAGAGGACGAGGATCTTCGCTCATTTGAGCTTGTTTTTCACTTTCTTCCTTGGATCTTGTGTAGATAAATTAGTATGGTGTTCGCGCAGTCATGATGGGCTGAATGGCCTCCAGTTAGATTTCCTTGTAAGGGCAACAAGACAACAGACACGAGGAGTCAATTCAACAGATTAGAGAATAGAGGGAGGAAGAAATGAAGGTGAGCATTCAGTTGAAAATTGGGGAAGGTAAAGTATGGGATTCTGGAAGAACGCATGCATGCTATCTGGGCAAGCTAGGAGAGCACGTAGGGATGAGGCCAGAAGGCAATAGAAACCAACCAACCAACCAACCTGCTTCTGATGGGCAAGACACAAATACTTCCCATGTCGGCCTCCTGCTGAGATAAGCCAATGACATGTACAGCTTTGGACTTGATCACCTCCAGGGAAAAAAATATGGGATGCAGCTGTACCAGCCAAGAACGAGGACCCATACACCATGACACTTGAGATGAAGACCTGAAAATTGTAATGCGCTCTGAGCAGCTCAGAGTGAACTGAGATATCGGCCTGCCTTAGAAGCCAGTTTGGTGATGTGGTCCACCCAGGACAGATAATTATGTGGCCGAGAAGCTCCAAAAACGACAGAATGAGAGTAAGGGATTTTCATTTATTTATTTTGCAAAAAAAGGCAAGTACTCTTAAAATAACAGAATTTTTCACAATCATTCTTGCTTCCTGATTTGATGGAGCATTCTCCATTGCATTTTTTGCAAAATAAGTAAATGAAATCGTAATCTCACCACTTTTGTTTCCTTTGTTATTTGAAAACCAACTTTACATTGCTGACAAAAAGCAGCAATCCCAGTCTCTCTGTGCCATCAAGATTATCGGAAAAAATGCAGAAAAAGTGCTTCCATGGTTGAAAATAGCTTCACATCTTGATTTTGCAACATCCTGCTCACTCATTGCCTTTTGCTTTAGGGTTTTATCACCTGTAACGGAGTTCACTTCTGAGCTACCTCTTAACAAGATTGCAAGCCAAGTCAAGTGTTTGCAAGTTCATGAGAACCTCTGTCTGCACTTTTCCATCAACACCAGCAGTATGTTGTTTCCCCTGTTCAGGTAGTTGCAGAAGTATTATTAAAAAATATATATTCAGAGTGCTTGTACAAACTTCACTTTTGTTTTATCGAGAAAGAAACAGCAACAGATTTAAAATAGATATCTGTGATCACAAAGCGATCGCCAAGGGTAAGCCTCCCTCGCTGGAGGAGGATTACCCTTGACGATCGCCCGTGACTTATCATTGGCCTGAATCCATTGATAGCCATATTTGTTTCAGATCACCATATCACCTTGACCTTCAACATTTAGGGATAGTGTAAATTAAGAAAAATTTTCCCCATCTACAATGTATCCATAAAACTTAACATGATGAAACCGGAGGAAAATTATTCAAGTTATGATCAAAAAGGTGTTTTCTGTTTATTAGGTCACAATCGGAAAAAGTAGGTCAAGGGCACGAAACAAATATCAGGTGCACAACTTCATTATAGGTCCACCATTATGATGCAAGAACATCTTGGAAGGCCAAGTGGTCTTTGAGATTCTACATTGGCAAAATTGAGCGATGACAAAAAAGAAGTTCTTTTTATAGTCATTTAATCTTGACCTTTAACCCAGAGGGGTATGATGGAAAGCAAATGTAAATGCGCTTTGCTCCAGGCTACCTAGAAAGGGCAATATCATTCTGATTGGACAAACATTAGTCGAGTTATGGTGAAAAATGTTAAAATGTCGATATTCGGTCATGACCTTAAAAATTAGGTCAAGGTCCAAAAATATCAACCCCATTGACTCTATTCCCATTATTGATGCAAAATTTCATTCCGAAAGTCCCAGCCGGATCCGAGATACAGCTCTGACATTGGCAGAAGAAAAAAAAACAACCTAAATGGTGCTTTCGTACTCCTCGGGGGTCTAAGACCTTGACCATTAACACGGAGGGGTATGATGTAAAGCAAATGTAAATGTGCTTTGCTCCAGGCTACCTAGAAAGGGCAATATCATTCTGATTGGACAAACCTGAGTCAAGTTATGGTGAAAAATGTTAAAATGTCTATAATTAGGTCATGACATTAAAAAGAGGTCAAGGTCAAAAATTATCAACCCCACATACGTACTTTTCCCATTATTGATGCTAAATTTCATTCCATAATTGTAGAAAAACGCTACAACAGCTATAAGCCTCCTGCTATCCTCTAGGTCTTGAGGGAGGCTTTAATAGAAAAGGAACAAGGTAAGTATCATAGTGACAACATGCATATCTTTTACACAGTCATGTAGTTTTAATAACACAGCCTCAATTAATTCCGAAGTGTCGAAATATAGTGAACCAAATCTACAATGCAAAGATGGTATGCAACTACAAGTCACAAGTACTACAAACCCAATATACAATTCAACAAGCTAACAAAGTGCAAAAGTTACTGTTGCAGGAAAAGAAAAGAAAAGAAAAGAAAATAAGCACCTTGTACAAGGCACAGCTGTTTAAGATTAACAAAACAACAACTACAACAATAGAATAAAATAGAATAACGCACATCATATGAGGAATAATGTTCGGCCACAATGCAACTTTATGCCACCCTGTTCCCTTCCGATCAGTAACAATCGAAGTGGAAGGACTGAATGATGGTGCAATAAAATGTACAAAATTGACAACATGGTCAAAAAGCACATATGCGCGCGCGCACGCACGCACGCACGCACGCACGCACGCACGCACGCACGCACGCACACACACACACACACACACACAAAAGATAGAAGTGATCAATTTTGGAAGGAAAACATTGGGGGTGAAGTACATGTGGTATGATGGCAAGACCTCCAGCAACGGATTGTCGATGGAGGAAAGAGGAGGTGCAGAATTGCCCACCCACAATGCTACAAAATTGGTGGTGAGCTGCGAATGAGGGACATCGTGGCAATTCTGAGCGAAGCAGGGGAGGTGGCCACCTCTGGAGGGACCAGTTCTCGTTGCTGCCGGGGGATAAAAGCTGGCTGCTCCTCCAATGTGACCAGCAACTCTGTTACATGTGGCGAGTGTATGGGGTGGGGGAGGGGGGTGAGATTAGAGCAAGATAATCTTTGATTGTATTCTTCCAATAGGTAAAAGCAAGTCAACTTTTTACATCCAATTTCAAACTTGGTCTTGGTTATTTAGGTTGTCAAGATGGATTATAATATAATGCAACTCTTGGATTAACAATGACGTAAAGAACGAGAGAATCTTTGATCATTCAAATACACACAAGAAGCACATCCATCCATCGATCTATTCATCCATTGGGACCATACTCTGTGCAGAGTGTTGGTGCTGCCTAAGCAGTCTCCTTGGCTATTGAGCACAATCCTGGATGGGTCGCCATTGTGACACAGGATACCAGCAAACTGGCACTCATTTTGCTGACCTTGGAAGAATGACAGACAGAGTCACCCAACCCCACCTGGTATTAATTCAACAGCCAAGTGAGATTTGAACTCAGGATCCTAGGATCCCAAGCCCACAGAAACAAATCGATGAACCTTGAAGTGAACATGGAAAAAAATTCTGCTAATTTTGACTCCTCTCTCACAAAATGTGCAACAGACACTCAACATCTCAAAGGAACTATGTGGCTGGAAAGGAAACTAACCTTCTATCACCCTATGGTAGGCAAAGTGAAGGTAGAGCAGGAAGAGAAGGTGCAATGAGGCAAGTGTGCAACAGAGCACAAGGCGCTGACGCTGTCCCGTTGTGCGCGAACTAAGTGCACACACCTGCACATGGGGAGGGGGCGGGGTGATAGTACCTGCAGAAAACTGCAATCAGCACATCCTACAAATGGATTCCTTTTCTTTACAGAAATAAGCTAACCATTGACTCCCTTTAAAATTCAAAACCTCCCAACATCCATCCATTGGGACCATACTCTGAACAGAGCGTTGGTGCTGCCTAAGCAGTCTCCTTGGCTATTGGACACAATCCTGGAAGGGTCGCCACTCCGACACAGGATACCAGCAAGCTGGTACTCATTTTGCCGACCTCGGAAGGATGACACAGGCAGAGTCAACCCCACCTTGTATTAATTCAACAGCTGAGTGGGATTTGAACTCGGGATCCTAGGATCCCAAGCCCACCACCCTAACCATTAAGCCAACACAAGGCATAACCTCCCAACAGCAGCAGAATATCACCAACTTGTCCTATCAGCTAAGTTATAACAGAGAAAGATGACATCCTCCCATACCGGCTGTCAGCAGATGACAGTTTTCAAATACAAATCTATCTGTGCTTCAGACAAATAGACAATGTCACTCACAATGTCTTTGAACAGTCCTTTCTTTCCTGTGTTTTTTTGTTATTCTAAAGAGAAGCAGAGGAACTCAAAAAACTGGATCTTTTATACATAATGTTATCAAGACAAACTGCACATACGGCACCACTTTAAATGTCTTCATTTGCAGTGGAAGTGCATAAGTTGGTCCAGTATTACCATACGCAATGTCGGAAGTCCTCCACCCACGAGCCACAGCACGTAGAACAATGAATGTAAATGGATGTTGTAAGTGATGAACAGGACCAAGCAGGGACCAAACATGCCATACCCCTGCAAGAAAACGCACACCGTGACAGCTCAATGGCTACGATGTCCAAATAACACTGAAAACACAACACAAAGAAAACACAACAAACACAGCATTAATATCGAATACGAGTTGCCAAGTACACGAAACCTTTACGCAGAAAGCTGTGCCCATCAAGCCTGCACAGTGGTTGCTAACCTTTGGTTGTGTGTCCATGATCTATCCGTTTTAAATGCTGAGCATCAATCAAGGAAGCAGCAAGTAGCCTTTTAAAAGTATTTGGTACAACTCGACCGGGGCTCGAACCACCGTCCTCCAAAACTCAGAGTGTATGCCGAACAATTAATTACTCCACCGATTCCATCATTACTATTGACATTTATTTGAGAACATGGTGAAACCCTTCAGCCAAATAGTACAAGCGAATGGATGTAGGCTCTAATTGCGATTTGTTGGGATGGCTCAAATTAAATAAAATAAACAAACGCTCCCCATTTCAAATGGCAATATTAGAATTAGTGAGATTGGGAAACAACAAACACCTATTCCAATGGACAGATTTTATTGTGGGTATTCAAATTGGCAAGGGAAGCATAATGTGCTTTGCAGTAATCGTTTGTGAATGTAAATTGCACCAGGATTAGATTACAAAATGGGCCCGCTGGTTGCATCATTGCTGCTGAGGCACGACAGTGCTGCTGATGCAGTTTCCCTGCACTGCATCAGCTGCAAGAATTTGGAATTTCACCAGAGCACCTGGGCTAACTCACCTACTACTCAACAAAAGATTGCGGTGTTTTGAACAACGGTTAATTAATGCTAGCAGATGGGTTTCCAGCTTTATGTCCATCTGACGTATGGTGGAGAACTCAATGATGCAACGCCCTGCCAGTGAAGTACAAATCTGACAGTTTATAATCAGGTCGAGAATCAATATCGGACTCGACAGTTCTAAGGCAAGTGTGTCTTCCTCTGCATAATCCTAAAGGACTGATGTACAGTACAGTGCAATAATATTTCTGTAAATGGTATTTTGGTACATCAAAATTCAGGCAGTGTACGTATGCAGTAGAAGGGCAACTTCATAAAAAAAGAATTCTTCAGACTGGATTGCTTTCCATCAACATTAATTCAGTGTGTGCAATTTCAGATCATGGAGAACAAACCACGTGTGATCGTACCAGCATGGACAATATTTGCACCATGGTGATCTTGCTGTTGCAGATGTAAGCTAGGAAGTACAGGAGTGAAGAAACACCCAGCCAGTAGCCAAAACAGGTACCGATGGCTGTCCCCATCAGGGTGCCTTGACTCTGAAATACACATGGTATTATGGCTTAAGCACCAAACATTCCTTCAAAACTTTATGAAAACTTCCTTTGTAAACCTTCCCCCCAACCCCCCCCCTAAATCATCATATGAGATTTCCAAGTAGTCTCTCTGAAAGAATCCTCAAATTATCTACATTTCTTATATCCAGATCTCTATCTGCATTGCTGGCCTGTTTGCCCTCTGGAAAAGCTTACCCCCAAAACCTTTAAATGTTCTTTTTAATTTTAATTGTTATCTTTCAATGTATTCTACTGCCATGCCACATTATGTCCACTGCAAGATGTACCACAATGGTGCCAGAAGTCTTCATGCCCTGCAGCAGGATGGCCACCATGGTGAATACCAGCATGAGAGGCCCGTACAGCTCCCTGGGAAGCTTCTGTGAACAGTGAACAGACAACGGAAGTTCAGGGATACGGGTTATCATCCCACGCGCATAGCGCAAAGTGGAGATAAGCAACTGCTTCACTCTGTCTGTCTGTCTATTATTGAAGAAATACTGAATTTCAATTGAATATTATATTTTGAACGCTACAGAACATGAATCAGAACACAAACATACAGTTTAGCAGTGCTTTGGCTCTGAATTTGGCAAATTGTACATCATCTCGTCCCAAGTACACATGAACACAGCAAGGTAAAGCAATTGCTTCAGTCCGCCTGTCTGTCTGGAAGTCAAAAAAATTGAAAACCATTCCATACAGGAAACATACTGTTTTAGGGATGTCATAAGGGACGCAAACAACAGGCTTGATTAACTAATATAACGCTGCCCGATTAACTAATATAATCATCCTGCCCAGAGCTTCGGCAAGCGAGCGTGTGGACTGGCGTTCAAGGCTGCCCCGCGAGAGGCTGCTGGGTGCTGGAGACAAAGCTGGGTGCTGGCGACGGACGTGACATGCACGCACACATTTCAGAATGTTTTTGCTTCACGGATGACTTTCTGGTGAGCGAGACGATTTTCTCCCACTTCCCTCCCCCTGAATGATCCGTTGGGTACCCTTGTCTGTGTTTAGCTGTAAGTAAGTCAACCCCCGTTAAGCTTCTGCTCTTTGTCTCTTTCCTGGCATTTTGATTAATTTTGCTTTGAGATTCATTCTTTATTTACCTCAGCAAATAAAAAATTCTATTTTTTAATTTATTTTATTATTAATAAATTATTTGTCGATTTCCAACCTGTCCGTGTTTGTCCTTTCCTTCATTGGTCTAGCATTGTTCAAACCGAGATAGACTGGGAGGTAATTACCACAGATTTGACTAAAAAATCGTTGCCACGCACCAGCGGTTAAAACGCTTGGCCGCCCTAATTAAAATATAATCAGATAATATTGGTGCTTTGCCGAGGGCGCGCGCTCCCCACTCAGGTAACCCCGTGACCTCGAGTGAAACGGAATAATTAGACGGCGGACACTGGAACTCGTGGTTGACTGGGTGGCGTTCGTGGTTTTAAAACAACCCACCGTACCATAACGTTAATTGCGAGCGGTGCCCCAGGTCCGGCCCTACCGAGGACAACTGGGGATTAATCCCCCTGAGTGACAAGCTGGTGTCTCGGCATCCATGACCGCAACAATATATATATATATATATATATATATATATATATATATATATATATATATATATATATATATATATATATCTTCTTCTTCTTTTTCTTCTTTCGGCTGCTCCCGTTAGGGGTCGCCACAGCGGATCAACCGTCTCCATTTCGCTCTATCCTCCACATCTTCCATTGACACTCCAACCACCCGCATGTCCACCCTCACCGCATCCATGAACCTCTTATTTGGCCTTCCTCTTCTCCTCCTGCCTGGCGACTCCATCTTCTGCATCCTTCTCCGGATATACTCCACTTCCCTCCTGTGCACATGTCCAAACCATCTCAATCTCACCTCTCTCACTTTGTCTCCAAACCGTCCTACCTGCGCTGTCCCTCTAATATACTCATTCCTTATCCTGTCCATCCTCATCACTCCCAATGAGAATCGCAGCATCTTTAATTCTGCCACCTCCAGCTCCGCTTCCTGTCTTTTTGTTAGCGCTACCGCCTCCAAACTATACAACATAGCTGGTCTCACTACCGTCTTATATACTTTCCCCTTCACTCTTGCAGCTACCCTTCTGTCACAAATCATTCCTGCAACTCTTCTCCACCCACTCCATCCTGCCTGCACTCTTTTTCACATATATATATATATATAATCCATACATAAACCGAAGTACTTCAACACATGATTTCCACTCGACAATTGAACTACAATTTACCACATGATCCTTGCCCCCCCCACCCAACCTCAAAAAAAAATTAAACAAAAATTAAAACACATGTCGAGATGGAATTCCAAAAAAAAAAAAAAACCAAACAAGTAATGACATGGAAGGTAAGGCACCACAATATGACAACACAATCCTTTTACCAATTGCCATCACGGCATCTTTTAACATTTTTGTTATCGGTGGCAATAGCAACAATTGTATGAAGATGTCTACGTGGGAGGGAGTTGTACATTTGTAGTGTGGGTTGGCGTAATTGTGTATTGAGTCAAAAAAAAAATTTTTTTTTTTATTTTTCGATTAAAAATGTTTTTTTTTGTTCTATTGATTGGATTCGCTATACATGAGATATCTCTTATTGTCGGGTTTTCTGGCTGTGTGTGTGTGTGTGTGTGTGTGTGTGTGTGTGTGTGTGTGTGTGTGTGTGTGTGTGTGTGTGTGTGTGTGTGTGTGTCTGCAACGCGAGGCTCCACAGCACGAACCAGCGAACCGATTTGGATGAAACTTTGCCAACAGGTGGAATGTATACTGGGAATGTGCGCGTTTGAATTTTGTTGCCTAGCAATCACCCATTGCTGTGCAGCGGCTGAAAAACTGCGTACAGTATTTTCAATACTTGTCCTTCAGTTTTGAATGTAGAGAAACGAGACTTCGGAATTAAACACTTGGAGATATTGAGAAAATTTTACTCGAGCCGATTTTTGATTGAGGTTATATTTTTCAAGTGGTAGTCCTTCAAAAATCGGGTGTCGATTCACCATCATTTTTTTATGAGGGGCTTACGAAAGTGGGCGGAGCTTAGGGAAAGTGGACGTGGTTGATGAAAAGTGGGCGTGGCTTATGAAAAATATTGTGTGGCTCAGGAGGTGTGCTCAAACAAGAGCATTGAGAGAAGTTTATCGGGTTTTCCGTCTGTGTGTGTGTGTGTGTGTGTGTGTGTGTGTGTGTGTGTGTGTGTGTGTGTGTGTGTGTGTGTGTGTGTGTGTGTGTGTGTGTCTGCAACACGAGGCTTCACAGCACAAACCAGCAAACCGATTATTTTTCAAATGGTAGTCCTTCAAAAATGGGGTGTCTATTTACCGTCATTTTTATGAGGAGTCCCAGTTGGCAAAATACGCAATAGGAAAAATCTTGCCAGGCAGAGGAACAATTGTATGTGAACCAATACGTCTTGGCAATGAATCTTCGTCGGTGGATCGGTCAAAATGAAAAGCATCGTATCCAGCGCTTCGATCCTAGCGAATCCCTCGTCGCCTACCGGCTTGTTTACCCTTATTTGTTGGTCGTGGTGTCGGTCTGTCCGTGTGTGTTTGTCGGGGGTTCTTGACCCCTTGCAGTTGTTCAATTTTGATGAAATTTGGGTGGTAGGACCAGTTTATGACCTCCTTGTGCTGCATAGGTACTGGTTGCTAATGCCCCTTTGGTTGCCAAGCAACGGGACTTTGAAATTTTTCTAAAAATCATAAAAATTTATTTTTTTGAAAATCAAAAATCGGACCATGACCGACTGTGGGCAGTACATTCAGCCATATTGTCAAAATTTCCAGCCGGATCCTATGAAAACTGTCGGAGAAGATAGACTTTGAATGAATCCCGGTCGAAAACAATAAAAAAAACAAACTTCGTTCTATCTCAGAGACTATGAGTCAGATATTCCCATGGTAACTCTCTTCCCATGGTATCCAAGGCCATCTCCACTCATGGCTCGCAGACAACGGGTGGCCCTAAATGGAGTTCTTTCATCCCCTCTTCCTGTCCAGGCTGGAGTTCCTCAAGGTAGCATTCTGGGCCCTGTTCTTTTTCTGGTTTTCATCAATGATCTCTCCGACTCTCTGGAAAATTCTCTATATCTCTTTGCTGATGACTCCACCCTCTGCTGTACCATCGGTCATCCCTCAGACCGGCAGGCAGCAGCTTCTTCACTCACTGCAGATCTGGATAAAATCACAAGTTAGTCCAACACGTGGAACATGTCTTTCAATCCGGACAAATCTCACACTCTCACTATGTCTCTGCGAAAGGACTATTTAAAAAACCCACCCATCCACTTTCTCAACAATCCTCTGGAAGAAGTCCTTTCTTTCAAGCTTTTGGGTCTCACTATCTGCCATGACCTTTCCTGGGAAAGCCACATTTCAAACCTCGCCTCCGAAGTCAGTCGCTGACTGGGAATCCTCCGTCGTACAAAGTCCTTCCTCGGCCCTCCTGAGCTACTGACCACTTACAAAGCTTTTGTCCGTAGCCTGATGGAGTACTGCTCTCCCCTCTGGGCTGGTGCTCCTGCCTCCCACCTTTCTCGGCTTCACGCTGAAGAAACCAGGGCATTTCGGATCATCGGCATCTCCCGCAATGAGGCTGAGTCTTTGGGTCTCTCACGCAATCAGCGCAGGTTGGTCGGTGGTCTTTCTGTCTTCTACCATCTCCTCTCAAACCTTGCCCCCCCCCGCTCTCTCTGCGATTTGTCCCCACCACATTTCCTCAGGGCGCTCAAGGTCAGCCAACAACCCCCTTCTGGTAAAACTACCAAAATCACGAATCACTGCTCACCTTCACTCTTTCATTCCTCTTTTTTCCCACCTTTGGAATAAACTCCTTCACTCTATTCTTTCCCATTCTTCCCTCCAGGCTTTCAAAACAGCTGTTCACCACCACCTCTTATCATCCCCCATCCAATTCCTCGATCTTTTCTACCCCCGATAATCCACCCAAGCCCACTTCCTTCAAATTTCCTGCTTTCCTTCCTGAAAGTCCCTGTAACGTCCATCTTCTATTCCCCATGTTCCCCGTCCCATCCCTCTCCCTTCCACAGATCTCCTAATGTGTCTGTTCCCCACTGTTTTGTCCCTCCCACTCCCGCCTCTCTTATCTCATGCCCCCTTCATGTGCGTTGTGTGTTAGCTCTCACACGAGCCTCGACAAGGTATACAAAAAAAAACAAAAAAAAAATAAACATGAAACTGGTATGGTCGGTTCATGGTATGTCCTAGTTATGTGTGAGAAAGAACCGTTGCTATGGACCCCTCCGTTGCCAAGTAACGGCCGAAAGACCTCTAAATGTGGGGGTATATTAACGAAAAAACAATCTGCAGCATCAACCCTTGAAGCTAGAATCATGAATTTTCTTGTGCTTAATCCTCAGGTCATTCCCCATTGAACGGGCCCATCGCGTCAGGTTCTATTGGGTAGTCGACTACCCATGTCCGCCTAACGGCTTGTTTTATTTGTTGTTGAAATGAGACAGAAAAATATCAAAAGATGTCGTGATGGCAATAGGTAAAAAGATTGTCGTGTCATTCCTTGTTTGGTTGTTTTTTTTGGAATTCTATGTCAACATGTTTTTTAACGTTTTTTTTCCCTGACTTGTGATATTTGACATGGTGGCATCCTCACAAGTTCATTAAGCATAATTCAAAAGAAAGTGAACCAACCTGTGGCACCTTCATGTTTTTCCGAGGAACAAAAGATTCCAGGAGTCTACGAGGAAGTAGGCAGAAAAAGCACTTTATTTTAACCCAAAAGCACTGAGGCAGCTGATGGTTTTGGTGTCATGGCTAATTGACAGGGGTGTAAACTCAAAGTTATAAAATGGCTAAGTACTGCACAATGTAAACTCACAAATGGCTCCCATACATTTTTCTTACCTTTTCCTCACTTGTACAGTTTCCACATCAAAGTAAGGACGTAGCAGATCGATGTTTGCATACAGAGAGAATGCCCGTGCTGCCTGCTGTCTTCCAGCTTCCCACACCTGAAAAAAGGAAGCAACACTCAGATATCATGTTCAGCTGAGATCAGACTCAAAGTGGATCGACTTTCAACTCAAAAGTTCCATTCACACTTATTATCAATGAGCTAAACTCAACGTCCCATTTTCATTTTGGTCGGCATACCTGTCCAGCCACTTGCTTTCCAAGCTGTCCCTTCAACCCTTTGATGCCAAGAAACTCTTCGTCTTCTTCAACTACATCATCCTGACCAGGTTTTCCTGTTCTCCCTTCATCGCCACCAACTTCTCCCAGTCCTGTCGTACCCCCTGGTGCTTCTGCGATATCCTCAAAGCTGGAACCAGACGTGTCATCCATATTTTCCATGTCCACTATGGATGATGACCCAAACTGGTGTGACTGCAAGGAAACATGGGGGAAGACCAATAAGCACAAGCACTTAATGAAAAAGTGACAATTTGTAGCAATTATGATACAGAGGATATTGATAGATATAGGCTACTAGGTGAATGCACCCGGTGCTGCCCGGGTTCTTTTTGAATGAATTTAATCTTCTATACATATGTCTGACCCGAGCACAGTATCAGTTCCCTATTGGGCCACAGTAGTCATAGGCTCAGGGGGTTGGTGAGGGGGAAACACCCTCTTCCCCCCCCCCCCGGCCGAGGGGCCTTGCCACATAACCTATAACCTTCCCGGGGCCCATTCCTACATTTTTTGTTTCAGTGGTTAGCTCCTATCTTTCACCTTTCAGGAGATTAGCGCGTGCAGACAAACAAACAAACAGACAAACAAAAACTTAAAATCATATGCTAGATATATTGTATATGGCGTTGGCCCCATGTCAATCGGCTGAACTTGAAAAATTAACGTTACGAAATCAGCTGATGACGTCATAATTCAGAAACCGGAAGTCGGAAGTACAATTCTTTTACATTGGGACACTCCCGGGTACATGTTCTGTCAGCATGTGAAGTTTGGTGAGGATCAGTCCAGTACTTTTTGCGTGCATAGGTCACAGACTAACACACAGACACACTTTCAACTTTATATATATATATAGATAGACGAGGTGAATGCACCCGGCGCTGCCCGGGTTCTTTTTGAATGAATTTAATCTTCTATACATATGTCTGACGCGAGCACAGTATCAGTTCCCTATTGGGCCATGGCAGTCATAGGCTAAGGGGGTTGGTGAGGGGAAACACATCCCCTCCCCCCCCACCCCGGCCGAGGGGCCTTGCCACAGCCTATAACCTTCCCAGGGCTTATCCCGACATTTTTTGTTTCAGTGGTTAGCTCCTATCTTTCACCTTTCAGGAGATTAGCACGTGCAGACAAACAAACAAACAGACAAACTAAAACTTAAAATCATATGTTAGATATATTGTACAGTATATGGCGTTGGCCCCATGTCAATCGGCTGAACTTGAAAAATTAACGTTACGAAATCAGGTGATGACGTCATAATTCAGAAACCGGAAGTCGGAAGTACAATTATTTTACATCGGGACACTCCCGGGTACATGTTCTGTCAGCATGTGAAGTTCGGTGAGGATCAGTCCAGTACTTTTCGCGTGCATAGGTCACAGAGAAACACATGTGGAAAACAGGCGATTACCACTTCTATTAGTCATCGTCGTTCGCATACTGCACAAGGCTGTGGGGTAGCAACAACGGCTGAGGGCGCTACTACAACTACTACTACTACTACTACTACGACTACTACTACTATTACTATTACTTCTTTATAGGGCCCAAGTTAATCACATTTCCTTGTGGGGTTGGCCAAAAGTGAAGTTTAGCCGAAGTCTTTCACAAACCGACTGGCTTGGCTTGACATTCCAGTAGAGATGCTTTAGGCAGGAATTAGTAATTTGTTCAAGGGGTGTCAGAGATAACACAACTATACTTTGTGAAAGACACGATGGGATATTTAAGGTCCACTAACTAACGCTAGCAGACAGGACACCCGGATTAATGTCCATCCGAGGGAAAACACTTCGTGATGAAATGACCCACCTGTGAAGCATGAATCACAACAGTTTATAGTCGGGTAGGGAATCGAACCCCCAACTTAACAGCTCAGAAATTTATTTAATATAGTAAGTGCGAGACATCTGCACCACCCTGTGGAAGAAGTATAAAACAGCGATCAATACAAATTACAATGAAAGAAATGGCCACCAGTCTCTCTGTTTGGTCCACTATATGTAGTGTGTGTTATGGGCCAAACAGCCTGTACTTTGTGACTCTCTGTCTCATTTATTGTCTGGTCAGGCCAGATCAGATCTGTGAATTGCTACAGGTACAATGTAAACATGTACTAACCTGTTTCATGATTGGGTTATCGGCAACTAAACCATCTCCCCAACAAGATTTTCTGGTGAGGAGGGTACATAGATGTGGCCACCCAGTAAGATTAAAAACAAAATTTGTCAAAGGGCGGAGAAGCTCCTTGTGAGGCAACGGCCATCCATATCTGGTGCCACAATGTGGCTGCAGTTGAGTTACCTTTTTCTAAAAGGTTGGTGGTAGGATTTGCACTCCAGCCACCGTAAAACACTGCAAGCCACAACACACACAAATAAAGCAAATAAAACTGAAAACCCACTCTGTGGGAGTACCTCCTGTGCAGCTGCCTTTAGCAGGGCAGCTCACTGGATGACGTGATTGGGACAAAGCCTTCGGAACACCCATTCTTTGATGATACGAGGAAAAGCATGGGGTAACCTTCCTGGGTGGAGTTGCGATGGTGTGTGTCTGGATGATGCTGAGGTGTCGGCCACCAGACAGCAGTCTCCTCGGGTTAACCTGAGGTGGTCCCTTCGGTTGGGTGCCTGGAATGTCCTATCCCAAATAGGATAATCACCTGTCTCTGCTATCATCTGAGCTCCAGTGTTTGAACATCAGTATTGCGGCACTCTCTAAGGTTCAGAGACCGGATAGTGGTGAGATCATGACAGGAGGCTACACTTACTACTAATCTGGTCGCTCTGATGGTTACTATGCCCAAGGAGTTGCTGTAGCTGTGTCCAACAAGTTGACTCCCACGATAATTTAGGTAACACCAGTCAACGAGCATATTATGAGACTGAGGATCACTCCTCGGGTGTCATTTCCCTGGTATCGGTCTATGCTCTGACTGAGGCGAGTGATCTTGCTGTGCAGGAGACATTCTATGCTGTGCTCGAGTCCATGGTTGATCAGTTCCCCGGGTGAGATACTCTTCTCGGCTTGGGGGATTTCAATGCATCGACTGGCACTGATAGGGATGATTATGAGGTATGCGTTGGTCCCATGGGTCTGGAACTGTGAACCAGAATTGAAGGAAGTTCCTTGACTTTGCAATAGGTCGTGGACTTAGGGTGGCCGGTTCATGGTTTCATCGCCCACAGCCTCATTGCTGGATTTGGTATTCCAACACTGGAGGTGTGGGAAATAAGATTGACCATGTGCTTGTTTGATGGTCGCTGAGGATGCTCCAGAACTGCAGGATCTACCGGAGTGCTCTGTTCCCCAATACTGACTACAGGCTTATTGTAGCAACTCTGAAGTTGCAGCTCAAATCCAGGAGAATGTTACCATCCCAGCCGAGGCTGGATGTTGGCAAGCTCAAGGATGAGAGGGTAGCTGAGGACTTTACTAACAGGCTGAGTGGGGATTTGGGGGGTGTGGGTGTTTTGTGGATTCCTTAAGAGTTGTGGAGTACCTTGGTGTTGCTGGTGGTTGTCTTAGAACCCACCATTTTAGGTGAAAAAGAACTTTGGCTTGCCTAAAAAACACTGGATACCATTGACCAGAGTTGCAGGGCCAGGTTTAGTGGCAGAGCTGAGCTGTTCAGGGAGTTGAGGCAGAAAACTGTACGGTCGCTGAGGGCGGACAATGAAGCCTATGTGGGAAGATTATGTGAAGGGGTAGGACATCACCTCTGGTCAAATGATTCTTGCCATGCTTACGGAGGAATTTGAGTTCCTCCAAGCCTATCCCTGTACTGTAGTTTGAGCTGAGGTTGGTGAGCTCTTGACAGAGGAGTCTGAAGTGAAGCCCAATGGGTTGGTTACTCTGAGCGGCTGTACCAGGCTGACCCACCAGGCGTTTAGTTTGATGTCAGGGGTGTTTCTATCCCGATTGGTGACCCTGCAATGAGCAGTGAACCACCTTAGTTTGTGGATAAACAGGCTGCGTTGAACCAGTGCAAAGGGGGGATATGTGGAAAGGGGGAACTATCTCCTGGGATTTGTGGCATCGATGCTGAACTTTCTTAAGGCTGCTGAAAATGCTGTACTCTTGTCGCTGCATGTAGATCTGTACTCTGTTTGGATCACATGCATTAACCCAACTGACTGAAAGAGGGGCCTTGTTGTCCCTCTCTGGAAAGGGAAGAGTGATCGCCAGGACTGCAACAACCACTGAGGGATGACACTGTTCTCAGTGCCGGGCAAGGTCTTTGCTCGGATACTTGTTGATAGGGTTCGCCACCATCTGCTTGAGCATCAGTGCCCAAAAGCAGTCAGGCTTCACACCAAAAAGGTCAACGCTTGACCCTATCCTTGCTCTTTGGGTCCTCGCTGAACACAGGTGAGAGTTTCAACAGGGCTGCTGACAGCCTATGCTGATGTCCCTAAAGCGTTTGATGCAGTGAATCAGGATGCCCTCTGGAGGTTTATCGCTCTTCGTGGGGTGCCACCAAAGCTGATCAATCTGATTTCTGAACTATACTCTGGTACTGAGAATACTGTGAGGTGTGGTGGTTCCATCTCCGACTTATTTCCAGTTGTTACTGGAGTTTGTCAGGGGTGTGTACTGGCCCCCACACTTTTCAGAGCTTGTATGGACTGGATTCTGGGGAGGATGTCAGAGAGATGAAGCTGCGGTGCATCGTTTGGGAATGTCAAGATATCTGACTTTGATTTCACAGATTATTCAGTCATCTTTGTGGAGACTGGATATCCTTATGGGGGCCCTCAAGGCAATGAACAAGGAGTCTGAGTGCTGGGATTATGGGTTTCCTGGGTCAAATCTAAGATCCAGGCTTTCAATGACATCTTGGATGCTGCTGTCTTGTCTGTACCTGCTTTTGGCAAGGATGTTAAGGCCACAGAGATATTCATTTACCTTGGCAGTGATATGCCTGTCTCTGCAGAGGCTGATAGACATATTGATCAGGCCTGGGGAGTCATAGATTCACTGGATCACTGGGTGTGGTGTAGTCCGTACCTATGCAGGAGGATGAAAGTCCAAGTCTTTAAGTCCTTGGTGCTTCCATTATTGTTCTATGGATGCAAGACTTGGACTCTGACCAGGGATCTGAGCCAGAGAATCCTTTGGGACCAGGTATCTTGGGAGAATCCTTGGCTATCACTGTTCAGATTGTATGCAACGAGCGTTTGCTGAGAGAGACTCTGAGATTTGTTACCTGTTTCGTCCGTGAGCATCAGCTGCGGCTGTATGGACATGTCGATCATTTTCCTGACGTTGATCCTGCTCACAAGATTCTCAGCGAGGGAGCCTTGTGGGTGGAGGAGGCCAACTGGCCGAGCATGTGTCTGATGGTTGCAGCAAGTCGATCAGTGTCTCAAAGAGATTGGGATGGGCCAAGCATCTGCCTTGGGGATGGCTAAAAGGAGGCCTCTGGAGTGGACGCAGTGATGTGGTGCTGTGGCGCATGCTCCCATACCTGACCTGACCAGTCTCACAAAGTACAGCTCCGAGGATACCGAGTTAAAATCCCGCTCGGGTGTTGAATTAATACCAGGTAGGGTTGACTCTGCCTGTCATCTTTCCGAGATTGGCAAAATGACGCTGGTATCCAATGTCGGAGTGGCGACCTGTCTAGGATTGTGCCCAATAGCCCAGGAGACTGCTTACGCAGCACCACCGCTCTGCACAGAGTATGGTCCCAATGGATGGAAGGGTATATGTCTAAGCCTGTGGGTTTCCTATGGGTTATCCACTAGTATATATATATATATATATATATATATATATATATATATATATATATATATATATATATATATATATATATATATATATATATACGCATATAGTCGCAGGTCTGGGCAGTTAAGATTAATCCCCCCCCCCCAGCCAATTGTGGTGGATGGGCGGTTAACTCCAAACAGGCCCGGATCGCCGAGCGGTTTTCCTTAGGAGGTGGACACGTGATCCTCAGAGATTATGGCTCGCGCGAGAAGGGCAGGGCGGCACTGGCGGCGCGACGGAAGGAGTTTATACTCGAACCCACAGACACATGGACACTATCAACTTATAACAAACACGGGGATTTCATGAAAATAGAAATATTTACAAGGGTATAATTCAAAATGTAAAAATAAACATGAGATAAATTAAGGTCTAAAGATGAGGTGCCTCTACACACAGACTTAAATACAGACAAGGGGAAAATGAAACAAAGAAAATTCTCCCTATATTCTGGCACTTAGCTTGGTCCAGAGGTAGTCTCCATTGAACTTTGCGATCGATGCGCTTCGTCCTGCGTGAGTAGATGCGCCCCAAATGGCGCCGAACCACTCTCTGGGCAGGAAACGTAAGTGAGGTAATTTGTGAGGCGATATTCAATGCCAGGGCTCACCAACCGCTGTGCAGCTTCCTCATCGATCACACTTGTCGACACTGTTCTCTGCAGAATGGAGCCACTCCCTTCAGTGACATACACGAGGCTTCGAGGTCCGTCTTATTCGACCCAACCAAGAGTTAATGGCCAGCGTCTTGCTCCACCATGCGAGCCAATTCACCTCAGCACGAATATGAGAATCGTGCTGTCTTCTTCATACGTTGAATGAAAGCCAGCCATAATGCCCGAACTTACACGTCATCTCCTCACTCTGTCACCTCTCGACTGCGTCCCTCACACCCAACTCAACCCAACCAAAACAAAACCTCTCCCTTCTGACGTCACGCCAATCATTCATCCACTTCCGGGCGTGGCTTGCTGGCACGAAAACCAGGAAGGCGTGATTTCTGCCTGCTCGGCATATTTGGCTTGCTTGTGGATATGGTTGTGGTTGTTATAAAAATGTACTTCTTTCATGGCTGGCTTGTAAATACAAAAACGGAGGAAAAGGTCACAGGAGGCAATTACCTACTGGGGGAAATTAGTCTTAATCCTCATCTAATTAACACAGCACCACCCCCTCTGTGGTGACAAGTTACACTTAAGCTCACAGTTTCCCGACTTAATTACATCGAGATGTCTCCTACATGTCCACGGACCAAGCAACTCTACACAATCCTAACTTTCCTATTAAATTCCTCCATCTACCCCTACAATCGTAACAATATAATTTTTTCTTTTTTAAAGAAGAAGAAGGCGCTTCCAATCAAAAGTAAAAACTCCGCTAATTTGAGCAAAAAGCGAGAGCAGACCCGGTCTCAGGAAACGTTTCACCGGCTTCCTCAAGCACAATAGAACTTCCTCAGGCACAATGCCACAAGGCTGGTCTATTGTGCCTGATGAAGCTGGCTGTGAAGCCAGTGAAATGTTGCCTGAGACCAGGTCTGCTCTCGCTTTTTTGCTCAAATTAGCGGAGTCGATCGAGTTTTTCTTTTGGTTGGAAGCACCTTCTTCTTTAAAAATGTGTCATCCCAACCACCCCAATCTTATTCAATAAATATATATTTGGCTCATGCCATCTCTGTCTGTTTGTCCCACCCTGAAACAAAGAAATGCACCTCAGAGAGAGAGAAAAAAAATAATGCAAATGTTGCTTCAAATTAATCCAAACGTACAGCAAAATTATATTTTTTTCAATCGGCCCAAAAATTGAACCCGGGCGGTGTAGCCAACAGGGTGGGTGCCGCATCGCTGGTCTGCTTCGATCCTCCCAAATTTTTTTCTTTATTTTTAAGACGTGTTTGGTGCCATGAAAGGTGCACATGTTGAGGTGTACCAAAGAACACAAGAAACTATGAATTATTTGACAAAATGCAAAAAAAAGGCATCATTGTATCTATTTTGGTTTGGTTGTAATATAATTTTTAAACCGGAACAAGACTTTGTGGACAGCCTGTACTCCGTGCATAAGCCTAAAACTATCTTCATCTAATCCAACGTAATTTACTCAATCGAATGGTTTGAATAAATCAATGTTGTTAAACTCATTTTACTCTTCTTTTATTCGAATGGCAGGTACATACTGTTGTGGCCAGGGGTTCGGTGGCGATAAACGACCACTAGGTGCAGCAGTAGAGTCGTTTCCACCGAACACACCAGAATTTAGGTCGTGATTCTCAGATAAGTCCGAAAGGTCACGGTCCCTTAGCGGACCGTGGTCGCCAATATTTTGACAGCGTGGTGTAGGGTTAATTGCCTAATTTCAATATACCTGTGGTGGTCATATGGCAGCTTAGCTGCCAGGGTAGCTATCATTTCTTGAAGCGCGACTGTGTCGCTGATGCGTTGCACCTCTACCAGTACACACACTGGAACTGGTACTTATTTTGCCGACCTTGGAAGGATGACAGGCTGAGTCAACGCCCTGGTGTATTAATTCAGCGGCCGACGGGGCTTGAATCGGCCAATGGACACTAGGATCCCAAGCCGCCACCCGCACCCCTGAGCCAACACCAGGATCTTCAATATACCTAAGTACACACGTAGTCCAACTACCGGGGAAACCACACCCTCGACGGACTTTGTCCGAACCGAGTCGCTATCACCAACTCAGATCCGGCGTAACTGAGCGGAAGCTACCAAAGCCGCGCCGGACCAAATAAACAATTTACGGCACGAACGGCCTTCCTATTTCTCAATACACTCCATGCCAGGCCAATGAAAGAAAGCACAGAAAACGAGCTGGTACATTTAACAGGGGTTTATTAATAATGGAGGGGGACACAGAGGGCAGAGTTAAACTGACTAAAAGCAATACAGGCATGTACGAGGCACTCAAACAATTCTACTTAACGGACTGGCACCACACACAGACACAGACACAGACACAGACACAGACACAGACACAGACACAGACACAGACACAGACACAGACACAGACACAGACACAGACACAGACACACACACACACACACACACACACACACACACACACACACACACACACACACACACACACGAGAACTGGGCCGGCCGGCCTTTATTGAGGCCTCCAGCTCGGAAGGAAAGGTGAGCCGAAGGTCAGGGTCTGGCGTGCACCTGTTTGCCTCGTGCGGTGTACGATGATCTGGTTGCGTGGCGGGACTCGAACCCACAGCTTTCACGCAGCGCCAAGCACCAGGGACCATGCTCTCCAACCGGCCATGCACGAATCAACCAAGACCAAGGAGAAGATCAGAGACGATGACCCAGGACCAGACGAACCAGCCAGCACCAAGACTCGCGACCCCCAAGAAGACCAACCCTCCCCAGCCTGGCGTTCCTTTATATATCTTTCTTGTCCGGGTGAGAAAATCGCCATCTGAGGCGATCTCCACCCTCATTGGCCGCCTCATCTTGTGGAAACCCCACATCTTGTGGGGTGTCTTGGGAAAGTCTCCCTCTGTGGAAATCTCCACCCTCATTGGTCGGGGTGTCGTGGGAAAGTCGCCATCTGAGGCGATCTCCACCCTCATTGGCCGCCTCATCTTGTGGAAACCCCACATCTTGTGGGGTGTCGTGGGAAAGTCTCCCTCTGTGGAAATCTCCACCCTCATTGGCCGGGGTGTCTGGGAAAGTCGCCCTCTGTGCGTGATTGGACAAGGGGTGGAGTTGGAGCTGAGGCGATGAAAATGTCCGCCCACGGGCGTCGGTGTGCGAAGTGAAGATTTGTTGTAAAAAAAAAACTAACTATAAAGAAACTTCGCAGCGCACACATGTAATTCCCGTTAGACACGGGTAGGTGACCCTAACTATAAACACAGACTTATCGAGATAACTAAACTTGGGGACTGCTGTCTGTCTGTGTGTAAAATGGCTTCCAAATCCGTAACAATACAACACCTCAGGACAGGGGTCGGGAACGTGTGGCTCGCGAGCCAGGTATGGCTCTTTTGATGATTGCATCTGGCTGGCAGATAAAATTGGAGTTTGAAACTTGGAAAGCCCAATATTTCTCGCAGAAGCTTTACCTATAGTTTGGTGTCGTGCTTCATTCACGTGCAGGGCTGAACTTGGCAGAAGGAGAGAAGAAAAAACACCTCCGAATTGTCTGAAGCGGTTTTTGTTTCGTCCAGTCATGCGGCCGACGCGAGTAGTGATTTCGGTTCCTCCAATGACGTGCCGCCGCCGAGACGCGTCACGGAATTCATCTCGACCAATCACGCGCCACCGCTGAGGCGACTCGTGATTTCGGTTCCTCCAATGACGTGCCGCCGCCGAGACGCGTCACGGAATTCATCTCGACCAATCACGCGCCACCGCTGAGGCGACAGCATCCCAGAGTCGGCCGGCCGCGCCGCACCTCTCGAGTATGTCAGCCCGTGCGCAGGCCAGCCAGACTCACTTGGGTCAACATCTCCCTCTCTCTCATTTGCTCAAAGCTAACCCTTCGATGAAGAAGATGGCGAAAAGAAAAAAAGATGAGGAGTATCGTACATTTCAGGACGAATGGGCCGAAGAATTTGCCTTTGTGGAGAGAGCAGGTTCTGTGGTGTCTAATTTGCAATGACAAAATTGCATCGATGAAACGGTCGAATATAAAGTGGCACTTCGACAGGTGCCATGCTACCTTTGCATCAAAATACCCTGTGGGAGACAGCAGAAAGAAAGCGTGCCAAGAGCTACTGAGCAGGGTGCAAGCCAGCCAGCAGCAACTCCGCGTATGGACCCGGCAAGGTGACTATAATTCCGCCAGCTTTGCTGGATCTTTAGCAATAGTGAGGAACGGAAAACCATTCACAGATGGCGAGTATGCAAAAACGTTCATGCTGGATGTCGCCAATGAACATTTTGATGATCTTCCGAACAAAGACAAGATAATCAAATGGATACAAGACATGCCTCTGTCGGCAAGAACTGTTCATGATCGTACCATCATGATGGCAAACCAAGTGGAGGAAACGCAAGTGAAGGACATAAATACAGCGCCGTTCTTTTCCCTGGCTTTGGATGAGTCAACAGACGTAAGCCATTTGTCGCAGTTCTGTGTGATTGCAAGATATGTTGCTGGTGATACACTGCGCGAAGAAAGTCTTGCTGTTCTGCCAATAAAAGGGTCCACAAGAGGTGAGTATTTATTCAAGTCTTTCATGGAGTTCGCTCAGGAAAAAAATCTACGAATGGATAAACTTATCTCGGTGTGTACTGATGGTGCTCCGTGTATGGTGGGGAAAAACAAAGGATTTGTGGCGCTTCTCCGTGAACATGAAAATAGACCCATCCTAAGTTTCCATTGCATTCTACACCAGGAGGCACTTTGTGCTCAGATGTGTGATGGGCAGCTTGGCGAAGTGATGTCGCTGGTCATTCGTGTGATCAACTTTATTGTTGCCCGAGCCTTAAATGCTCGCCAGTTTAAAACACTGCTGGATGAAGTTGGAAATAACTATCACGGTCTGCTTTTGCACAGCAATGTGCGTTGGTTGTCAAGAGGGGAAGGTGCTTAGCCGTTTTGCGGCTTGCCTGAACGAACCGGACTTTCCTTGAAATGAAAGGGATTGAGCATCCTGAGCTAGCCGAAACTGAGTGGCTCCTCAAGTTTTACTATCTCGTGGATATGACTGAACATCTGAACGAGCTCAACGTGAAAATGCAAGGCATTGGAAATACAGTGTTATCCCTTCAAGCCGTGTTTGCTTTTGAAAACAATCTGGAGCTCTTTATCATGGATCTTCAAACAGGTCGTTTACTACATTTTGAAAAACTGAGACAATTTAAAGATGCATGCACAGCAAGTGAGCCCACTCAAAACTTTGATCTCCACCAGTTAGCTGGCTTCACATCCAGTCTTCTACAGTCATTCAAAGCACGCTTTGGAGAATTTCGTGAGCACACTCGTCTTTTTAAGTTCATCACCCATCCAAACGAGTGTTCACTGAACACAGCCGACCTCAGTTACATTCCTGGTGTCTCCGTCAGAGATTTTGAAGCAGAAGTGGCTGACCTGAAGGCCTCAGACATGTGGGTGAATAAGTTCAAGTCACTGAATGAAGATTTGGAAAGAATCGCACCACAGAAAGCAGAGTTGGCGAGCAACCACATGTGGACAGAAATGAAAAAAACTTCAACCCGAAGACGAGCTGATTATGAAAACTTGGAACGCGCTTCCTGTCACATACCTCACACTGCAGCGTGTGAGTATTGCTGTATTGACCTTGTTTGGATCTACGTATGCATGTGAGCAGTCATTCTCACATCTTAAAAACATCAAGTCCAACCTACGATCACGTCTAACGGATGAAAGCCTCAACGCTTGCATGAAGCTTAACCTCACCAAGTACCAACCAGACTACAAAGCCATCAGCAAATCCATGCAGCACCAGAAGTCCCATTAATGGTGAGTATTATAACAACATTATTTAAAAGAATAAATTCAGAGGCTTATTATACTCACATTTAGTTGAATTCAGTCTTAAAATATATTATATGGCTCTCACTGAAATAGATATCCGAATATTTTGCTTTAATGGCTCTCTGAGTCAAAAACGTTCCCGACCCCTGCCTCAGGACATTCCTCATTGAACCTGCCATTTTTGAGCTCTTTGAACCAGTGCAAGAGAATAAAAGGCTTCCTTCTCTATCTGTCGCGTTCTTTTTAACCACGGGCTTCTGCTCGTGTGTGTTTTACAGCGAACTCTCAAAACGAACAGATATAAACAAAGTGGGGGGTGGGGGGGGCACGATGGCCTACTGTTTGGCCCAAATCCCTGGGATAATAATTCAGGTCCACAACGTATTATATAATATTTAGGCGGGAGAATCGGCTTTACATGTTCATGCGATGGACTGTGTTCTCTCGCGAGTCGTGGGGAAATCGAAACCATTTCAAACAGACAGGGAAAGTTGAGTTTGCTTTAAATTTTTCTTTCCTGCCATCACGTCATTCCCTGTGTCGTGCATGGCGACGCCGCGTTTCCCCGGCACATGCACACCTGCGCCGTGGGATCACGGAACGATGTCCAGTCGCCATTGGGATGACCCCGAGGATCAGCCATTAATGCTCCACTACGACGTCTCACTGGCAGCCAGATATGGCCGATTGGCGAGTACCAGGCAACCAGCAAGCCACAGCACTATCAACAGGAACTGACGTCATCCACACGTCACACGTTATCGGTTTAAAAAAAAAATTAATTGGTTTAAAAAAAATATATATAATAATATGAAAAGTAGATAAATTATTTAATTCTTATTTCACAAATATATAATAACGAACGTCTCGTGCACGGTGAGAAGCTTGACGTGCGTGATGACGATCATGGGATTGGTGCAGCACAGGCATGATGGGCCGAGTGGCGTTCTCTTGCGCCAAAGCTCCTTGTAGTGTTTCATACTCAGCATCATCGTCACGACGTCGTCGTGTTATAATCTTCCGATCATTTTGTCCATTTTTTCCACTTTTAACTCGTATTGATATTTATTTATATATATATATATATATTTTTTACAAGGGACTTTTGTGCTTTTTACGTTTTTATTTTACTTTCCACCTGTTTTTAAAAAGAGGTTACATGAAGCGGTCTGGTTTTACACCGCCATGTTTCGTGGATTAATGTCTGCTGACAGACCGTCACCTGCATAATAAATTCACCTGCATAATCTTTTATAATTCAGATATTTTTAATAAAATTGTAATATTACATGTTTTAAAATTAATTAGACGGATGTATTCCAAATGTTTCAATATCACAAACCCGCTCTGACACGGTAAATAGGTTTTATTCTTGAGCGGTGTATAGTCAAATAAAATACAGCTACTTGGTTAAACTGATCGCAATGGAATAGCGACTTAAACTACGAACGATTTGTGGAGATGTAATGAAGGCAACATGTTTCAGTGATCCAAAAGAGGTCACCATGATTTTTGAACTTTATTGGTCCATGACCGTTTGTGGATATATATATATATATATATATATATATATATATATATATATATATATATATATATATATATATATATATATATATATATATATAAATATATATATATATATATATATATATATATATACAGCTCTGGAAAAAATTGAGAGACCACTGCAAAATTATCAATTTTTCTGGTTTTACTATTTATAGGTATGTGTTTGAGTAAAATGAACATTTTTGTTTTATTTTATAAACTACTGTCAACATTTCTGCCAAATTCCGAATAAAAAAATTGTCATTTAGAGCATTTATTTGCAGAAAATGACAACTGGTCAAAATAACAACAAAAGATTCAGTGTTTTCAGACGTCAAATAATACAAACAAAACAAGTTCATATTCATTTTTAAACAACACAATACTAATGTTTTTAACTGAGGAAGAGTTCAGAAATCAATATTTTGTAGAATAACCCTGATTTTCAATCACAGCTTTCATGCGTCTTGGCATGCCCTCCACCAGTCTTTCACATTGCTGTTGGTGACTTTATGCGACGCCTGGCGCAAAAAATTCAAGCAGCTCTGCTTTATTTGATGGCTTGTGACCATCCATCTTCCTCTTGATCACATTCCAAAGGTTTTCAATGGGGTTCAGGTATGGAGATTGGGCTGGCCATGACAGGGTCTTGATCTGATGGTCTTCCATCCACACCTTGATTGACCTGGCTGTGTGGCATGGAGCATTGTCCTGCTGGAAAAACCAATCCTCAGAGTTTGGGAACATTGTCAGAGCAGAAGGAAGCAAATGTTCTTCCAGGACAACCTTGTATGTGGCTTGATTCATGAGTCCTTCACAAAGACAAATCTGCCCGATTCCAGCCTTGCTGAAGCACCCCCAGATCATCACCGATCCTCCAACAAATTTCACAGTGGGTGCGAGACACTGTGGCTTGTAGGCCTCTCCAGGTCTCTATCTAACCATTAGACAACCAGGTGTTGGGCAAAGCTGAAAATTGGACTCATCAGAGAAGATGACCTTACTCCAGTCCTCTACGGTCCAATCCTTTTGGTCTTTTGCAAACCTCAGCCTGGCTCTTCTTTGCTTCTCATTGATGAAGGGCTTTTTCTAGCTTTGCACGACTTTAGCCCTGCCCCTAGGAGCCTGTTTCGAACTGTCCACGCCGGGCACTTCACCCCAGCTGCCGTTTGCCATTCTTTTTGTCAGTCACTTGGTCATCCTACGGTTGTTGAGTGACATTCGAATGAGTTGGCGGTCATCCTGGTCAGTGGAAAATCGTTTTCGCCCTCTGCCAGTCTCTAGCTTTGTTGTCCCCAATGTCTGCTGCTTGACCTTGTTCTTATAAACCGCCGTCTTTGAAATTTTAAGGATGGAAGCAACGTGACGCTCACTGTATCCCTCTACCATTAAAGCCAGAATTGAACCCTTCTTTTCCTCACTCAAAACTTTTCTTTTCAACTCTTTTGGCATGGTCAATAGTTATTTTTTTGATTCCAATTACTTTTGAGGTACTACGAGCACTGTTTTTGCCATCCAGCTAGTCCTATTGCAAGAGGATAGTGATGACCACAGCAGTGGTTTTTATACTTTTCCTTGTTAAATAAAATTTGGTTCAGGTGATCACCTTATCAGTACCTCACTAAGTAGAATGAGGTGTGCCTGTGTTGGAATTCATCAGATACTGGAATGCAATGGCTGCCATACATGTGGAGATTCTGATTTAAAATTTTTTTGGAGTGGTCTCTTATTTTTTTCCAGATCTGTATGTGTATATATATATATATATATATATATATATATATATATATATATATATATATATATATGTATATATTTCTATGGATGGACGCAAATTTGGCTTACATCCGGTTAGCAACAGCCGTCGCCATTTTATCGCGGTGAAAACAACTGCTCAGCAACGATTTCAACGCCATTACTTTATGTGACATTGTTCAGAATTTTTGTTGTGTCATCCGCACAAATGTTGTTCATTTATCTGGAAAATCTTAGTGACGATGCTAAACATTGTTATGAGGTGAAATTTGATGCGATTGGGCAAGAGAAGTGTCTTCATAAGCATCCAGCAGACGTTTGGATTGACAATCCCAAGTCATGGCCACACATTAAGCCTGGTGTTTGTTTAACGGTTAAAATCTTTGAGTGTTGAGTTCGATCTCCTAGTGTGGCCGTTAAATAACACCGGGTGGGTTGACTCAGCCTGTCATCCTTTCAAGGTCTGCAAAATGAGTACCAGTTTACTGGAAACGCGCACTGCATCAGCGGCACAGCTCCGAGCAATGATGCGACCAGCAGCCACAGGCTGCATGCGAAATAATGATGAGAGCCATTCATTGAGTATGTGAACATGTATTGCTACTTGGTGGAAGCCACAGTGAGTTGTGTAAGTGATATCAGATGGATACTGATTTTTAACCATTTTCGCAACGTGAAAACTACTCCTTAGCAACGATTTGAACACCATTGTCATTTGTGATACTATTCGTAATTTTTAAATAATATTTGAAAAAAAAAATTGAAAAAATCACGAAGGAAAATAATAAGCGAAAACAAAGCAAACCTTTAAACAAATGTTTAAAGTTTAAAGCAAACCCAGCTGATGGCAACTGAGGAAAAAGTGGAGAGCTTGTTGTCAAACCTTGACTCAGACTCTGCAACCGGTCCAGACGGCATCAGCCCACGTGTCCTAAAAACCTGCTCCTCTGCTCTAGCTCATCCTCTCTCTGTTCTGTTCACCCTCTCATTTGCTCAAGGTCATCTGCCATCTGCTTGGAAATCAGCAACCATTACCGCTCTGCATAAAAAAGGTGCAAAAACAGATCCCTGCAACTACAGACCAATCAGCTTTCTCCCAATCATCAGCAAGGTTATGGAATCCATCATCGCTTCAGACATTAAGTCCTTCCTCTTCTCCAATAGCTTGATTTCCGATCATCAATTTGGTATCAAACCAGGTCACTCTACCCTGGATATGCTGCTTCTGCTCTCCCAACAATGGATGGCGATCCTTTACCCCAGACATGAAATCAGCGCCATCTCCCGAGGCATATCACTTGCCTTTGATATGGTCTGGCACCCTGCCCTGCTCACCAAACTCTCTTCCTGTGGTATCAAAGGACATCTCCACTCATGGCTCGGAGAGTTCCTCTCCTGTTGCAGCCAATGTGTGGCCCTTAATGGAGTTCTCTCGTCCATTCTTCCTGTCCAGGCTGGAGTTCCTCAAGGCAGTGTTCTGGGCCCTATTGTTTTTCTGGTTGAGTCTTTGGGCCTCTCACTCTCTCACCGCAGGCAGACCGGTGGTCTTCCTATCTTCTACCATCTCCTCTCCGGTCTCACCCCCCCTGCTATGACTGCGATATGTCCCCCCCCCCCATATTTGCGCCGGCGCTCAAGCTCCACCAGCAACCCCCTTCTGGTAAAACCAAAATCACGAATCACTGCTCACCTTCACTCTTTCATTCCTCTTTTTTCCCGCCTTTGAAATAAACTCCTTCACTCTATTGAATCCCATTTTTCCCTCCAGTCCTTAAAAACAGCGGTTCACCACCACATCTTATCTTCCCCCATCAAAAACCATGATCTTTTCTACCCCTGTTAATCCACCCCAAACCCACCTCCTTCAAATTCCCTGCTTTCCTTCCTGAAAGTCGCTGTAATGTCCATCTTGTGTACCCTGTGTTCCCCACCCCATCCTCTCCCGTCCAAAGATCTTCTCATGTCTGTACCCCACTGTGTTGTCTTTCCCTCTCCCACCCCTCTTTTACCTTGCCCCCCCCTTGTTGTGCATTGTGTTGGCTCTCATATAAGTCTCGACAATGTATACAACAACAAAAAAAGAGGAATTGATTACAATTCTACATTGCGCAGTGTTGAAGTGGAGATAGGTACAATACTGTAAACGCTGCGTCTCCCAGTTACTGCGTCATGAAGTTGTTTGTTTGGTTGTTTTTTTTTAACACACACACACACACACACACACATATACATATATATATATATATATATATATATATATATATATATATATACATATGTATATTTTTTGCAGACCCGAGGTTGGGGGCGAGAAGACCACGGGGGGGGGGGAGGGGGGAAGGGGTGGAAGCTACCCCGGATTCCCACCAGACTCTCTGGAATTGCAGGCGTCACACACGAATAATTTCATGATGCGGCGGGTCGCTAATCGACCGTGAACGCCAATGACTCGACCACGTGACTTGGAGTGCTCCGTCTAATGAATACCGTTTACCTAAAGGTCAGGTGATCTAATTACCGGGGTACACGCCCTCGGTACGCCTTGTTCAAACCGGATCACCTTACCGGATCAGATGAAGCCGAGCATAACTGCCAAGGAACGTACCGGCTAGAAAAACAGATTGTTAGGGAATAACATCCCGGCTAAGCTAGGATACAGACCATGCTGGACCAATGAAGGAAAAGACAGAAACAAGCTGGGAACATTTATACACAAATAATTTATTTACAATCAAGTGAGGAAAGGTATGTGGAACAGTAAATTGGGTTTATTATAATGTACAGCAGGGATAGCAAGGGATTTGTGGAGTGCGGCAAAAGGCAAGCAATTTACAAAAGCAGACAGGAGCAGACTTATCCCGTTATTACTTTAACAATCTTAACTTAAGCTATGACAGGCGCCATCACACACAAACACACACACACACACACACACACCCAAGGAAGATTAGACAGCCAGAAAGAAAGAGAGCAGATGAGGACAAACGGCCTCACAACACCTGGTGCGGTCAGCCGACTAACACAACCCAGTACACTTTGGGGTAGTAGGAGGGAGAAATACTGGTGTCTGAGGTGTGGGAGTGGGAGGTGTGGTGTAGTGCAATCTGGGGGGTGTCGTGTCTTGCCAGAGGAAAGTGGGATTGCAAGTCAGTAATGATGCTCTTTTGTGCGTCCAAAGGGGACGGGATAGAGGGGTGGAAAGAGAGAGGAGAGAAGATGCGTGAGGTGAAAGATCCCTAATCTAGTTGTGTATAGGTCTGCTCATGTAGCGTGTACCTCTGTGGGTCGCTCCCCTTGAGCGTTCCCACCTCGAGAGTTGGCGCGTTATCTCCAGCTTCGTCACTTTGCCGGGGCTCGTGGCAACGTGCACTCTTCACTGTCCTCAGGAATAAGCAAGTCTCAGTAGCACACTAACCACGAGTGAAGAGTCAGCAAAGGGCAGAGGCAAAGAGGAGCAGCCAACGCAGAGCCGAGAGGAGCAGAGAAGCAGAGGGCGAAGCAGAGAGGCGAAGAAGAGGGTGGGCGGCTCCACGCTCCGCCTTTTATAAGCCCCGGGTGAAGGATAGGGTGACGACCCGAAGCAATGCGCTGTGACCTGAATCCTGCTTTTCTATTGGGCCATAGTGGCCCGAGCCAGGTAGCCTCGGCTACCCAGGTTCCTCCTGATGACTTCATCTTTGCTCTTTACTTCTTCGAGTTTTTTCTTGGTCCACCATTTAATTATAAATGTACCCAGCTCATTTTTGTCATTTCCTTCATTAGTCCAGCATGGCCGCACCTTATCATAGCCGGCACGTTATCCCTTAAAATCTGCTTATTAGCCAGTGCGTACTTGGCAGTTCCACTCGGCTGTACCTGATACGGTAAGTAACGCAAGTATGTATCGAGGGTGCGATTCCCTGATAAGGCGATCACATGTTCCGAGTTAAACGGTAGTCAGACAAAGGACATTGAGTCTCGTGGTCAAATTAGTGGCGTTAGCGGTCGATTAGCGACCCACCATGACATGGACTTATTTGTGTGCAATGGCCTGCGATTCCTGGTCAGTCCGGGGAGAAACCAGGGATATCTCCTCCCTCGTTGTACCCCCGTGACCCTGGAGCTGCAACAATATATTATATTACACAGGCACCTGTAATTAGAAAGATTGCTTTGCACAGGTTTATGATAACACCTCCATGTTCAGGCTTCAAGTGAGTATGGTGCTTATACACTGCCGTGATCAAGTAATATGTATTGTGAAGATTGTATGTTGAAGTCATATTATGCTGCAAGCTAATAAGAAAAGCTGTATATTGCCTTAGTAAGTTTATCCTGTACCTCTAATCCTCCCGTTTTGGCATGATCCTTCTTTTGCTTTCTTAACTTTAATGTACCGTGTTACAAAGATTGGCATGGTAAGATGCATGCCAAAGCACTACTGGAACTCCCAAGGGAATACTTCTGTAAAGAAATATGTTAGCCTACTTTATTTGCATGATAAATAGTGCCAAATGACACCAAAAAGACCTCTGATGGGCAGAAACAAAACAGATGCAAAGAGAATGGCAGCCTTCTGGTCATCTGAGACTACAGAACAGACACAGGCTCGGGTTGAGGATCAATGTGGATCAACGTGCAAGACAAGCAGCCTTCAGGGCAGCATGTTAGGCACCCTTAGAAGGTGAAGCATTTCGATACAAGTCCAAGCGTATTTTGCAATGTCCAACATTGGTAATTCATACAAAACCATCAGGCCAACATTCTTCAATTTGTCATCCAGTAAACTATTTCAATACAAGTTGCATTGAATTTATTTGGGCATACTGGGTACTTCAGCTAGTACTCAACACATATACATTCTCGGGAACCTTACTCCATAGGCGTGATGTTATAACGACCTCACAGCCATATTTTCACACAGATTCACTCCTCTGGAACACATCCTTGGTAATCACGGTCGAGACACGTCACGGTGGTAATTGTGAATCACCCTTTAGTTTAGGCTTGACCCTTTTTCCGAGGGATCGGCTTCTTCTTCACCCAACCATAAAATCAGAGACATTCCACCACTTTTGAGTTTTCTATCCTGAGAAGCTAGGTGGACTTCTCGAAGGAGCTGAGAGCCCAGACTGGTCTTGAATCGTAGAGCCGAGTCCTGTGTACAACATAGTAGTTTTTGGACCTTTACGAACCACGGTTCGGCCAGAAGTTGCAAATTAGTGGTTCGGCCACTGGGGAAATGGAGTAAAAATTGAGGTTTCCGCATTGTTTGCACCACTCACCGAGCTTCACCCCGACGTCCGAGCGAGTCGAGACTGGTACGGTCGGCGAGAGGGGTTATCAATCGATTAGCCTCCATGGGGGCGATATATGGGGTCTACAGCATTTCCTGGGATCATATTTTGCCCTCGTGAATTACGTCATGAGGATGAGGACATACAGGCGTTCCATGTTTCCCACGCGACGACCATTGTTCAGGACTTTTCCGCACACAAGATTGCAACCTCGATCACATGACATTCCTCGTTGAATGAGACACGAATCCCTGTAACCACGCCCCCAGCATAATAACCACGCCCCCAGCATAATAACCACGCCCATATGATAACCACGCCCCTCCGTTACTAACCACGCCCCACGTGCGTCCATCCTCTGGAACACATCCCTGAGCGCGTTATAAGAGACGTGATAGTACTGATATTCGATCACACAGAAGTAAATTATTTCAGGAATTCTGATATCACGAGCATAACACATCGTGGCTTTCCCTCAAATTAATTGTTGCATTGCACATCAGCATACCGACTCAATGTGTGGCCATGACTTGAGATCGATAATCCAAACATCTGCTGTAGATCATAGATGCTTAAAGTAAGAACACCTTTCTAACCCAATCGCTTCATATTTTACCTCATAATTATATTCAGCATCATTACTAACTTATTCCAAGTGATTCTTCGACATTTGGACTGACAACACATGAAAAAATATGTACAGTCTCACGTAAAGCAATGGCGTTCAATTCGTCGCTAAGGAGTTGTTTTCACCGCGATAAAATGGCGGCGGCCGTTGCTAACCGGAAGTAAGCCGAAGTTGCTTCCACCCATAGAATAAAAAAAAAAAATTAAAGAGATACTTCCTTATTTATAAAACAGAAGCCTTCGTACATTTTGGTCGAACCAGATAAAGTTTAATCATCGATCTGAAGTGTTCCTTTATTGTTATAAGCTTTGTTTCAATGCTGAAGGGATGGTTCTGATGTTCCTGACGTTGACGCAAAACGTGCCGGCATGTCGTCATTACGTTACGCAAAACGTGCCGGCATGTCGTCATTACGTTACGCAAAACGTGCCGGCATGTCGTCATTACGTTACGCAAAACGTGCCGGCATGTCGTCATTACGTTACGCAAAACGTGCCGGCATGTCGTCATTACGTCACGCAACTACGCAATATTTTCGCGTGACATTCATCAGCTGATGTGTTGCAAGTCCCCATCGAGTTGTATTTCGCCAACAAGCGACAGGTAGATGAAATATTAAATGATGTTCTCGTTCTCGTCATATTGTGGGAATGTTTTAAAGTGTCTTCACTTTCACCGATTCGATTCGATTCAAGTTATTTGCAATGTCGACTTTGTCTTGAACCCTTTAAAATCCCAAATATACATTTTTTCCTGATTATTATTTAATTGGCTTGCGTGTTGTTGTGGTCCTATCTACTGTTTTCACCATTTTGGGTTCGTTGTTGCAAAAGGTGTTGGATTTGCCGGCCTTTTCCGTAAAAGTGAGTGTTTTCGAATAACCTTGACAAAGCAAATGTACAGGGGTATGTTCAGTTATCAAGTTTATTGTAGAGTTCTCGCCAAGTGGCTTAAGCATTCAAGCAAGCACTGCATTCGGAACCGTTGATAAGGGGAAGGCTGGCTCGGCAAGCGCTAGCTCGTTTGCTTGTTTGGTAACTGAACACATCTCTGGACATGGTTAGAATAAGATTATATATTGCATAAGATTGGGGCGGTTGGTATTACACATTTTTGAGCAAAATTACTTTGTACTAAGGCCTCAGTCACATTTGCTCCACGGCGAGGATAAGGCGGCCGTACGCCCTCTAAATTGACAGAAACGTGCGGCGGCCGCAGAGAAACTGAGGTGGCCTCAGGGTGGCCCTATGCCGTTTGGCTATATTTTACAGGCCGTAGGGTCGCCGTGGAATGAAATCGCGGAGTTATAACTTTTTTCATTTCTACGTTCGCCGTAGCAATTCGACAAGCCAAGCTATGACGTAGATGTGTTCCACGTCCACCGTACATAGGGCGTGCGGTGGGCTTGCGTTTTCCGTGTGGCTGCCGTAAGCTCTTCTCAATGAAAAATTAATTTTCCCAACCCCCCAAAAATTACGGCGGCCGCACTATTTACACGGTCGCCGTACGGTGGCCTTGCGTTCTGTGTGACTACCTGTGGGCAACGCAAGGTCGATGCATGGTTCCCCTACACCCGCCGTGCACCTTCGTACGGCCTCTGTGGCAGTCTGCGTCGACCGTGCGTCCACTGTGCGCTACCGCTAGAGATCGGAGTATAGGTGTTTGCCTATACACAGTGGTGCCCCCAGAATCCGAATTTAATTCGTTCCAGGAGGCTGTTCGGATTGCAAAAAGTTTGGATTCAAAAAACATTTTCTCAATAAGAAATAATGGAAAGTGAATTAATCCGTTCGTGGACCCAAAGAAAATCCACTTTCAGGACACTTTAAACTGAAATTCCCCATGTTTAAGGTAAAATAGGATGAGTAAATGACCTTCGGTGGCGGTGTATTGCATGTAAACTGGTACAATCGCCACATCCAAAGGCCCACACAGGCTTGAGCTCCCGGCCTGGGTTTTGATCGCTCGCGCACTCTGCGAGAGCGCTGCCCCCAGGGCAGCTCATCAAACATGATGCCCGCAGAACCACATTCAATTTCATCAAAAGCATCGGGCTGACGTAATCATGGATAATAAAAATTACAACTGGTTTTGCTGTGAAATTCAATCCTTGCCCGACAGTCCATCACGCCACGTGATCGGATTGCTTTTTTTGTTAATAATTAAAACACAAGATGATTAAAAAAAAATGAAGGTGAAAACACGAGGTGAGGCCTAAGTCACATTTGGCTCGGCACCCGGAGGGTCTACAAAATGTACGAACACTCGCAATTATAAAGCGGCCGCAGTATTTCCACGGTCACACAATGTAGCAGTCACACATGTTTTTATTTTTCGGGTAGCCGCACGGCGTGTTTATAAATTATGGAGACCAAAAACGTGGGGGTGCTGTAATTTTTTGGGGGTTGGGAAAATTCATTTTTCATTAAGAAGAGCTTACGGCAGCCGCTCGGAAAACGCAAGCCCACCATACGCCCTACGTACGGTCGACGTGGAACACACCTACGTCATAGCTTGGCTTTGTCGAATTGCTTCGGCAAGCATAGAAATGAAAAAAGTTATAACTCCGCAGTTATAATTCCACGGCGCCCCTACGGCCTGTAAAATATAGCCAAACGGCGTAGGGCCACCGTAAGGCCACCTCGGTTTCTCTGCGGCCGCCACACGTTTCTGTCAATTCAGAGGGCGTACGGCCGCCTTATCCTCGCCGTCGAGCAAATGTGACTGAGTACTTCCACCGACGAACTGAATGAACAAAGCGCGAAGATGCGGGTCGAACAGGTGGGGGAGACACGTGAACAAACAGGAACGCCACGTTGTGTTCGGTTTTTTTTTTAATGTATTGGGTTTTTAGGGCCAAACTTTCTCAAAAAAATTGTTCGGATTCCAATTTGTTCAAACAGCTTGGCCGTTCAGATTCTGGGGGCACGACGGTATATTATAGTTATAGTATATTCACTTATATATATATATATACTGGTATATTTTTATTTCAGTAAAAAAAGGACTGGTATATATACCCACTCGTTACCTGGCCGCACGTTCGCCTTAGGCCCCCCTGCGGTCGCCTTGCGGGCACCTTGAGGTCTCCTTGTGTCTGCCTTGAAAATTATATTGCCGCTGCAGCGACGCCCTAAGGTCACCGTGCGACATCAAATCAAAGACCGTACGGCACCCCCACGTTTTTGGTCTCCACAATTTATAAACACGCCGTGCGGCTACCCGAAAAATAAAAACATGTGTGACTGCTACATTGTGTGACCATGGAAATACTGCGGCCGCCGTAGAATTGCTAGTGGCCGCAGACTTTGGAGACCCCACAGCCGCCGTGGCAAATGTGACCTCGGCCTAAGCAGAGTACCTCCCCGAAGGGTGATCTTGTTCCAAACATGCAACACGGTCTTCTGACATACCACTAATTTGAGCAAAAAAGCGAGAGCAGGCAGAGTCTGCTCTCACTTTTTTACTCAAATTAGCAGAGTCAATCGAGTTTTTACTGTTGGTTGGAAACGCCTTCTTTACAAAATATATAAATATATATATATATATATATATATATATATATATATATATATATATATATATATATATATATATATATATATATATATATATATATATATATATATATATATATATATATATATATATATATATACATTTTACACATGCATCAGATGCACCTCCTGACTGTTATGGTGAGCATCACCGCTGATTGTGTCTCACACGGTAAAACCGCATAATCTGCACAGAACAACCATCTGTCTGTCACCCAGACAATTCTTCCTGTTAATGCAAACCATTCAACCAGAAGGCACATGATGTGACCAGTGGGAAAATCGAATTATAAGGAGTGTGACGAGCACTCCACTGGACACAGTCCAGACCAAAGCGTTGCATCCAACACAGAGGCTTCGGTCTGGTGACTCTGTTGAAGAAACAAAGATTATTTGGTCATCATCAATTAACCATCAAATGGATCCACCAATCCAGATTTCAGGCTTATTTGTCCTCATCAGAATGGTATACCCATAAATGTCTAACTAATGATGACCTCATTTGTCGTTTATACACCAGATGCACCTCCTGTCTGTTATGGTGAGTATCGCCGCGGATTATGTCTCACACGGTAAAACTGCTCCTCCTTAATCTTTGTCTCCTTGACAGAGTCAACGGGTCGAAGCCTCTGTGTTGGAGGTGATGCTTTGGTGTGGACCGTGTCCAATGGGGATCAGCGGAGTGCTTGTCACACTTCTTATGTTTTGATGTATGGATGGATGTGTTTATATCATTATATGTACTAAGGGTGATCTTGTTCCAAACATGCAACACGATCTTCTGACATACCTTTATTTGGGTGGTGTATAGGCAACTGATAGCTCTGTGTAGACTGTAGGCAAAAGAAAAAATAACCCTGGTTACATGCATGAAGTAAAAACATACCGACTGATTATAATTCCAAACCCCTCACTGCATTGGAAAACGTGGGGACAGGAATACTGTACTGTAAATGGTGGAGGCTTGTTCACTTATTAATGAAATAACTGTCTGGGGACCACTGTATGATGGATTCCATTGCCTT
The DNA here is from genome assembly GCF_056783735.1 of Eptatretus burgeri. Classification (NCBI taxonomy): domain Eukaryota; kingdom Metazoa; phylum Chordata; class Myxini; order Myxiniformes; family Myxinidae; genus Eptatretus; species Eptatretus burgeri. Next base: position 55,272,456 of record NC_140975.1, on the reverse strand, counting down.
AGAGGCATGCGGCTTTCAGAACCGCAGCACTACCCCCCTCCCTTTTGCAAGACTCGACCCGAGTCGTTAAACATTCGTGTGGCATGTAGGTGTAGTTTCCCCTAGTACGCTTTACCTATAGATCCCTGAGTGTGACATTTCAAATACATGCCCCAAAAATAATAAACCTAGTGCATTGCGTATCTAAACTAGCAGACTCATACAGACATTCTCATGCTACATTTCTGGAATTGAACTCAACAAAAAGGTGGGTTATGACTATATACATTTCTAATATGTGCATTACTAGTGGCCCAGGACCTATGACTCGAGGGAAGAAAACACAGTAAATCAAACATTTGTGGATGAGTGTAACAGCAGGTGATCATGCAGCCTGGCGTCTTCAGGGCCCTAAATGGTCCCTTGTTTGTGGGGGGTTTTTTTTCCTGGCTGCTGGAGGCAACTCACCCTTACACGACAGGCCACACGCCATCTCACAGTCCATTTGAACTGGCCTTTATCAATAAAGATGTCCGGGCTGTGCAAATACAGTCCCCGGTAATGCGGCTGCCTGCATGGCAGTCCCTGCAACACTCTCATAACAGATGGTCCTGGTGCACATGGTGAGGTTCAGCGATATGGCAAGGCATGGTAAGTGAGGTCAATGCAAATAAAGGCATGGCAAGGTATGGCAAGTGGAGTCATATAAAGACATGGCAAATGCAGACCAGGTGAGGTGCAATAGGTCGGCATATGAAGCTGGCCGGCCTCGGTGTGGTCGTGTGGAGTTGTGGAGGGAGTGTGGTGGCATTGGCCGGTCCAAAGACGGGTTCGGTCCTACCCTACAGTCTCCCCCCATCCTATTGCCTACGCCTGTCCTTGTCCATACCCACCCCTCTAGGTTATAACAAAGAAATTAGATTTAGAATATTTCTATGTTTTATAAATATATTTGTCCCTAACCGTCTTATTGTCTGTCTTTGGCTAACCGGTCCTAACCATCTATTCCCAATCCCAAAGATCTCTTTAAAGAGGAATGAGAAAGAGACAAGCAAATCTGCCCAGAGGTCCAATGCAGCCTCAGAATAACTCCCATAGGTCTCAGCATTTCCATGATGAGTCCAGCGGGCTACGAACAGTGAGGGGATGGGTGGTGCGAAGGGGTACACATGTTCTAATCTACCCTATCACTTATTACTCTTTAATCTATCCCCAGGGCTTTTCAACACGCCTGTCTCTTTAAACTATCGGTTCAAGCAACCACGATTCCCGTCGCCTGTGTTGGTGTTCATTATTAATTTGGGCCTGGCCCGCAAATTCTCCTCTGTGCTCTTGCACAATATCGTGGTTGGGCAGCGTGGCTCCACTAGCAGGTCTGACCACCTGCCAAATTTGCTCTTCAGCACCCCTGGGTCGATGAAGCTGTCTTCGAGCCTACCTACTCCTCTCTAACATGGGGAATGTGTTGACATCCTCACTAACTGTGGTGCGGTGCCTAACAGCTTGCACTGGCATTTTCCCCTCTGCTCACATGGCATTTTGGTGCTCCGGGTCCCTTTTTCCTGGGTACCCATGCCCATTACATACTCTAACTCCTCGGTCCCTTGGACCCACGGCCTACTCTGGCCAACTTCTCCGGTGCCCAGGGTGCCCTCCACTCAATACTCATATTTCACAAGCCACTCTCCCAGCTGGTTAATCATCTCCTGCACCCTGAAAAATGTTTCGTGCCTTCGTTCAACACCAACCACAAAACGACATCCCTTTATTAATTTGACTATCCCGCTAACTAATATTACACTGACCCCGGGTTCCCTTGGGTGGGATTCACTCCTCCCCCCAATCATTTGTTCGCACCATGCATTCCACATTCACTCTATATACAATTGGGCCTGCTGACCCGCACTCATTCATCATTTTTCTACTCACACCGACGCTCTACTAACTACGTCCCCCGAACAAACTCGTGCTCCCCGTCATCCCTTACTCTAATGCACGTTCCATTTAACTCTATTGCTAAGCTATGTCCCCACTATATGTTCTATGTCTGTCGATGTTTACAATAATTTCTAATTTCTATCCTAAATTCCCCTAAACTCGTGTTCGCGTGCCGACATGGAGGACTGCTCTTCATACCCCCATGGGGCCGGTCTATCTAATGCTAAACCCTTCCCCTAACAAGTGCTCCTTTGTCCTGGGGCGAGGATTCTCACTACTTCCTCGCTGGGCTTTGTCTACTCATGGAAACTCTCGGGGAGCTTTACGCCTCCACGGTGGTGGTTGGTAGCACACCCGATGCCTGTTACTCAAATTAAATACTTGCATTGGCTTTCGGGCTATCTCGCATGAGAAATGCCGTGTTTGACAGACCCACCATTCATGCTGCGGAATCCCCGCAGACGTCACTCGAATACGGCCTGCCCCGTGAGCTTCGCTACGCCCACTCTTACTCTTACCACGCACATGAGCCGTCCGGCGGTCAGGTAGGCGGTCTATTAGTCTCTTCTTCCTTACCCATCTTCACCGCGGTCAAAACATCTTCCACATTCTCCTTCAACCCGTTCATCTCCTCACGTACTGTCCTGATCTCATTTGTAAAATTCCGGTCCATGTTTTGCATCTCGCCCTTTACCTTTTCCAGCTCCGCTTTCAGCTCGTCCTGACCCGCCTTCATTTGTGTTGTATATTTCCTTCCATTTTATCCATCTTTCCTTGCATATCACTCCGCATACCACTCTGTTGTTCCATTATTTGTTTCAACATTTCCATCATTTGATTCATGTGAAATGGCTTTGGTGAAGCAGATCTGCTATGATCGGGTGTGGATCCCATAGGGATCGCTTAGTCCTCCGTTAGGGGAATTTGATGGTGGAGGTTCCCAAGCATTGTTGTAGTCGCGGTTGCCCCCATTACCTTTGGGTATGGCTGTAGGAAATGATCTCCATCAATGCTGTCGTCCTGGGTCATGGATTCTTCTCACATTGTTGTTTCAAAGCCCACCTGAACCAGCTTGTCTTGGTCCGCCATGGTCCGTACCAATAATTAAATAAAAATTTGTATCCTAACCCGCTCTTAATTTCGGGGGTGCATTAAACACACCCCGGTTAGAATCCCGTTCCAGACACCAATTTTTCAGGCTTCATCCCACTCCTGACACCAATTTGATGCGGCCGGGGGTCTGGGTGAGAAGACCACAGGGAGGGGGAGGGGTGGTGGGGGGAGCTATCTCGGGTTCCCACCAAACTCCCCAGAATCGCAGGCCGTTGCACACAGATAACTCCGTGACGCAGCGGGTCGCGAACCGACCGTAAACGCCAATAACTCAACCACGTGACCTAGGGTCCTCCGGCTAAAGCGGTTACCTCATTAATCACGTGACCTAATTCAGGGGACATGCCCTCGGATGCCTTGTCCGAACCGGGTCAGATTCAGCCGAGCGACACTGCCAAGGAACGTACCGGCTAAAAGAACGGATCGTTGGGAATAAAGTCCTGGCTGGGCAAGGATACGGACCATGCTAGATCAATGACAGAAAAGACAAAAACGACCTGGGATCATTTCTACATAAGCATTTATTACAGGCAGGTGAGGAAAAATATGTGGCACAGTGAATAGATTTATTGTTGTGTGTAAGCAGGGAGAGAAAAAATGTATGGTGCGTCAATGAAACAAGCAACTTACGAAAGCAATCACAGGGCGGACTTATCCCGATTATAATTCTTCTGCACTCTTAACTAAAGCGAGGACAGGCACTATGCCACACACACACACACACACACACACACACACACACACACACACACACACACACACACACACACACACACACACACACACACACACACACACACACACACACACACACACACACACACACACACACACACACACACACACACCCCGATGGAGAGGAGTTAATCTCAAGAAAGGCATGGAGATGAGACTAAAGTCCCATAATACCTTGCACGGTTGACCGACTGTGCTATTCAGTAAGTTTTGGGGGATGCTCCGCTGAGTAATCCCAGTTCAAGGGTTGGCGCGTTGTCTCCTGCTTGATTACGATGTCGGCGCAGCGCGTGCACCGATCCAGCAAAAGGGTGAGACCATCACGCATGAGGGAGCAACTTTAGGTGGAGCCAGTTGAGTGGGTTGTCCAACAATGAGAGGCAGGCGGAGAAGGTGGGTGGGTGGAGCCATCGGTGAGGGAGTGGAGATTCCAGAGAAGGCGGAGATCGAGAGCGAGTGGGAGGAATGGCAGACGGGACTTGCAGAGCAGCAGGCATATGCAGATATCGATCCGATGCCAGGAAAAGATGATGAGGGCAACCACGACGACGCCTACCACTCCCACCACGGACGGCCTCGCGATCCATCCTTTTTAGGTCCGGCAGTGCAGGGTGGGGTGCTGCCCCAAAGCGTTGCGTCATCACCCGAATCGGGTGCTCCCATTGGGCCCTGGCCACTGCATGGCCCGGCCGCCACGGCCAGAAATGGCCTTATTGTACATCCGGTGAAAGATCGCGTAGCTGTGAAATGGTCTCACTCCGAACCCCGTGATATGGGTCGCCTTGCACCGAACAACCGGGCCGTGCTCCGGCGACTGGCCGAGGGCCGCATCGGACCTGCATGCCCGCTCGCGCACCCCCGGCGTGCTGCGGTTGGCGCTGATCAATGCGCTTGCTTCGTCCGGACGCCATGCGGTCCGAGCGATCCAGGCCGTACAGCATGCCTCTGCTTGGTGGCGGCTGCATCGAGGCGGAGGCACGAGAAGACCTCCATCATCCGCGGAAGACACCGGTGGCCACGGTGGTAAGTGAAGATCGATGGTAAGATGTTATTGTAAACCCATGTGCAGACCCGAATAGAGATGTGTGCCATGCGTGCCCTGTACTGTGTGATGGATTGAAGGAAAGTATTGGATATAAATCAGGGTTGAAAAGAGGATAGATGTAATTTCTGGATGGAGATTTGGATGAAAGGGCACGCCACGTGTGTCCCGTACGATCCTGCAGTGGAGGTTGTTGAGGTTGTTTTTTTCCATCGTGTAGGTTATGCTTCCTTTGGTCTCCACGAGGACGCATTCTTATTGTGGAGGATGTTGCTGTGGTTTTCAGAAGCGGCTGTTGTTGTGCGGTGCCTGCTTGGATTTATTTCAGGAATAAGAGGAAAAGAGTTGGAATGAAGATAGAGATATAATCAGACCTAACTATGACATTCACACAACGCACTTTGTCCCGTTTGACCCATTAGACCTGAGGGAAAGGTCTAACTGCACGTATATTAATGAAATAACTGTCTGGGGATCACTGTATGATGGATGCCATTGCCTTCGAGGCATGCGGTTTTCAGAACCGCAACAATACCTTTTTTTAATCTTTCACAGTTCCTTTCACTGTTTGATACATCTCTTTACTCTTATTTCCCCTTTTAATACCTTCACCCCTCATATCTGCCCCCTATCTTCTTCCGGTTTTAAAGTTGGGGTAAAGGCTGTCATGCCCTGATCGTTAGGTATTGTTTGTTTCAGTGGGAGAACTTTCAGTTCTATACCAGGTAACCTAGCCTGGTGTTGGCTCGGTGGTTAGGGTGGCAGCTTGGGATCCTAGGGTCCTGAGTTCAAGCCCCGTCATCTGCTGAATTAATACACCAGGGGGTTGACTCAGCCTGTCATCCTTCTGAGGTCAGCAAAATGAGTACCAGTTCCAGTGTGTGTACTGGTAGAGGGGCACTGCATCAGCGACGCAGTTGCGCTTCAAGAAATGATAGCTACCCCGGCAGCTAAGCTGCCATACGACCACCACCATCAGGTAACGTCCGCATTAAGCGAGGCAACCCCTCGCCAATAGGTATCCTGGTCAGCTTGTCTCTTATGTCTGGTCTGAGCCAACAGGACTAGGTCAAAAAACCAAAAAGTTTGACAATAATGTCAGGCTTACGAAAAACGAAAATGCATACAGCGTCAGACACACACATCTCAGCTGAATTAAAAAATTTAAACTGTCCCCACGTTTTCCAGTATGTTTTGTCAAGTACTTGTAAAGCTGTTTTTTAAAAAGAGTGTAAATACTCTGGATGTTTGTGTTGTAAAGTTTTTTTTTTTTTTAGACCTTGTGAAATTTTGTTTGTCATGTGACAAGTATGACTTTGTTGTTGATTGTGAATGTTTGTTGGGGTGTAAATCAAAGTACATTATTTATCTTCTCACTTGTGGAGATTGTGGATTGCAATATGTTGGTAAAACTTCTCAATATTTACACCAACGTTTGAATGGACATAGGTCTGCTGTATCGTCTGGTATTAAGACATATTTATATGATCATGTCAATGAAGTTGGACTCGGTTAATGTGAATGACTTTGATAAGAAAGAGGAGTGTGATGTTGAGCTCGGACGCAAAGATAACTTTTTGGATCACTGTGTGCGATCTATCCTTTGGGCCTAAATGACAGGGTACAAGGTACTGGGTCAGTTTCTCAAGGTAATGTTTTCGGTAATGAGTATTTTGCTCATACAATCAGGAGATCCAGAGGTCATGGGCGTTGTAGTCGGTGTCGTACGGCTCCAAAACTGGAAATTTCAGAGATAATTGATAAACTCAAAGGTTTTTTTTTTATGAAGGAAAGGTTTTTCATGATTTTTTTTTTAATGTTCTTCTGAGGTCATGTTCCAAACAAGTCTTAGCTAATATTCTCCAGAGTTTAGTAGGTTCATCTGACGTGCTCGTTTTTAATCGAAACTTTTTGTCGCAGGGTTCTGATAAAGAAGACTACTCCCAAAATTGATGGGATTTGCGAGTTCTTTGGTTGTGATTTTTTTTTTCTTCCAGCAAGCAGGTAGATCGGCTTCGGCTTCATTCTATTTTTAGGGATACTAGTGTAGAGAGTTTATTTCCAGATAAAGTCAGGGAGCGAACCCCATTGAAGGTTTATTTCACTTTCACGAAGACCATAGGACAATCCTTATTCAATGATGGTAAATTTCTTAAAACTGTGAGTATAGATAATATAGTAAAGGACATTTTGGAAACTGACTGTGCATGTTCGTCTTCCCCTTTTTTATGTGGTCCTTATGGACACGTATTTTCTGGGATTTGAATATAATTAGTAATAGTGAAATTAGGAATCTGATGAAAATGGGAGCTAAATACAGGGAACCAGTAACTCAACCTTGGAGCTGCATTAGGTCTTCAATTGTGGATTCTGTCTCTAACTTTGTTAACAAATGTGATTAATTTGGTTCATAGAATTCATCCTTTCCCTCCTCCCCCTAGCCACTGATTATTATTTGCATAAAGAGCATTAAATACTTCCTCGGAAGGATTATTTCACCTCTACAGTGTATTATAAGTACGGTGTGCATTGTTCATATGGATTGTTACAAGGTCACATTTCGGCTCGTTTACAACACGTCTTCAAAGCCACTTGGGATTGGGTCCACAGTGTCCGTAGAAATGCATTTGGCTCTCAAAAACCATACCAGACCGACAATCTCTACTAATAAATGTCAGTGTGTGTCAGTCCATCAGTCCGTCTCCTCTATAACTCCAAAGCCATGAAATCTAGTGGGCCCAAACTTTGCATGCATACTAAGGGAACTCCAAGGTAGTGCATGAGTGAAAATTGGGTGTTTGGGTAAATTTAAACAACCCTTTTGAAGAAAATTAACAGCATTATTTAATTATCCTTTGTCAAGGCTCCTTTATAATTATCCTTTATCAAGGCTCATCCTTGGTCACCTCGCTGTCCCTTGCCGGGGACTTAATTCACCATCTTTTTTGGCCTGCTCAACAATACCTTGACTTGGAACAGGCTGCAACGGTTTCTTAACGATAGTTTTTTTTTCTTCACTTTACTCACTCGCATCATCAAACGTCTGATCATCATACCTATGAATCACTGGATACGTTGCAATGCTTATAAACGCTTGGAGATGCCGGCGTTCGTGGATTTATTTCATTTCTGCCAATGTGATAACCTCGAGAATCTCTCAATCTCAGCCGAATTACAAAATTTAAACTTCTTACTTGACCTCGGCAGCAGTTCTGACTGCTAAAAAAAGTGTTCCTTTGTCCAATTCGGGCATTGCTTGACATGGGTGTCACCAGATGCATGGTGTTTAAATGAGCCGATGACGCCAGACCAGAACGGCACCGATTCTGCCTTGACGACTTCACCAGCAGAACAGACTGTCCTATCTGGTGCTGTACTACTTTGAGATTGGTTATTCTTTTGGAAGACCTCTCTCACAATTCTTTTGGTAGTGCTTTGTATTATCAGCGAAAAAGGTCCACTTTTGGTTGTTTTGTAAGTTGCTGTAACCTTGTATACATGGAGATACAAACGTGTAACAAGTGATCCAAATTCTTCTTCAGTAGGAAACGTGATCACTTGTCACTACGTATGTGTGTAACTGGATTTCCTTAAATGTGATGATTGTAAAAGCTAAATCTGGCCCTGTGTTTGCTACCCTTACAGACAGCCTTCCAGATGTTGCTCTTTTTGATCCCTGTTATTCATCTGACCGTTGCCTCTGCACAATTTTCCGGCACCGTTCTCGAACCGGATCAGCCAACGAAGTGAGTTTCAGTTGTCCATTTGTTACAGCAGAGGAGGTATTGGTATTGTCTTTGTAATGGGTAGGAGTTTGCAAGTTGGCCTCGAGGAATGCACAGTTGTCTTTGAACTATTTAGCCTGAGTTTGGATCTCGACCCAGCTCTAAAACTGTTACCCTGGTGTTTCATGGGTAGCGTGATGCATCAATGTATGGGCCATCCATCGGGAGAACGTTAGAATGTTGGACCTGTCTGCCAACACTGGTCGTTGGTGGACGTGAAAGATACCCCGGGTCTTTCGCGAAGAAGAAGCGAGTTATTGCCAGCACCTTGAACAAAATCCTGCCACCTTCAATCACATGTCAGGCTTGGCCAGCCCATTCGTGAAAGCCTATGGGCAAAAACATTCTCCAGCCGACCTCACAAGGTGGCAAAAATTGGGGCCATTAAAAGTCATTTTGCTAATGGATGGAAACCAGCCATAATTAATACACTGTGTTTAGATTGTATTGGTGCCATTAATTTTCAGTTTGTATGGTTGTTAATTGTGCATTTTTGATATTTGAGTGTATGCATTGCTGATTGCAGCCCACCCCCTGGTTGGAAAGAAGCTGGTGTTCCTGAGCCTCTTGCAGAACTACATCTAACATTTGCTTTGACTCAGCATGACCCTGACGGTCTGGAGACTCTGCTTGAGAAAGTTTCTGCACCGACATCCCCCAGCTATGGTAGGTAGGAGGTGGAGGGGCGGGGGGGGGGTTCGAAAGAAGTCTTCAAGGGTAAATGACAGTGTGGCTTTTCTTGGTGCAGTCATGTTGCTGTAAATGTTAGGTAGTGGTAGACTCAGAACTTTAAAAGCAAGTGATAATGTGCGACATAAGTCACAGAGGTGATTTGTGCGGTGCAGGGGATTATCTCTCTCTGGAAGAAGTCTCCAAGCTCGTGCAGCCGAAATACGAGGTAGAAAACGAAGTGCGTGGCTGGTTGAAAATGCATGATGTGACCAACTGCGATTCGGTGGTCACCCGTGACTTCCTTGTGTGCATTGTGCCAGTGCGGTGAGTGTATCACCCAACTTCCAATGTCCATTAGTAGTGCATCCGTTCTTTATCGGGGCATTTGTCAGGGAGTTGTGATGAAACAGAGTGTGGTCAAGGCATTTCAGGATGACCTGTCTTGAGGCAAGTGCCATGTGCTGTTAGTCCAGTAGTTTTCCTTAATAAAGAACTCATTATATCCTGCATTTAATTAAATAATACGGAGTCTCACTTCAAAGGGAGTTATGTCAGAGGGATTATTATGCCCTCTATTTTAGATGAATGGATGGATGGAGGAGGCAGGCCCAGGCAAAAATGCTATAGTTATATGAGAGTTGTACTCTCAGAAACTACAGTAGTCTGCAGAGAATTACTCCAGGAAAGGAATGTTATTTTTGCCTGGGGCAAGGGGATGGGGATGGAGAATTTAAAAAACATTTTCCTGGTACTTACATTCGAGGTATCCTTCTTTTTTTTTACCTCTGCTTCTCCTATTCTGATGGTATCCTTCTCTGATGGAGGTTATGTTTTCACACCTGTCTGTTTGTATGTCTGTGAGCAGGATATCTCAAAAAGTTGTTGACGGATTCAGACGAAACTTGTTGGCCAGGTTGGGAGTGTGACAAGTCGAAATTGATTAGATTTTGGTTGAAATCCGAATCCGTGAAGTGATTCTTCACCATTGAGGGATCGGGCCAAAAACAATACATAGCTCGATATTGTAAAAAGTTGTGAACGGATTGTAACAAAACTTGGCTTATGAGTTGGGTGGGTGGTAATAAAAAGCCAATTAAATTATGGTTGAGGTCTGGATGCATATCTGGCCTATCGGTGGGATACAACATGTAAACTGTTCAGCTTGGCAGAGGTATGCGCTCGACCGAGTGCCGCTCTAGGTTTTATTGCAGTTAGTGATTCTTTTCAAAACCTTTCCGATGAAAATAACTTAATTTTTTTTAAGAAGAAAAGATTGAATGAAGAATGCTATGGATAATAGCAAGAACAAGTGTGTGAGAAGGTAAAGGAGGGAACGGTGTACGAGTTGGAAAAAGGAAAGAAATAAATTGAGTCGAGCAAAACCGACGCCGCCACGTTGATGAAGTATGTTTAGCTATATTGTTCACAATAGATTCCAATGTAAATTTCTGCTATTCCAAGTGAAAATGGTTGTTCCTTGCTCTGTATTTGTGTGGGTTCAAACTTTTCTGATCGAGAGAAGGACAGGTCATTCTTTCATTTTCCAGGGATAATGACTCTCGAGGGCTCTCAGACGGAGGATTAAAATCACTCAGTAATATTTCCCGAGCTGACCTCGTCGAGGAAAAGAAAGACAGTTGTGTTTGTACTTTGTAGTGATCACTTCATCACCAGATAGTATTTTGTTACTTTTAGTTAATTCAGTGAAAATCACCTTTCAACTCTTCCGATTTCTATATTGGCATTAACATCGGCTAATTTATGTCCAATCTGTTGTTCACCCCACAACCCTACCCCCTCCCCACATTGCTCCAACCCCCTTACCCTTTGTGTATTACTGCAATTTTAATTTTAATTTAATGATGTATCAATTCGTTTTCATCAGGCCTCTCCGCTTATGCGTACTTAATTTATGAAAGTAGGCAAATCGGTTTATGAGAGCATCGTTTCAGTAATGGTGTTGTCCAATTAATTTATTAGAAAACCCAAACATGTTTATATTTTGCTCTCTTTTGTTGGATGCAATTGATTAATTTTTTTTGCTCTCTTGAGACAATGTATTCATATAATCAAAATGGGGCGTGCAGCAATCGGCAAATGAGATCGAGTTTTGAGAGGTTTCACCAACAAGACCTTCATCCATAGCTTGATGGAGTACTGCTCTCCCCTCTGGGCTCACTCCCACACCCTCCTCGCACCCCTAGCTCCTAGAGTGTTTTGCGACGTGTGGTGAAGCAATCGCTCTCCCACTTCCCCCTTCATCGCTCTCTCCTCATAGCTGCCCCTTCCTTGGACCCCCCTCGCTCCCCCCTCCCCCTCTTCACTCTCCACTCCCTCTTCCTATCAACAAAGCGATGGCTGATATATATATATATATATATATATATATATATATATATATATATATATATATATATATATATATATATATATATATATATATATATATATATATATATATATATAAATATATCATTGCATCTCTCACGAGCCTGGTGTTGGCGCAGTGGTTAGGGCAGCGGCTTGGGATCCATAAGGTCCTGAGTTCAAGTCCCGTTGAGCCACTGAATTAATACACCAGGGGGTTGACTCAGCCTGTCATCCTTCCGAGGTCGGCGAAATGAGTTCCAGTGTACTGGGCCGGTGTATACCCCGGTTAAAATAGGTGTACCATATCCCTGTGTCGTAAGAGGCGACCAGGGTTGCGTCAGGAAGGGCATCCGGCGTAAAACGTGCCAAATCACTATGCGGATCATATGGATAATCCGCTGTGGCGACCCCTAAAGGGAGCAGCCGAAAGAAGAAGAAGAAGAAGAAGAAGAAGAAGAAGATCATTGCATCTCTCACCTGGAATTGGATAGTATTGTTACGAATCTGGAACCCATTGCACACAACAGCAATGGTCCCTATAGAACAGTTATATCGGTAAGTGTGTGTTTATAGTTAGGGCCCCCCTACCTGTGTCTAACGGGAACTATGTGTGTGCATTGCGGAGATTCGTTTACATCACCCTCACCTTCACCTCGCTTCCTCACACCGATGCCATTGCCTACGTGCATTCGACCACATACGTGGACGGAGATTTCCATCAACTCAGATCGAGACTCCACCCAGGAAGGCAGGGGCGTGCCCCTTGTCCAATCAGGCCAGAGTTCGGTCTTCCCATGACACGCCAGCCAAGGAGAGTGGAGGCCGCCTCAGAAGGCAATTTTTCTCATGACACGCCGGCCAATGAGAGGGGAGGCCGCCTCAGAGGGCAATTGTCTGACCTCGGGAAAGAAGCAGATATAAAGGAATGCCAGGTTGATTGGTTGGTTGTCGTCTTGGGGTCGTGGTCGTCGTGGTGGTCATCATTGTGTTGCGGGTTCGAGTCCCGCCGAGCTGGATCATTGTCGCCTCTGATCCTTGGCCTTGGTCGGTTGGTGCGTGGCCGGTTGGAGAGCATGGTGCCCGGTACTTGGAGCGGCATCGTGTTGCGGGTTCGAGTCCCGTCGAGCCGGATCGTCGAAGGCCATACGAGGTGGACAGGTCCAAGCGCAGGCTCTGGTCTCTAGCTCACCTGCCCTCGAGCTGAAGGCCTTCAATAAAGACCATTGGGGTCCGTGTGTGTGTGTGTGTGTGTGTGTGTGTGTGTGTGTGTGTGTGTGTGTGTGTGTGTGTGTGTGTGTGTGTGTGTGTGTGTGTGTGTGTGTGTGTGTGTGTGTGCCCCCGTCTGTAAGTACGAATTGTTTAAGTGCTCTTTGCTGTACATACTTGCTTCTCTATTAGTCGTGATAACTCTGCTTCTTGTGTGCTCCCCCCCCCTTTCCCCCCATTATAAATAAATACATTTGTTAAATGTATCAGTTCGTTGCTGTGTTTCTTCCATTGGCTTAGCATGGCGGGTGTTGGTGAATTATAGAGGCTGTTGCAGCTGTAAATGTACGATTGGACCGATGGAACTTCGGCAACCATCCGCTCGGGTTGTGCACAGGTCGGGCACGCTAACGGCTCGACTCGTACAAGGGCCGTTGAGGGTGTGAATACTTGGTAACTCACCACGTGGGTCTACGTATTTTGAAGATTGGCAAATAACCCTGTACCACATGGTGGAATTATTGACGATTCACCGTCCGGTAAGGGACCCGTACCTGTCGGAGTTTTCCGAAAGGTACGATGTAGATTCATTCTTGGTGTTCAGTGGAGTCGACCCTACTGCCCCACCTAGCGGTGGTGCTCGCAGCCGATACCCAGTCCGCATCAGTATAACCAATCAATTTCCAGCCAACTGGCTAGGATTTTTTAATATATTAACTCCCATGCTCTTCTCGCCAAAGGAAGCTGCAGAAAGCAACCATGAAAGCGGAGCTGTTTTGAACTTTGTTGTCACTTGTTGGCAAAGCATCAGCCACAGCATAAACTGAAACGCATACCACCGAGGCTCCCAAGCATGTTCCATGTGCAATGGCAATTTCAAACAGAAAGGGGCTTACCTTGTGTCGCTTTTCATGGTTGATTTATGTAACCTTCTTTGGCTGGAAGGGCATGGGAGAAAATATATATATATATATATATATATATATATATATATATATATATATATATATATATATATATATATATATATATATATATATTCCTGGCTACAAACCTCCTGACTAGTGATGAGCAGGGCAGAGACAATGTGCTCGTGTGGTAGGCGACGTTTGTTGCTTGCAGCTCGTGCAGCAAGCGCTGTGATGGGAGAGCTGTGCCCTATTGCCTCATAAAGTTAGGCCTAAGTCACATTTAGCACGGTGGCCGTGGGGTCTACAAAATCTATGGCCACTAGCAATTATAGGGTGGCCGCAATATTTCCACGGTCACACAATGTAGCAGTCACATATGTTTTTATTTTTCGGGGAGCTGCATGGAGTATTTAGAAATTGTGGAGACCGAAAACGTGGGGGTGCCGTACGGTCTTTGATTTGATGTCGCACGGTGACCTTAGGGCAGGGGTCGGGAACGTGTGGCTCGCGAGCCAGGTATGGCTCTTTTGATGATTGCATCTGGCTCGCAGATAAAATTGGAGTTTGAAACTTGGAAAGCCCAATATTTCTCGCAGAAGCTTTACCTATAGTTTGAATGGTGTCATGCTTCATTCACGTGCAGGGCTGAACTTGGCAGAAGGAGAGAAGAAAAAACACCTCCGAATTGTCTGAAGCGGTTTTTGTTTCGTCCAGTCATGCGGCCGACGCGAGTAGTGATTTCGGTTCCTCCAATGACGTGCCGCCGCCGAGACGCGTCACGGAATTCATCTCGACCAATCACGCGCCACCGCTGAGGCGACTCGTGATTTCGGTTCCTCCAATGACTTGCCGCCGCTGAGACGCGTCACGGAATTCATCTCGACCAATCACGCGCCACCGCTGAGGCGACAGCATCCCAGAGTCGGCCGGCCGCGCCGCACCTCTCGAGTATGTCAGCCCGTGCGCAGGCCAGCCAGACTCACTTGGGTCAACATCTCCCTCTCTCTCATTTGCTCAAAGCTAACCCTTTGACGAAGAAGATGGCGAAAAGAAAAAAAGATGAGGAGTATCGTACATTTCAGGACGAATGGGCCGAAGAATTCGCCTTTGTGGAGAGAGCAGGTTCTGTGGTGTGTCTAATTTGCAATGACAAAATTGCATCGATGAAACGGTCGAATATAAAGCGGCACTTCGACACGCGCCATGCTACCTTTGCATCAAAATACCCTGTGGGAGACAGCAGAAAGAAAGCGTGCCAAGAGCTACTGAGCAGGGTGCAAGCCAGCCAGCAGCAACTCCGCGTATGGACCCGGCAAGGTGACTATAATTCCGCCAGCTTTGCTGGATCTTTAGCAATAGTGAGGAACGGAAAACCATTCACAGATGGCGAGTATGCAAAAACGTTCATGCTGGATGTCGCCAATGAACTTTTTGATGATCTTCCGAATAAAGACAAGATAATCAAACGGATACAAGACATGCCGCTGTAGGCAAGAACTGTTCATGATGGTACCATCATGATGGCAAACCAAGTGGAGGAAACGCAAGTGAAGGACATAAATACAGCGCCGTTCTTTTCCCTGGCTTTGGATGAGTCAACAGACGTAAGCCATTTGTCGCAGTTCAGTGTGATTGCAAGATATGCTGCTGGTGATACACTGCGCGAAGAAAGTCTTGCTGTTCTGCCAATAAAAGGGTCCACAAGAGGTGAGTATTTATTCAAGTCTTTCATGGAGTTCGCTCAAGAAAAAAATCTACCTATGGATAAACTTATCTCAGTGTGTACTGATGGTGCTCCGTGTATGGTGGGGAAAAACAAAGGATTTGTGGCGCTTCTCCGTGAACATGAAAATAGACCCATCCTAAGTTTCCATTGCATTCTACACCAGGACGCACTTTGTGCTCAGATGTGTGATGGGCAGCTTGGCGAGGTGATGTCGCTGGTCATTCGTGTGATCAACTTTATTGTTGCCCGAGCCTTAAATGCTCGCCAGTTTAAAACACTGCTGGATGAAGTTGGAAATAACTATCACGGTCTGCTTTTGCACAGCAATGTGCGTTGGTTGTCAAGAGGGAAGGTGCTTAGCCGTTTTGCGGCTTGCCTGAACGAAATGCGGACTTTCCTTGAAATGAAAGGGATTGAGCATCCTGAGCTAGCCGAAACTGAGTGGCTCCTCAAGTTTTACTATCTCGTGGATATGACTGAACATCTGAACGAGCTCAACGTGAAAATGCAAGGCATTGGAAATACAGTGTTATCGCTTCAACAAGCCGTGTTTGCTTTTGAAAACAAGCTGGAGCTCTTTATCATGGATCTTGAAACAGGTCGTTTACTACATTTTGAAAAACTGAGACAATTTAAAGATGCATGCACAGCAAGTGAGCCCACTCAAAACTTTGATCTCCACCAGTTAGCTGGCTTCACATCCAGTCTCCTACAGTCATTCAAAGCACGCTTTGGAGAATTTCGTGAGCACACTCGTCTTTTTAAGTTCATCACCCATCCAAACGAGTGTTCACTGAACACAGCCGACCTGAGTTACATTCCTGGTGTCTCCGTCAGAGATTTTGAAGCAGAAGTGGCTGACCTGAAGGCCTCAGACATGTGGGTGAATAAGTTCAAGTCACTGAATGAAGATTTGGAAAAAATCGCACGACAGAAAGCAGAGTTGGCGAGCAAGCACATGTGGACAGAAATGAAAAAACTTCAACCCGAAGACGAGCTGATTATGAAAACTTGGAACGCGCTTCCTGTCACATACCTCACACTGCAGCGTGTGAGTATTGCTGTATTGACCTTGTTTGGATCTACGTATGCATGTGAGCAGTCATTCTCACATCTTAAAAACATCAAGTCCAACCTACGATCACGTCTAATGGATGAAAGCCTCAACGCTTGCATGAAGCTTAACCTCACCAAGTACCAACCAGACTACAAAGCCATCAGCAAATCCATGCAGCACCAGAAGTCCCATTAATGGTGAGTATTATAACAACATTATTTAAAAGAATAAATTCAGAGGCTTATTATACTCACATTTAGTTGAATTCAGTCTTAAAATATATTATATGGCTCTCACTGAAATAGATTTCCAAATATTTTACTTTAATGGCTCTCTGAGTCAAAAACGTTCCCGACCCCTGCCTTAGGGCGTCCCTGCGGCGGCCATAGAATTTTCAAGGCAGACGCAAGGTAGCCTCAAGGTTCCCGCAAAGGCGACCGCAGGGGGGCCCTAAGGCGAACGTGTGGCCAGACGGACGGTAACGAGTGGGTATCTATACCAGTTCTTTTTTTACTGAAATAAAAATATAACAGTTTGGAATATACCAGTATATATAACTGAATATACTATAACTATAATATATATACAAGTGGGGAGAACAAGTATTTGATACACTGCCGATTTTGCAAGTTTTCCCACTTACAAAGCACGTAGAGGTCTGTAATTTTTATCAAAGGTATACTTCAACTGTGAAAGACGGAATCTAAAACAAAAATCCTGAAAATCACATTGTATGATTTTTAAATAATTAATTTGCATTTTATTGCATGAAATAACTATTTGATACATCAGAAAAACAGAACTTAATATTTGGTACAGAAACCTTTGTTTGCAATTACAGAGATCAGACGCTTCCTGTCGTTCTTAACCAGGTTTGCACAGACTGCAGCAGGGATTTTGGCCCACTCCTCCATACAGATCTTCTCCAGATCCTTCAGGTTTCAGGGCTGTCGCTGGGCAACACAGACTTTCAGCTCCCTCCAAAGATTTTCAATTGCGTTCAGGTCTGGCGACTGGCTAGGCCACTCCAGGACCTTGAGATGCTTCTTACGGAGCCACTCCTTAGTTGCCCTGGCTGTGTGTTTCGGGTCGTTGTCATGCTGGAAGACCCAGCCACGCCCCATCTTCAATGCTCTTGTTGAGCGAAGGAGGTTGTTGGCCAAGATCTCGCGATGCATGGCCCCATCCATCCTCCCCTCAATACAGTGCAGTCGTCCTGTCCCCTTTGCAGAAAAGCATCCCCAAAGAATGATGTTTCCACCTCCATGCTTCACGGTTGGGATGGTGTTCTTGGGGTTGTACTCATCCTTCTTCTTCCTCCAAACACGGCGAGTGGAGTTTAAACCAAAAAGCTCTATTTTGGTCTCATCAGACCACATGACCTTCTCCCATTCCTCCTCTGGATCATCCAGATGGTCATTGGCAAACTTCAGACGGGCCTGGACATGCGCTGGCTTGAGCAGAGGGACCTTGCGTGCGCTGCAGGATTTTAATCCATGACGGTGTAGTGTGTTACTTATGGTTTTCTTTGATACTGTGGTCCCAGCTCTCTTCAGGTCATTGACCAGGTCCTGCCGTGTAGTTCTGCGCTGATCCCTCACCTTTCTCATGATCATTGAGGCTCCACGAGGTAAGATCTTGCATGGAGCCCCAGACCGAGGGAGATTGACTGTTATCTTGAACTTCTTCCATTTTCTAATAATTGTGCCAACAGTTGTTGCCTTCTCACCAAACTGCTTGCCTATTGTCCTGTAGCCCATCCCAGCCTTGTGCAAGTCTACAATTTTGTCCCTGATGTCCTTAGACAGCTCTCTGGTCTTGCCCATTGTGGAGAGGTTGGAGTCTGATTGATTGAGTGTGGACAGCTGTCTTTTCTGCAGATAATGAGTTCAAACAGGTGCAGTTAATACAGGTAATGAGTGGAGAATGGGAGGGCTTCTTAAAGACAAAACTAACAGGTCTGTGAGAGCCGGAATTCTTACTAGTTGGTAGGTGATTAAATATTTATTTCATGCAATTAAATGCAAATGAATTATTTAAAGATCATACAATGTGATTTTCAGGATTTTTGTTTTAGATTCCGTCTTTCACAGTTGAAGTGTACCTATGATAAAAATTACAGACCTCCTACGTGCTTTGTAAGTGGGAAAACCTGCAAAATCGGCAGTGTATCAAATACTTGTTCTCCCCGCTGTATACCTGAATATACCAGTTTGGAGTACCGTGGTGCCGCCAGAATCAGAACGCCCCATTGTTTGAACAAATTGGAATCCGAACAATTTTTTCGAGAAAGTTTTGCCCTAAAAACCCAATACATTTTAAAAAACCGAACAAAACGTGGCGTTCATGTTTGTTCACGCGCGTCTCCCCCGTCTGTTCGCACCCGGATCTTCGCACTTTGTTCATTCAGTTCGTCGGTGAAAGTACTCGTGAAAGCATCTCTCGTGTGTCGATCGCTACTTTACCTCGTGTTTTCACCTTGATTTATGCTGGTTCTTTTTTTACTCATCTTGTGTTTTAATTAATAACAAAAAAGCAATCCGATCACGTGGTGTGACGGACTGTTGGGCAAGGATTTAATTTCACAGAAAAACCGGTTGTTATTTGGAATATCCATGATTACCTCAGCCCGATGCATTTGATGAAAGTGATTATGGTTCTGCGGGCATCATGTTTGATGAGCTGCCCTGGGGGCAGCGCTCTCGCAGAATGCGCGAGCAATCGGAACCCAGGCCGGAGCACGAGCCTGTGTGGACCTTTGGATGTGGTGATTGTATGAATGGAACTGGAACGAATTAAATTGGGATTCTGGGGGCACCACTGTATAGGCAAACACCTATACTCTGATCTCTAGCGGTGATGCACGGTGGATGCCGACTGCCACGGAGGCCGTACGTAGGACGCACGGCAGGCGTAGGGGAACCGTGCGTCGACCCTGCATTGCCCGCAGGTAGTCACACAGACCGCAAGGCCACCGTACGGTGAACACAGGGACGCATTAGGACTACCCTATGGCGACCGTGGAAATAGTGCGGCCGCCGTAATTTTTTGGGGGTTGGCAAAATTCATTTTTCATTGATAAGAGCCTACGGCAGCCGCACTAATAACGCAAGCCCACCGTACGCCCTACGTAGGTCGACGTGGAACACATCTACGTCACAGCTTGGCTTGTCGAATTGCTACGGCGAGCGAAGAAATGAAAAAAGTTATAACTCCGCGCTATAATTCCACGGTGACCCCTACGGCCTGTAAAAGATAGCCATACGGCGTAGGGCCACCCTGAGGCCACCTCAGAAACTTTGCGGCCGCCGCACGTTTCTGTCAATTCAGGGGGGGTACGGCCGCCGTATCCCAGCCATAGAGCAAATGTGACTTAGGCCTTCGGAGGTTCGATTCAGATATATATATATATATATATATATATATATATATATATATATATATATATATATATATATATATATATATATATATATATATATATATATATTTGTTTATTTAACCCTTTATCTCACCCAAAAATAAATCAATTTCTAACTTGGCTTTGGCTGATATTGAAACACTTCTGCGAGCTTCCAAGTCAGCGACTTTAACCACTCAGCCATGGTGATAAACATTGGGTTTTTGTTCTTACGAAGATCCCGTCCTCGTGGACAAGAGTAATCAGAACTTCGAGTGCTGCTGAACACAGAGAGATAGACACTTTATGAATCATATGTAGAATGAATAATGAAGAAATATAACAATTTTCAGAACAGTCGGGGTTTGACTCGGCGCTGGGAGATGTTTAACATGCAGTTGTTTATTATGAGATCATAAACTAACTTTAGCAATCATCCCAGGTATTTTCTGTTAGTTTCTATTACCTATCGCCATACCATATTGTTACGTTTGAGGGGGGGAGGGTATGCATTCAAAGGGTAATTAGGATGTTTAATTAGGTATGCCATGCTGTTCGAGTTTACCAGGATCTCGATGTAATAAGTAGCAATTCAGTGGTGATAAGTTGTCTAGTAAATGTCCATTTCTTCAAGGGGGAAATGATAATTGCACGTAATTAGACAGGGAAACGGGATAGGGTAAGTGTGTCTGCGTAAACCCCTTTTAGTATTCCCTGGAGGCTTGCCGTGACGTCACAGGACAGTGCTGCGGATGGCTCTGCCCCGTGATCACGATTGGCGGAAGGTGACGGCGGAGGGCCAATAAACGGCTCGATTGGAAGTGACGAGGACTCGAGGATAAAAAGGCTGTTCGTGGAAAAGGGGAGGAGGAAGAAGATCGGTACAGAAAAACCGTTCTGGTGGAGGTTGTTGTGCTGGGAGCGTGCTGTGTTGGGCTGATTCGATCCTGGATTTGATCGTGTCTCGTGGCCTTGCTGTGCCTCGTGCCTCACCTTGGTTGGCTCTGGGGTTCTGCTGGCTTGGAGCACGGGGTCGAACGGCGGGCGGACCTGCCTCCCTCTCCTGCTCGCAACTTGGCGCCAGAACTGGCTCCCTGGCGGCTGTGAGCGGACTTGGGCCAACACCAGGAGGTCGACAGGACCACGGTGTCTCCTGCCCCTGACGAGCGCAACGCCAGCTCGTCCGACGCCAATCCAGGGTCTGTTGCGTCTACACCACGGGCCAGCCTGACCACCAGGACCAGCTACGTTGTGTGTGTGTGTGTGTGTGTGTGTGTGTGTGTGTGTGTGTGTGTGTGTGTGTGTGTGTGTGTGTGTGTGTGTGTGTGTGTGTGTGTGTGTGTGTGTGTGTGTGTGTGTGTGTGTGTGTGTGTGTGTGTGTGTGTGTGTGTGGACCTGGCGCCTTAGAGGGTTTGAGATTTGTATATCCATTGGAGTTGTTTGTGTTTTCCCCACGTCCGAACCCACACCACCATCTGGTCGAATCGCCCCGGATCCCTCCTCTTGCCGAGTCTTGTTATTTCTGGTTAGAGAAATAAACGTTATCAACTCAGTGAAAAGCGACTCGTGTCACCTTCCTCGTCCCGTTTGCGGTAGAGCGATTAGAACCGCCATCTTTGGGTTGTAAAGGATAAACCGCCTCCATCGTTTCGGCTCATTCTACGTTAGCGGGACTGTTCAAGTCCCGTGGACGTCACATTGGTGTCAGGGTGTTGGATGTTCGAACCCCTCTAAATTATATTTGGTATCGGGAGAATATACCAGGATTGAAATCTCGCCACGAATTGGAATATAAAATTACTACAGAAAAGCGCGGGAAAATTTTGGCGGGATTTTTCAAATTAAAATTAATTGGCGGCAAACGGGACTTCTGCACCATGGCAGATGTGCAGATGTTTGAGGAGGAAGGCCACGTGTCTGGCAGCGAGTCGGGGGAAAAAGGGAGAGATGGGGGTAGGGTTGGAACCTTCCCCATTCCGAGCGTGGACCGTGCTTCATCGCCCGTAACGGAGCCGGCAGCGCCAGAAACCGGCACGATGACGATCTGGACAATGTTGGAACGTTTAATGAGTGCAATTACAGCACAGGGGGCAAAAATGACAGCACAGGGGGCACAAATGGCAGAAATGACGGCACAAATGGAAAATCAATTCGTGGCACAGAGGGCAGAAATGATGGCACAGAGGGCAGAAATGACAGATCAATTGGGGGTAATGGGGGTACAGTTGGGTGCACGGATTGATTTTATGAGGGATGAATTGGGGGAAAAGATGGAGAAAATGAAAACTGAGATGTAGGAGTGTGTGGATGTTAAATTGGGAGAAATACAAAGTAAATTTGAGGATAGATTGGAGGAAACAAAGGTAGAAATTACATTGGAGGGGGAAAATATACGGAAAAAATTGGTAGATAAAATTGATGCAACGAACATTCGGGTTGATAAAGTGGATGAAAGCCTGGAACGTCATCGTGCCTGTGTGGATGCTCGTATGCAGCTGCAAGTAGAAGAGTGGGGAGAGCTGAGGAAGCAAGGGATGAATTTGGCGGAGAAGGTAAAAGGATTGGAGGCTCGTTTGGACGAACAAGATAAAATTATGAGCCAAGATGAAGTCTTGGATAAAGACCTGGTTGAGCCGTCTTTTTAAGTAGAGTGTCCGGGTTGGTTGAGGAGCAGCTACAAACTCGCGACGGAGCCCTGGAGAAGGTTGTGCGGGCCCAGAAGATCCTGCGGGAAGAGGTGAATCGGTCCATTCAACGTTTGGAACAGGAGGCAAAATTGACCCATGAGACCCTCACCACAAAACATCTTTGGCCACAGTGGGCTCTGAAATTGGATACGCAGCCACAAGGGTGTTTGATCCCTGGGCTGGATTCGGACAAGGGAGAAACTGAGAAGCGGGCCACCGTAAAAGTGATCCCCCTGGTAAATTATGACGGGTCAGGGAGCCTTGAAGCTTTTCTGACGCAATTTGAGTGTATTTCCCGACTAAACGGGTGGAATGAGCGGGAACGTACAGGGAATTTGGTGGCAACGTTGCGGGGACCAGCCGCAGATGTGTTAAACGTGATCGCGGAGGGGATGTTGACCAGCTCCCACATTTGCGAGGCGTTGAGCCGTCGGTTTGGGTTCGCGGCAAATTGTGATCTGGTGCTGGCCCAGCTCCAGCACTGCAGATTAAAGCCGGGTGAGACAGTGCAGGAGCTGGCACAGGACATTTACCAATCAGTCAGGATCGCGTATCGGGACCTTACAGTGGAGGCATGGGACAGACTGGCACTAGAGAAATTTTTAGCTGCTCTTCCTGACCCTGAGGTCCGAGCGCTAGTGGAGCTACAGGATCCACCCACCGTTCACCAAGCGGCTGAGTGCGCAGTCAGGCTGGCCTCGTGGAGTCGGCTGGGTCGGGTGCCCGAGAAGCCATTGGTGACGATGCGACGGGCGGAGATTCAGGATCAGGGAGGGGGGCTGGGAGAAATAGGCATTACCCAAATGTTTCAGGAAATTTGCCAGAAACTGTCAAGTTTGATAAGGGGTAATTCGGTAGTTGGTGCGCCAAAGCGGTGGGGTCCAGCCCAGCCAATAGAGCAATTTGATTATGGCCGAGGGGGTCCGGAACCGGAAGAGACATTACACCGATACCCACGGGGGCCTTTTATGGGGAGTTGTTTCCGGTGCGGGCGAAGAGGACACATGCAACGATATTGCCGGTACCCAGCGATGGAGAGACCCTCCAATAGACTTTCAAGCCCGGAGAGGATGAATCCTCCTGCTGAACCGCCAGGTCTATCCGAGGTGCCCTTACCTAGGTCGAGTCCGGAGATCACTGTCGGGGTTCGGGGAAACTAGATCGGGCTGAGCATACAGGGCCATGCTTGGCTGGTGAGATTGTGGCGAAGTGCCCTCCCTTGGTGAAAATAGTGAATTGTGGGAAAATTGGTGTGGGGAATTTGTGGATAAGGGTAAAGATAGAGGGAGAGTTTTGTGAAGCAGTGGTGGACACGGGTGCAAGTGATACCTTTATTAGCCCGCTAGTTTTGGACCAAAGTGTTGGAGGTTGGGACAAAATCGATAGACTAGCAGGACAGAGTCTCCAACTGGCTACGGGAGCAACGACGCCGCCAATGGGTCGTGGGGTTGTGAGGATGGAGTTGGGCAGCCTAGAGGTCGATGCGGTGGTGTGGGTGGCAGAAGTGTGTGACCGATGCCTTCTGGGGTTGAGTTTCCTTGTGGAACATGACTGCCAACTAGACCTGGGGCGGGGTCACATGTCGCTAGGGACTGGGGGAAGTCGAGGAGGCGCAGGGGGTGCGACTGGAGATGTCGCGCACCGTGACCTTGGCCCCCAGGTCTGAGACCATGGTGTTGGCCCGGATATCGGCAAGGACCAATTACGTGGGCCAGCTCGGGATGGTGGAGCCGTGGAGCTCGGGGGAAACTGCAGGATTGATGGTGGGTCGTACACTCGTGGATACACATCAGCCCATGGTAGTGGTTCGGTTGCTCAACCTGTCTGACAGCCCTCACACAGTGAGGGGCGGAGCTGTTATAGCAAAGTGTAGCAGTGTAGTGGAGATCACCAGAGGGGACGGAACCACAGACTCGCCAGGTCAGCCGGAGTCGGGGCAAAATTTTGGAAAAACGAATTGGCCAGAGGGAGTAAGGGACATGGTAAACCGAGCAGAACAGGGGTTAACAGTGGACCAGGTAAGGTCATTGCACAATTTGGTTGGTGCTAATGTGGATGTATTCTCTCTCTCTCCCGAAGATTTTGGACGCACGAGTCTAGTCAGGCACCAAATTGACACTGGCGAGGCTCGACCTGTTCGACAGCCTGCACGACGGCTACCTCTTGCAAAGAGGGATGAGGCTGAAAAACAGGTGGAAAATATGAAGGAGGCTGGAATTATTGAGCCCTCGGTAAGTCCTTGGGTGTCACCCATTGTGTTGGTGAGAAAGAAGGACGGGACCATTCGGTTCTGTGTGGATTATCGCCAACTCAATCAAGTGACGCTCAAAGACTCGTATCCCCTGCCACGTATTGAAGATACACTCGATGCCATTTCCGCCTCAAAATGGTTCACTACATTGGATTTGAAGAGTGGCTACTGGCAGGTGGAAATGGACCAACAAGGGAGAGAGAAAACGGCATTTACCACAGGGAAGGGCCTCTGGAAGTTTGTCGTCATGCCTTTCGGATTGTGCAATGCCCCCGCCACATTTGAACGTCTGATGGAACGCGTTTTGATTGGGCTGCCATGGCAAACATGCCTGATCTATTTAGACGACGTTCTTGTCCACGCTCCCACATTTGAGCAGGCTGCCAAAAATTTGGTGGAGGTTTTCAGGCGATTGAGGGGGGCCGGGTTAAAACTAAACCCTGGGAAATGCGAAATTTTTAGGAAAGAGGTCGTTTATCTGGGTCACGTGGTGAATGAAAGCGGTGTGGCCACAGACCCAATGAAGGCAGTGGCAGTATAAGAGTGGCCCACCCCCAGAAATGTAAGAGAAGTCAGAGGATTTTTGGGCCTCTGTTCTTACTATAGGAAATTTGTGGAAAATTTTGCAAGTATTGCAAGACCATTGCACCAATTGACAGAGAAGGAAGCTAAATTTGTGTGGTCAGAAAACTGCACCAAAGCATTCAATCACCTAAAACTACGTCTGATAGAAGCCCCAGTTTTGGCTTATCCGGCCGAGACTGGCCAGTTCATCCTTGACACGGATGCTAGTCAGGGAGGATTGGGGGCGGTCCTGTCTCAAGTCCAACAAGGTGTCGAACGAGTGATTGCCTATTATAGTAGGGCTCTGTCAAAGCCCGAGCGAAATTATTGTGTCACTCGCAAAGAATTATTGGCCTTGCTGTCTGCAGTTGGACACTTTTTCATCCTTACCTGGACGGGCGGGAGTTTGTGATCCGGGTTGATCATGCCTCCTTGCAATGGCTTCTTCGGTTCAAGGAGCCGGAGGGCCAAATTGCAAGATGGCTTGAGAAACTGCAGCAGTACAATTTTGTTGTGCAACATCGGCCCGGCAAAACACATGCCAACGCAGATGCTCTCTCTCGGCGACCTTGTTGGCAGCACCAATGCAAATTTTGTGAACTTCAAGAGAATAGGGATTTGATTGGGCAGCAACAAATTGATGCATGCCTATGTGCCGCCCGAGTAACCCGTCGGACTCTGCCACAACCACCTCCTGAATTTGGTAGTGTCGATTGGAAAAAGGAACAGAAGGAGGACCCTGTTTTGGGCCACCTCTGTAATTGGCTAGAGGGTGGAAAACGGCCTGCGTGGGAAGAAATTGCTTCGCTTGGAGTGCAGGTGAAGGCGTATTGGGCACAATGGCAGATGCTCCAGCTGAAGGATGGCATTTTGTACCGAGAGTGGGAATTACCAATGAGTGGAAATGCTTCCTGGTTGTTGGTGGTACCTTCGAAATTGAGAGAACAGGTGATGGGGCTTGTACATGGAACACGAACGATGGGACACTTAGGTGTAACCAAAACACTAGCGAAATTGAGGCAGAGATTCTATTGGGTGAACTCGGGCAGCGACATCCAAAAATGGGTACGTTGGTGCGACCTCTGCCGGGGGAAGAAAACACCACCATGCGCACGTAAGGCCCCCCTCCAAATTTATAACGTAGGAGCACCACTTGAGAAGGTAGCGGTTGATGTGGTTGGGCCCCTACACACCACCCACCGAGGCAACAAGTATATTCTGGTGGCAATGGACTACTTTACCAGATGGCCGGAGGCCTATGCATTGCCCAATCAGGAAGCACGGCTGGTTGCCCAAGCACTAGTGGAGGGGTTCTTCGCCCATTTTTGAACTCCGAGGGAGCTGCACACAGACCAGGGCCGGAACTTCGAGTCCGAACTCCTACGTTCAGTGTGCGAGCTCCTCCAAATTCACAAGACTCGGACCACTCCTCTATGGCCACAGTCGGATGGGATGGTGGAGAGGTTTAATAAAACTCTGCTCACCCAGTTAGC
Source organism: Eptatretus burgeri (assembly GCF_056783735.1). Lineage (NCBI taxonomy): Eukaryota > Metazoa > Chordata > Myxini > Myxiniformes > Myxinidae > Eptatretus > Eptatretus burgeri. The sequence goes on along the minus strand of NC_140975.1, from coordinate 55,245,527 downwards.
TCTCTTTACTTCCCAGAATCAGCAGGACTGGGACGAACATCTCCCCTTTGTCCTGATGGCATACAGGACTGCACAGCATGAGGCCACGCGCTGCACCCCTGCCTTGCTGATGTTTGGTCGGGAGAAGTGGGTCCCTGTTGATTTGTGGCTGGCCGTGACACCTGAAACCCCAACATGGACCTCGGCGGAGGGTTATGCTTCCAAAATGCGTAAGAGCATAGAGAAAGCTCATGACTTTGCGAGGGAGCGAATCGGTTTGGCTTCCTCGCATGCTAAATTGAGGTATGACTCTCGGACACACGCCCCCCGATTCCTCCCTGGAGACCTCATTTGGCTCTTCCGGCCACAGAGGAGGAAGGGTGTGTGCCCGAAACTCACCCCCCTGGAAGGGCCCCGGTGTGATACTCCGACAAGTAACCGATGTAGTTTTTAAAATCCAGATGGGCCGCCACGCACTCCCACAGATCGTCCATTGTGACCGATTGAGCTCTTACATGGGTCGGGATATTCCGGATTGGATAGAGCGTGTGAGGGGAAGATTGGCCGCTTCTGCGCGGGAGCTTGGGCCCGGGCAGCCTCCTGCCCCATGTGCTGAAAGTGAGAGTTTGTAAGTTCTGCTGGGTTTTAGAGTGACAATCGGACAGTGGGTAATTGGTAACAAAGCGGGCACGAGTGGCTGTCCAATGGCTGGTGCGTGGATCGGGTGAGGAAAAGTGCTGTGTGAGTTGTTTCAAGTTAAGAAGAGAAATGTATGGTGCACACGTTGATTTTTTTATTGGACATGGTGTGGTAACAGGGAAGGTCATGGTCGGTGAAGTGTTAGAAAGGCAGGTGTCACATGTAAGGCCGATGGGGTGGGGGAGTCATGTGGGTTTTGTGGGTGGGGATGATGTGCTTGTCCGCAGGGATTGCTGAAGCTCACGGTGAGCGGGAATTGCGACCCCCTTCAAGGAGATTCACCCCTGGGTGGCTAATGGTGACAGTGTCTGGAGGCAACTGGGAGAGGGTCTGGTTGGGCGACCAAGGCGGGTAGGACCTTGGCGACCCAGGAAGGCCAGAGGGGTCAGTGAGACCCCTTCCAGTGTGTTGTACGGGATGAGAGCTGATGGCTACCAGGGGGGTGGGAATCAAAGGGAGCGGGGCGGAGAAACGTCCGGGTTGGACTAAAGCTTACCTGTGGGCATGGTTGCACCTGAGATGCCCCCATCATGTTGTGGTAACCCACCCCACGGCCATGACAGGATTCAGCCTGCATCATTAAAAGGGGGACCATGACCTAGAAATGTGATGATGACCATGGTGTGAGTGTTGTGAAGATGTGTGAGTCCCACTCGATCCCGCACAACTTGACATGTGCAGCAAGGGCATGATGTCCGCATAATTTTGGGGCAAGCAAATTTGAAAATTGGCTCCCCAGATAACGCTGGGTCTATTAGCATCCACCAGGGGGACGCGGTCAAGTGTAAATATCCCGTGAATAGTGTCGTTAAGGCTTAGAGGAGGAATGTAAAGTATAAGTGTTGTCTTTTTTTTTGTGGAACCTTTTGTTTCCCCTCCCCAGATCACTGGCAGAGCATTGGGCAAGAGCGATGATCCAGAGGATGGAGTGCAACTTCGCTCGGTGCTCTCATGTGATAAAATAAAAAAATAAAAAAATAAATGATTGTTTAGGCGAGGATAAGGCCATAAGGGGGTAGTACATTAAGCAGGATAGGTAAGTTAGCTGCGGCTCGCTGCCCATTGCCCCTCCTACTTTATTTTGTTAGGTTAATTAGGTGTGAGTCAGTAAGTGTTAAGGCTGGTACGGTAGCGCCTGTGATATACCTTGCAGGAGCTGCGGTACCAGAGGAGGGGCAGTGTTACGTATGAGGGTGGGGGGGTATGCATTCAAAGGGTAATTAGGATGTTTAATTAGGTATGCCATGCTGTTCGAGTTTACCAGGATCTCGATGTAATAAGTAGCAATTCAGTGGTGATAAGTTGTCTAGTAAATGTCCATTTCTTCAAGGGGGAAATGATAATTGTCACGTAATTAGACAGGGACACGGGATAGGGTAAGTGTGTCTGCGTAAGCCCTTTTAGTATTCCCTGGAGGCTTGCCGTGACGTCACAGGGCAGTGCTGCGGATGGCTCTGCCCCGTGATCACGATTGGCGGAAGGCGACGGCGGAGGGCCAATAAACGGCTCGATTGGAAGTGATGAGGACTCGAGGATAAAAAGGCTCTGTTCGGGGAAAAGGTGAGGAGATAGAAGATCGGTACTGAAAAACCGTTCTGGTGGAGGTTGTTGTGCTGGGAGCGTGCTGTGTTGTTGGGCTGATTCGATCCTGGATTTGATCGTGTCTCGTGGCCTTGCTGTGCCTCGTGCCTCACCTTGGTTGGCTCTGGGGTTCTGCTGGCTCGGAGCACGGGGTCGAACGGCGGGTGGACCTGCCTCCCTCTCCTGCTCGCAACTTGGCACCAGAACTGGCTCCCTGGCGGCTGTGAGCGGACTTGGGCCGACACCAGAAGGTCGACAGGACCACGGTGTCTCCTGCTCCTGACGAGCGCAACGCCAGCTCGTCCGACGCCAATCCAGGGACTGTTGTGTCTACACCACGGGCCAGCCTGACCACCAGGACCAGCTACGTTTTGTGTGTGTGTGTGTGTGTGTGTGTGTGTGTGTGTGTGTGTGTGTGTGTGTGTGTGTGTGTGTGTGTGTGTGTGTGTGTGTGTGTGTGTGTGTGTGTGTGTGTGTGTGTGTGGACCTGGCGCCTTAGAGGGTTTGAGATTTGTATATCCATTGGAGTTTTTTGTGTTTTCCCCACGTCCGAACCCACACCACCATCCCGTCGAATCGCCCCGGATCCCTCCTCTTGCCGAGTCTTGTTATTTCTGGTTAGAGAAATAAACGTTATCAACTCAGTGAAAAGCGACTCGTGCCACCTTCCACGTCCCGTTTGCGGTAGAGCGATTAGAACCGCCATCTTTGGGTTGTAAAGGATAAACCGCCTCCATCGTTTCGGCTCATTCTACGTTAGCGGGACTGTTCAAGTCCCGTGGACGTCACAATATGTATCCCCTGTTGTACCTTCTCTTTTAACTCCAAACCAATTATCCCACACCATCCCTGAGAATGAACTTGTTTGTTTGTGTATTTTACAGCAGCGCGATAGTAAACACGTACTCCGAGTGTTGCTTCCTCTTCCTCCCATTTGTAAGGACGGACTCTTTTCCAGTAATGAATGAAACTATAGCACATTAAAAGAATGCTCAACAAATTGGAAAGAAACTCTTTTAGAAGCTATTAAATGCTCAGCCAATCCGCATACAGTGCTCAGCTTGTGAGTCTCGTTCTCTCTTTGTGTTGCGACAAAGAGCTCCCGAATATGCTCCATGAAAAATTTGCCGCAGTTTTTCTGAATTGCTTTTCTTTTCTTGCCTATTTGTTCCACCATGAGCTGAAAATATTTCAATCTTTGAAACTCCACGTTGTTTAAACACTTCACCATTGATCCTGTAATTTCCTCCATAGGCTGGCAGAGAAGTTGCTGGCAGGTGCACGCTTCCAGAGGTTTGAAAAGGATGGCCAGTTTATCATCCGATCCATTTCCCCATATGCTGTGCCAATTGCTATCGCCCGACATCTTGACTTCGGTGAGCTTACTCGTGAATAATTGTTGTTGTCGTGCATGCAGTGTCACGAGCCTTAGGTCAATGATGACGTGTAAAAGCTTTGTTAATCTCATCACAGGTAAACCTCGAAAAGCTTGTCACTCAATCACATTCTGATAATTAACCTCCGCCATCGAAGATCGGAGGTTACTGTTTTCACCCCTTTCTGTTTGTTTGTTTGTTTGTTTGTTTGTGAACAGTATGACGGATTTCGACGAAACTTGGTGGGGGGATTAGGTATGGTCCAAGGATCATGAAATTAGATTTTGGACTTGGTCCAAAATCCAATATGGCCGCTATGGCGGCCATTTTGAAAAAATATTTGAATTTTTTTTTTTGCATTTCTACATGTTTTAAGTGATTTCCAACCCCCCCCCCCCCCCAAAAAAAAAATTGTTAGAGAAAAAAAAATGTTTGTAACTTTTTTTCAACAAAATTTCGATTTTTTGTTTTTTGCATTTCTACATGTTGTAAGTGATTTCCAACAAAAAACATGCCAAAATTATAATTGCGGCTGATTTTGGAACTTCATGTGGATATACCCACGTAAAATCAATTTCTGTCTCAAGGAATCTAGTTTTGACGAATTAATTGAGTATGTAAAAGTTAAAAGTAAAAGAGAAAGTTGCAAACTATAACTCTGTGAGCACTGTTGACGTCAAATTGAATGAATAGGATATCAGGTTCACTTGAGTGACCTAGTAGTATTGGCGGCGGAGGTTTTGCACTCTACCGAGTGCTCCCCCTCTAGTTAGAGGCAACATGTTTCTGCTGCTGGAGCTTTACTGTACTGATACGTTAAACATACGTTTGTGGCTAAAGTGATGTCAAATGCAGGGGTAATGATTGCCTTTTTGGGGGTCATAAAGTGGTAGAGACTGGAGTTGCGTGGTATCATCGGTAGCCTGGGTTACTACAATTTGTATTTTTAACAATACGTGTTTTTGTATCGGATTGTGTTCTTTAAACTTGTTGAATATTTTGGTTACATTATGGTACTTGTTAACTAATAGGTGACTAAACCAGAGAGTTGGTGTCAAAGCCACCCAATGCTCACCTGTTTATACATTTATCGTTTTTAAAAGACTAGTCTAATAATATTTTTTTTTATAAAGCATTGCAGTGAAGTCTGATCCAAATAATTTTAAAGCAATATATGTATTTGTATATTGTAATCAGTAAAAAATAGTGTGGTAGATAAAAACATTAGAAAGGAAATAACTTGCATGAAAAACTGTAACATTTTCACACTCACGCTGATGCTGAGCAGACGAGTCTAATAATATTTTTAGCAGCGTCTCGCGTAGCGAACGCTGCTCATAGAGAGCTCGGCGTTGTTCTTCTTCTTGTTCTTCTTGTTCTTCTTGTTCTTCTTCTTGTGAAGACAAAACCTTAATCTCTCGGACTCGGCTCTTGTATATACAACATCCGGATCTCCTTAAATACTGAGCACATGTATACATCCTCACATAGACGGTGCCTTTTGAGAGCGTCTATCATGAACTTTTAAATATATTTGGACATTTGCTTTAAAGTTTCGAAAAGTTCACGTTACTATTTAAAGATTATTCCATTTATCGTATTGTAATTTCGTAAATACACGATATATCGTAAATACGTAAATACATTATGACGCGTTTTGCTATTGGCTTAATCAAGGCACGTGACAAAATATCGGAAGTTGTTGTTTTTTTTGTTTGTTTTTTTTTATCCGACAAAACCTTAAGGACGCTGCTCGTGGACACATTTGTCCTTGTTTTATAAAGCATTGCAGTGAAGTCTGATCCAAATAATTTTAAAGCAATATATGTATTTGTATATTGTAATCAGTAAAAAATAGTGTAGTAGATAAATCATTAGAAAGGAAATAACTTGCACCAAAAACTTTAACGTTAATGTGCTACAAAAACGTTAAGTTCAAAACAGGTCAAAAATTGAAAACATTTGAAATTATTTTTTAATTTCAACTTCACTACATCAATAATATACCCCAAAGGAACCTCCATGCCAAATATCAGCATCCTAGTACACATATTAAATGAATGGCAAGCTTCTAAATAACTTGCACCAAAAACTTTAACATTTTCACGCTCACGCTTACGCTGATGCTGACGCTCACGCCGGGGGTATCGCTATAGCTCTCTGTTCTTCGAACAGGCGAGCTAAAAATACCTATTTTAGAAACTGCACTCGCCATGCTTAAATGTGTTGCCCGAAAGTGACATCATATACCCGACCTGCATGCATAATAACCCAGGGCAGCGGGCAAGATAGCTATGAAGTGGGAAAAAGAATTTGAGGAAAAGCTTATGTGTGGAGTAGTTTTGGGTTCAACAAGCGCAAACCATGACAAGATTGAAGAGAACAATGCAGTTTGGCGCCATTGTAATGCCTTTGTCAAATTTGACGCCGGAGTGACAACAGATTTGATGACTCGTCTGTTTGACAACATACACTTTGGTTGTGACATTCACAGTCTCTTCACAATGTGGGAGAGAAACAATGAGAAAAGCCGTTCAAGTCGACACTTGCTCAAAGGTTCCAGCTCTCAGTGTCAGTGTCGTATGCTATCTCAAAGGTTCCGTAGGAGGTGTGTTTACCGTTTACCTCGCCAAAGGAATGCCAGGACGGTTCACCGAAAGGAAAACAAATCACACACAGCACTGCCATGTTTAACATAAAAGGATTAAGCATGTTCTACTCCATATAAGTTGGAGATCTTGTCAATTGCTTGGACCCAAAATGCAGACAGAACATTGAGAAAACAGTTTTCTGAAGTGATAGTCCTGATATTGTACATTGAAGTCAAACAAGGAATACAATACAAGAAGAGCTGCAGGATGCAGAACAAGTCAGTAAATAAACCACTTGGCCTAAATTTATATATATATATATTTTTTAAAACAAGAATTCATGATTGCAATACATTGTGGTACTTGTTGCAGTGCAGGATTCTGTATTGCAGTATACTGCAATACAAACTAGAGTTAATAGAACACCTTGCCCCACGTAGTCTTGAGAAAAAGGTCTTTTCTACTCTTGTTTTGCATTTCTGAGCACCACCTCTTTTAGCTTTGCTCATATGGTTGCCATAGTGACTGTTATTCAAACTTCATGAAACCGATGGCTCAAACAGTATAGTCCAGAGTTGAACCTTCTGCCAACTCTTCTCAGAGAACCGAATGATTTTGGAACAATCTTTGAGAAAAACATGCACGAAACGGACAGATATTTTAGACGAAGTTAGCTCTGTCATTGCATCGCCAGGTGCTGCCCTTTTGGCTGTTTGCTCTAACTCCATACTCAGAGTGTGCGGCAAGTTTGATTGGTCGAGACGTTGTACAATTTTACCCAGGTACTGCTAAATTGAAGGTTTTTGGAAGTGCAAGCAAAGTGATTTGTGTTCTGCAGTGTTCAAGTATATCATTCAATTGAAATAAAGTTTAAAATAATTAAAAGCTGTAGAAAAAACATAAAGCACAAGTCTGGAGACGGCGATGGTTCACGAGCAATGTACACGGTTCGCCTTTTTTTATTTTTTGACCTTCGAGGGGACGCTACGGGCAAACTGGTGGGAATCGGGAAAAACGTAAATGATGAAAATTGTAGTACTCGAAGAGCACGACTTGTATACCAACTTTCATTCGAAACAGTTGAAAACCCTACGAGCTCGATGCCCAATTTATTGATTTTTTTTGACATTTTCTGAGTTCGTGACCTTGTGACCTTGACCTTGGGACGAAAATGAAAAATCGAGCTCCATGGGGCTATGTAGGTGCCATTGGGCTAACTAAATACAGAAACCCCTGCCAGATTCGACAAACCCCCACGGAGAAGATGTAACTTGAAACCAGCTACCCCCTAAAAACACATGTTTTTTGGGCGTGGCTCCACCCATAATGGGCACAACACACCCATTCTTAGGAAAACACAACTAGATCATGATATAAACCTCCCACCCAAATTTTATCAGGATCGGATCAAAACCCACGGAGCTATGCTCGGGATAGACAGACAGACAGACAGACACACACACATAACGAATATAGTGGTCACTCTGGCTAACGCTCATGAACCAATTGAATTGGAAGTTTACTCACCGCTGATGCACCCTCTTTTTCACCACCTTATTTATCATGTTAAGTTAATCATTCATGCATGTTGTTTGTGTCCTTTATGAAGTCCCTAAAGCAGTAAGTTTCTTGCTTAGAATTGGTTCACAAGTCAGTAAGTGACCACTATATTCGTTATGGGTGTGTGTCTGTCTGTCTGTCTGTCTGCCTGTCTGTCCCGAGCATAGCTCCGTGGGTTTTGATCCGATCCTAATAAAATTTGGGTGGGAGGTTTATAATCATGATCTAGTTGTGTTTTACTGAGAATGGGCGTGCTGCGCCCATTATGGGCGGAGCCACGCCCAAAAACCATGTGTTTTTAGGGGGTAGCCGATTTCAGGTTACATCTTCTCCGTGGGGGTTTGTCGAATCTGGCAGGGGTTTTGGTATTTGGTTAGCCCAATGGCACCTACATAGCCCCATGGAGCTCGATTTTTCATTTTCGTCCCAAGGTCAAGGTCACAAGGTCACGAACATAGAAAATGTCAAAAAAATCAATAAATTGGGCATCAAGCTCCTAGGGTTTTCAACTGTTTCGAATGAAAGTTGGTAGCAAGTAGTGCTCTTCGAGTACTACAACTTTCATCATTTACGTTTTTCCCGATTCCCGCCAGTTTGCCCATGGCGTCCCCTCGAAGGTCAAAAAATAAAAAAAGACGAACCGTGTACATTGCTCGTGAACCATCGCCATCTCCAGACTTGTTAATTTCAAATTTGTTTGACTGCCAGGCAGACAGACAGAAGCAATTGCTTTACCACGATGTGCACATGCTTGCTCGGCATGAGACTCCGTACAATTTGCCAAATTCAGAGCCAAAGTACTGCTAAACTGCAGGTTCATTGTTCCAACTCGTGTTCCACAGTTTTCAAAATAGAATATTAAATTGAAATTAAGTTGTTCCTCAACCACAGAAATAGATTGACAGAGTGAACCAATTGCTTAACACCGCATTGCCCTACGTGCGTGGGGTAAAGATTTGGTGATACCCGTCTCCAGTAGAGAGTATGGGATTGGTGTGCAATTGCTCCATGCCCAGTTTTGACGTTGTCGTTTCCTCAAAAGCTACAGAAAACTTTGCGTCGCCTCAAAGATAATTTAATACGGGACCTGTCGACCAAATTTTTCAAGTGTTTAACATACAACCCTTTATGAATAAATGTTTGTGGTGTTATCTGAGATAAAGATGACCTTTAGTAATAACAAATTTCCCTTTAGAGTTTACCTTTTGTGGTCGGTCATCGGTGCCTAAAATGAAACTTTTGGTGAACTAACAGGTGTTCGTTGTGGATAATATGCTACCTGTTCTTGTCATGCTTAAATTATGAACTTACATGACACAGTTCCACATCTCAAGAAGCCCCACAGATGATCCAATACACTCGTCCTGTGTCCTGTCCTTCCTTCACCCAACAGTTGGAGGGGTGCACCGGTTTCCACGGCGACGAGAACTGACTGTAGACCATCCGTCGGTCAGCAAGGAACAAGGTGGTAATGACAGCCTTGTTGGTAAGGGGAAAGGTCCCACGAGACAACATGCAGATTTTCATCTGGGAGTCACCCCGGCAGTCATTCGTGCTCGATATAACTTGAGCAGCAGTGCTGTGGGGAGACATCCGAACAGCAGCCAGGCTGTAGCACAGGTTGGCTGTGATTCGATTGCTTCTTCTTCATGACATCAATAATTTATTTGGTATTCTGCAGAGTATACACAGCTTTAATTTTCCATAATTGTCACAATGTTTGTACTGTTGCCTCTTGGTTTAAAGCAGTTAGCTTGACAGTGATCATCGTTATCCTATCCCAAGTTCTTAGAGCAGCATTTCCATGCACTGGACCTGAAAGAGTTCATGGGACTATTTGGCAAAAGTTTTGCCCATCTATCCAGCGTTGCGAGAGTCGTGGGGCCTGACGGAGGGCTGCACGCAGGCCTGGAGGCCAGTCTGGACATCGAGTATGTCATGAGTACTGGAGCGAACGTTTCCACATGGTTCTGGAGTACGCCTGGTAGGTTGATTGACGTGACATTTTGCCTGTTGCAAAGAACACCCGGGTGGACAGTCCTTTCTTGGTAAACAAATCTCAACTCAATATTATTATTGTTATGATGAAACTGCAGAATTTCATTTTTTTAATTTTCAAAATGCATTTGGCCATTGTGTTTTAAGAGTGAATTTTTTCATCAAGAGGGGGAGGGGGGATGCTTGGGGTAATGCCACAGCATTGCCATGTTTGGCATTGTCAATGCTAGGTGTTAAATTTTATGTTTGAATTATATCCCTCTCTCCCCTTGCAAATGTATACAGCTCCTCATTGGTGGGGAACAAACGATGAGACCATTATCACATGTCGTGCAACATCAATCCTTGCACTCACCTTCCCCCAAAAAGCAATGGTGGTGTGTTTTTGGATCATAAATGGCATTCTTGGGGCAAGTTTAGTTGTATGTGATCCAGCTTGCCCACAATGGTTTGCGGTCTGGATGTTTCAGGGCTCCGGAAAGGCCAAGAACCTTTCCTTCAATGGCTCGTCACTTTGAGCAACATGTCATCTTTGCCATGGGTACACAGCATCAGCTACGGTGACGATGAAGATTCCCTGTCAGCAGTCTACATGCAGCGCGTCAATCGTGAATTCATGAAGGCCGGCCTGAGGGGCCTGACTCTACTTTTTGCTTCGGGTATAGCATTCAAGAGGGTTAAACGATGCAAACTTGCTGGACCTCATACAATTTAGCACATTTTTGATTTTACACTTCTGTTTGCGCCTCCACATTGTTCGATGTTTTGATGGTGGGTGGGTCTTTCCCCCACCCCCCTTCACACTTGATACTTCTGTGCAGGAGACGATGGGGCAGGATGCAAGGAAATGAGTAAAGAAAGGAATGTTTTCAGACCCAGTTTTCCAGCTTCAAGGTAATTGGCATAGCCTAGAGTAATCGATGGAATCAGTAGAACATTAAGCCTGGTGTTGGCTTAGTGGTTAGGGTGGCGGCTTGGGATCCTAGGGTCCTGAGTTCAAGCCCCGTTGGCCGCCGAATTAAAATACACCAGGAGGTTGACTCAGCCTGTCATCCTTCCGAGGTCGGCAAAATGAGCACCAGTGTACTGGTAAGGGGGACACTGCATCAGCGGCATAGCCGCATCCCAAACAATGATGCAACCAGCAGCCACAGGCTGCACTCGATAGAGAGAGAGAGAGAGACAGACAGACAGACAGACAGACAGACAGACAGACAGACAGACACATTTATCGAAGTATGCTAACTGCCATGGGAAGCAATTAGCTCACGTTGCGGGTGCGAAGGATTACCACCCAAAACATCAGCTTTTCCTTGCTTGCCACGCCATCGAGCATACCTCGATCAACGTCCTGTGGATTTCCTCCATTGTTCTTGGTCTGTTTGCCGATGCAGAAAGACATGAGCCTCCTCTATTACGACGTTGTCCATACCTTTTTGTAGCTTCATAGTCCAATGCAACTCAATGTGATATTCTCCCACTACAATCGACCTGCTACCATAAGATAGAACCCTCTTTTGAACCACTTTCTTTCACATGCAGCGATTTATCTTTGCATTTCAATCTGCATGCTCTTCTGTCGCTCTGTCAGTCATTCAGCTTTTTATGATCCTTGATAACTGCACAGAAGAAACAAAAAAAATCCCTCTCCCCTTTCCATTGCTCCTACCCCATATGAAGCTGTCCACTTTCTTCTCAAACATATTTTTTGGAAGATAATCCCTTCCTGCATCATAATGTTCCTCACCTTTTGCTACACTTATCTAGTATTTCTACCTCTCCACCACAACCTTTCTGGTGTGTAGCCCGTTTGTGACAACAGTTGGGGGTACAACATTTTCAAACCCGTTCAAAGTAACAGAAGAGGTATCCGATTACATCAGCGGTGGTGGATTCAGCAACGTCTTCGCTCAGCCACAGTATCAGGTTTGCTTGAGTCTTACTATCGATGTGCATTGGTAGGTTCTCTTCGTGCAACATAGAGCTACATGTTGTGTTGTAATAACCGAGAAGTATTTTGAAACATTTGGTAAAAACGTGACCGTATAACTTTTTCAAGCTTCGATCGAGCACAGGGCATTATTATAATCGCGCTGTCCTTCAGGAAGTATGTTAAGCCAGCTGTCTTGTCTTCTTGCACTTTCTTGGGGACAGTAAAGACCTGTGGCTTAGAAAGGGCATTGCAATGCATGCTGGTAATTTCAACCTCTTCATAAACCAGTCATCACATTGTAATCTCTTGATAAGCTGATTAAAGTCTATCAGACCCAATCTGGTGCCTGAAGACATTCATTTCTAACAAGAGCTTCAGCCACGAGACAGACAGCACTAACTTCTAAACTGCACATTTGATACGTAATCCTACGGGAAGAGGAATACAGGATGGGTACACACCTTTTATTTGGTTTTCATGCATGTGCCAAGGCTGTCGTCATCGTCCGTATGCAGCACGTCGTGGTTGAGGTTTAGCATCAGTTCTTGCAGGGGTGTGACAGTGATGCTGATGCAGTGCCCACTGTAGGTTAGAGCAGGAATTTGTAATTTGTTCAGGGTGCCAGCAAGAGCTCACCTGCTCTTCGCAAAGGACACTGTGGGATCTTTAATGTGCCTCAATTAATGATAGCAGATGGGATGTCCAGTTTTATGTCCCTCCGAGGGACAGCAAGCACACTGATGTCTCGGTCTGCCTGCAAAACACCAGGATGACAATTTCTCGCTGGACCTGAGATTCAAACCCAGGTTAGACAGCTCAGGGGGGCAAGTGCACATACTTCCACATTCCAAAAATATAGCGCTGCTGATGCTCGTTATGTTGAACCTGAAGCAAAAAATGATATACGAGTAGTGTAATTATGTTTCAGGAGGAGGCAGTGAAGAAGTACCTGGCATCCGGATCCCTCCCACCTGCTTCATACTACAACAGCAGAGGACGTGCCTACCCAGACGTGGCAGCCCTTTCTAGCAATTACTGGGTCGTAGCGAACCTTTTACCCATTCCCTGGGTGTCTGGCACATCGGTAGGTCTATCCTTCAGGATAAAATACATTTTAGGCAATGTTGACGTGAACTTGATCTGAAATTCAAAAACTCTTCAAACCTTTTTCTTTTTACTCAGGCCTCGACTCCTGTGTTTGCTGGTATCCTGTCGCTAGTTAATGACAATCGTTTCCAGCTTGGCCTGCCTTCACTGGGCTTCATCAACCCCTTGCTCTACAGACTTCCTTCTTTGGGTCATGATCGTGCTTTGTTTGATGTGAGGCAGATGCAAATATCGTTTTACTTACCAGCACCATTTTGGCTTTTTGGCCTGTTAGCAAGTTTGCATTGCAAATACGTAATAGAAAAAAATAATAATTTAGCCTCAATTTTTCTCTCCCTCCTTAACCCTCCAAGGTTACTAGCGGATGCCACCTTGGGTGCCTTGATGAACAAACACAACTGCAAGGTTTCTGTGCTCGACCTGGCTGGGACCCAGTTACTGGATGGGGCACTCCAAACTACCCTGCACTACTCCATGCCTTGTCAAGACCCTTGTCAAGACAATACAGATAGAGGAGAGCAGCAAGGCCATGGCCGGAATTTCGCATTCCCATAAATCTTCGCTGCCACGAATAAATTCAAATATGAACTCGATCGAGTATTAACTATTTCCTTCCTCCATCCCATAACACTGCTCATGCAACGGAGTTCGTTTGGCCATCTTGTAATTTGCAATAATCAAAGCATTCGTTTATTCGTATGTTGCTTGGCTGCATAATTTTCTGGAGGTGCAGCTGCGTCGCCAATGCAGTGCCCCTTGTTACCAGTTAGCTGGTACTCATTTTGCTGACTCAGAAGGATGACAGGCTGAGTGAACCCTGCCTGGTGTTATTTCAACGGCATGACAGGAGCTTGAACTCAAGACCCTCAGATCTTAAGGCAGCCACCTTAACTGTCATCATCAAAGCATGATGGCACATGTTCAAAAATAAGCATTGTGATCTAGTGTTTTCCCCCAGATGTCTTACACCCACACACTTTTATAACTTTACCAGTGTCCAGGTTTCTTTCCAAATTTATACTCCTTATTTTGTCCACACCAATACAGGTGATAAGGTATTGCCCCCCAATGCAAGATGGTTATGTTTATTGGTGGAGGTATTTGGAATCGGCCCTTAAAGTTAGCCATTCATCCCATCCATTGGGACCATACTCTGTGCAGAGCGTTGCTGCTGCCTAAGCAGTCTCCTTGGCTGTTGGGCACAATCCTGGATGGGTCACCACTTCGACACAGGATACCAGCACTCATTTTGCTGACCTCGGAAGGATGACAGGCAGAGTCAACCAACCCCACCTGGTATTAATTCAACAGCCAAGGGGAATTTGAACTCAGGATCCTAGGATCCCAAGCCCACCACCCTTACCGTTAAGCTGACCAGGCATGTAAATAGTTGGCCTGTGGCCATGATTGTTTGTGTATGAGCACTTTTTTTCTGGCAGTGCTGTCGTGCCAACCCAGAATGTTATTGCCAGCTGGTGATAACAAGACGTATGAACTATAGTGTACAAATTCCCATGCCGATTTTGCTCTCGTAGCTTATCCCTGAATTTCTCTTTTTGTGTACACAGTCGAGACTCAAGGAAGAGCACATAGATTGAATGGATCAGGACGTAACAGGATGCAAAATAAAACAGGAGAGACAAGAGAGAAATACCAACAACAGAGTAGAAGGCCAGGATTGAGAAAGACTTTGGCAAACAATAGGTGTGGGTAGGAATGGGGTGGACAAGATAGATAATCCAAGGATGGAAATTTGGATTGGGGGGGGGGGTCTATTTGGAGGTGACATGGTAGGTAAGGTGTGGAACTGTGCCCCCCCCTCTCCCCCACAGAAAACCCCCCAGGATTGTCGCATTTATGGAAAAAAAACCTTAGAAAAAGAAAAATCATGTAATGCATTTCTAATTGCAATTTGGAGTCATCTTCACCATCATGAATTGCATCTTTATTTCAAGTTCAAGTGAATCAACAGTCAAGGCGACTCATGCTGACACAGAGCATGGCCTCGTCATGTACGTATCCTTTGGAAATAATTGCCAAAGTTAACACATTCTGCTGTACAATAAACTTTAATCCAGCTTAAAAAAGCCAATGTTTCAAATGATGCATACTGTTTAAATTGTTGATGAGAAATATTTCATGTGTGTGCTGTTTGCACTAATTGAAAACAAACAACAGAGTTGAACAATCAGCGATGCTAGTGCACATAGTGTGGGTACAATCCCAAAAATGCTGGCAATAAGAAACATTTACCGTTCCACATCAATGGCCTTTTACATCCCAGTTTGATTCATTAAAAAAAAAAAAAAATTAAACCAAATAACCACAGAAGAGGGAAGAGAATCTCACTCTGACAAACATTGACAAAGTATAAATTTCATCTTAAACCAGTGGCTGGATGTAAACACGATGAATGGATAAAGTGAATAAGCTGCTGGGAGCAAAAGGTTGTTTGTGTATTTTTATTTTTTAGCAAAGTAAATGGAAAGTGAGGATAGATGTGCAGTATTCGACAACCAGGAAAACTGGTCTTTCACTTGCAGCAACAGTGAGAGGTCAAAATCTTTAACCAACAGCTGCAACGAGATCAGGCAGTCTGACGCAACCCTCGACAAGCACCCTTAACTGCAGTATAGAGAGGCCGTCTTGATGACCCCCAACCACGATGAGGTGAGGCCGTCTTGATGACCCCCAACCACGATGAGGTGAGGCCGTCTTGATGACCCCCAACCACGATGAGGTGAGGCCGTCTTGATGACCCCCAACCACGATGAGGTGAGGCCGTCTTGATGACCCCCAACCACGATGAGGTGAGGCCGTCTTGATGACCCCCAACCACGATGAGGTGAGGCCGTCTTGATGACCCCCAACCACGATGAGGTGAGGCCGTCTTGATGACCCCCAACCACGATGAGGTGAGGCCGTCTTGATGACCCCCAACCACGATGAGGTGAGGCCGTCTTGATGACCCCCAACCACGATGAGGTGAGGCCGTCTTGACCCCCAACCACGATGAGGTGAGGCCGTCTTGACCCCCAACCACGATGAGGTGAGGCCACCTTGATGACCCCCAACCACGTGAGGCCGTTTTGATGACCCCCAACCGCGATGAGGTGAGTCTTGATGACCCCCACCCGCGATGAGGTGAGTCTTGATGACCCCCAACCGCGATGAGGTGAGAGTCTTGATGACCCCCCCAACCACGATGATGTGAGGCCGCCTTGATGACCCCCAACCACGATGATGTGAGGCAGTCTTCATGACCCCCAACCACGATGAGGTGAGGCCGTCTTGATGACCCCCCCACCACGATGATGTGAGGCCGTCTTGATGACCCCCAACCACGATGAGGTGAGGCCGTCTTGATGACCCCCCCAACCACGATGATGTGAGGCCGCCTTGATGACCCCCAACCACGATGATGTGAGGCAGTCTTCATGACCCCCAGCCACGATGAGGTGAGGCTCTATGAAGCATAACCAGAGGTACAAGACGAAGGGAGGGTCTTTAATCCGCAAACTGTGCCCCCTTACCCCGGCTTCTCGGCCCTAAGAGAACTTTGAGGCCTGGGTCGGTGCGCCCAAAAAGCCTCCGGCCTGCTTGGCAGCAGCACGCGAGGGGGCGAGACCCAGGAGCTTCTGAATGTTCTGTCGGATGGACATGGTGCACAATATGTAGAGAAAGATGAACGAGCAATCCGTGGGGTCGTCGCCCAGCAAACCCCGATGTGAAAGACCCTGGAGCCAGGCGAGCGGCTGGAAGGGCAGCTTGGCCACGACCCGGCCCTCGAATATCGAATTGAACATTCCCATGAGAGCGGTGAAACAAAAGCCAATGGCCAGCATGGATTTCATGCGGACCATGGACAAGTCGCGACTATTCATCTTCAGTTTCTCCTCCTCGCGCTCCATCTTCTTCTTCTGCAGTTTACCCGCGAACTCGGACACCGTTTCCCTCCTCTTCTCCAAGCGCTTGCTCTGCCGCTCGACCTCGCTCTTCAGCTTCTTGTACTTTTCCGTGCGGTACACGAGCATCCACGTGATACCCTCGGCAAGTAGAGCTGTGCACACGGAAATAAATACAATGAGCAACGTGTCCGCAAACATGGTCGCCATCGGGAAGGAGGCAGACGCCGACGGCCGCTTCTACTTATTCTTCTTCTTCTTCTTCGATTCGAACTATTAATAATCAGAAACAAGATCATGCACGTACCATTAATAATCTACAGAGATAATAAATAATTTTTAATATCCGACAACAGAATGATATGAACGCCTTTTTTTTTTTCAAAGATCGTTTGAAGATCGCTTAAGCAACCTAAAAGACACCGCCCAGTTATTATCACGGAAACGTATAAAACCGGAAGTGATTAAACTTCAAGGTTTGTTGAAGCTACAGCTTTCACGTTACATCACGTGGAATTAAACAACTGCTTTAAGTGACATCAGTTTTCTCCAAAGAAAGATAATTCATTTTCAGGTATTTAAAAAACTAGTGCGTGGCCGTACGTGCAAAAAAACCAACAAAGAACAATTGTGACGTCATCGTGATGTCATAGCACCGTGTCCTGTCATTGGTTTTGTAAATAAATGGCCAGAACTTGGGAACCACTTGTCCAATTAATATCAAACCTTGAAAAGGCACATCCTCAGGGCCCCAGCAATATACCTGGCAAGTTTCAATTAGATCGGACCAGTGGTTGTCGAGAAACAGCGGTCACAGACACACACACAGAGATTGCTGGAATTATAGATAGACTAGTGCGGGCCCATAGGTGCGGGCCCGAAGGTGCGTACCCGTAGGTGCGGGCCCGTATGTGCAGCTTCGTTCCTTCGCTCTCGTAAACGACGACTGGATTGGGGCATTTTTTCAATTAGATCGGACCAACCGTATCATAAATGGCCATAACTTGGGAAACATACTCAGTTCCCCAGCGTCAATTGTGACGTCATATGAAACGAAGAAGAAGAATTGTGACACCCCCACTCTCTCGCCCCACCCCCTCTCTCCCCCCTTGTCTCGCCCCTCCTCTCTCCCCCATCCTCTCTCGCCCCTCTCTCTCGCTCCTCCTCTCCCCCCTCGCTTGAATTGTGACGCCTCCTCTCTCTCGCCCCCCCTCTCGCCCCTCCTCTCTCGCCCCTCTCTCTGTAAATGTATTCACAAATGTCTACCAAGCACAACAATTAATTCATACCTTTATGAAAAAACAGCTTTCAAACCCTTGGGAAACAGCTGTTTCCCTTGGGTAAATTCAAATGGCCGTAACTTGGGAACCACTTATCCGATTAATATCAAACCTTGAAAAGGCACATCCGCGGGTCCCCAGCAATATTCCTGGCAAGTTTCAATCAGATTGGACCGTCAATCGTGCAAAAAAATAAATAATTAATACACATTAATTGTGACGTCGCTCGTGACGTCATAGCACCGTGTCTTGTCATTGGTCAACAGATAAATGGCCGTAACTTGGGAACCGCTCGTCCGATTGACATCAAACCTTGAAAAGGCACCTCCGGGGGTCCCCGGCAATATTCATGGCAAGTTTCAATCAGATCGGACCAGCGGTCGTCGAGAAACGGCGGTCGCAGACAAACAGACGGACAGACAGACAGACAGATAGACAGACAGACAGACAGACAGAGATTGCTGGAATTATAGATATATGAGTGCATCTTTTTGTCTGTGCTTCCTTCTAACAATAACCTTTCTTGAAACGTTCAACGTAAGATCTACAACTCTTTAAATCGTTAAGAGCATAGAATCCGTGCTTCCTGGCGGGTTCGTTGCTCCAAAACGGGTGGACGCAACTTTGGGTTACTTCCGGTTAACGACGGCCGCCGCCATTTTAGCGCAATGAAAACAACTTAGCAACGACTTGACTGCACATTGCTTTGTGTGATACTAGTCCGAATTACCTCCGCCACCGAACGTGGACGGGGATTACGTTTTCACCCCTGTCTGTCTGTTTGTCTCTCAGCAGGAGATCTGAAAAAGTTATCGACGGATTCGGACAAAATTTGGTGGAGAGGTTGTGTGTGTTCGACAAGGACGAATTCATTCGATTTTGATGAAGATCCGGATCCGGAATCCATACTGATTCCATGACATTCCTCTTGAATACGTTCAATCAATGCCTCCATTGTTCATGGGACGGTTGGTACACACAACAGATTTCAAATGGCCCCATCAGAAAAAGTCAACACGAATCAAGTCTGGTGATGTCGGGGGCCATTCCACTGGTCCACGTCGACCGATCGATCCATCGTCCTGGTATCATGGCATCTGACCAGTGCGGACTTACCAAAGCAAAATGTGGAGGTGCCCCATCCTGATAAAACCAGAAATGTCAGGACGTTGCAAGTGGCATATCGTCTAAGTCAGGCTCGAACACTTCATTGAACATCGCTACATATGTTTCTCCAGTTACAGTCGCTTCAAGAAACTATGGTCCGAGTAAAGTTTTTCCATGGATGCCACACCAAACCATTACCCTCGGATCATTCTGAACATGGGTCTTTTCCATTCAATCGGGGGGGGGGGGGTTCTCATTCGCCCAGTAATGGCAGTGATGATCCGGTTTACCATACCACTGAGATGTAAAATAGTCTCATCACTAAACATGATATCGTAATAAATTGAAGTTGCACCAATTCATGTTTTGTTATCCAGTCACTAAATCATCCTTGTGAAGCTCTTGCACAAATTGGATTCTGTAAGGGTAGTAATTGTTACTTTTTAGAATGTACGCAACAGACATATGACTTGTTCCCCATTCTTGACCAGTTTTTCGTGTTGATCTTTGGGGGCTCAGAGCAACATTTGTCCTAAAATCAGCTTGTGTCCTAAAACAAGCTCAAATGAGCTAAGATCCTCGTCCTCTTAATGATGACGTCATAAAAACGAATATGACGTCATTGTGATGTATCAGGTTTGCGATAAATTATCTGTGCTAATGCCCAGCTTGATTCCCGTAAACAAAATTCAAACGGCTTGCCTAGTTTCGGAGATAATGGTATAGGCGATTTCCATTAGCGGCGATATTATGACGTCAACTTTTTTTCTAAGAAGAATTTCCAAAATCGGAGACGGTTACTGCCTGCGCGTGGGCTTTCTGCATATACATGGCAAGTTTCACGAAGATCAGATGAAAACTCTGGGTTGTGAAACAAAAAATGTTAAAAAATAGGAATGACGTCATAAAAATTGATATGACGTCATAGTGATGCATCATATGTGCGGTAATTCATCTCTGCTAATGCCCTGTTCGATTCCTGCAAACAGAATTCAAAAAGCTTGCCTAGTTTCGGAGATAATTTTTTAGGCGATTTCCATTAGCGGAGATATTTTGACGTCATAACTTTTTTTCTCAGAGGAATTTTCAAAATCGGAGATGGTCACTGTTTGCGTGGGGTGTTTTTGCATATATATATATATATATATATATATATATATATATATATATATATATATATATATATATATATATATATACCAAGTTTCAGGAAGTTTCGATGACAACTGTAGACTGAAACAAAAAAGTCCACAAGAAGATGAAGAACACCAACGTGAGTAAGACTTGGAGATCCTCCTCGAGGATCTAAAAACTTCTCTCCTGGTCTTGCTCATCCTCTCTCTGCCATTTTCACCCTGTCATTTGCGCTCGGTAATCTTTCATCTGCTTGGAAATTCACCAATATCATAAAAAAGGACCAAAACTGATCCCCTTACCTTCAGACCTATTAGCTTACTTCCAATCCTTTTGAAAGGTCATGCAATCCATCATCACAGTTGAAAAGAAAACCTTCCTTGTCTCCAACAACTTCACCTCAGATCACGAATTTGGTTTCAGACAAGGTCATTCCACCTTGGACATGCTGCTTCGACTCGCCTAACAATGGATGGAGGCCCTCAATATCAGACATGAGATCAAGGCCGTCTCTCCAGATATATCTCGTGCTTTTGATACAGTCTGGCATCCTGTCTAACTCTCCAAACGCTCTGCCTATGGTATCGAAGGCCAATCTCACACATGTATTACTGACTAACTGACTTCCTCTACTCTCATAGCCAATGTTTGGCACTCAATGGAATCCCTTCATCTCCTCTCCTTGTCAAGGCTGGAGTGCCCCCAATGCACGGTTCTGGGCCCAGTCCCACTCCTGATCTTCATAAATTATCGCTCTGAGTCGCTCTCTCAAAAATCCCCTATCTCTTTGCTGAAGACTCCACCCTCTGCTGTGACATCCCTCATCCTTCAGACAGGCAGGTTGCAGCCTATTCCCTCTCTTCACACCTTAAAAACATCACAAGATAGTCAAACACTTGGAATATGTGTTTAAATCGTGAAAAATCTCACACTCTCACTATATCTCTCCAAAAGGACCATTTGGCAACCCTTCTATCTACTGTACTTTCTCAACAACCCTCTCAAAGAGGTCCAATCACTCAACTCTTGGGTCTCACTCTCAACCATGATCTTTATGGAGCAAACCACATTTCAAAATTGGCCTCCAACTCCAGCCGCTGACTGGGCATCCTCCTACGTACAAAGTCCTTCCTTGGCACACTTGAACTTCCGTGCTTTGTCCCTTCCACACCCTCCCCCACTCCAAGTTTCTGCAGGGCACACATGGTCCACCATCAACCCCCTTCTGGTAAACCTACCTGAATCCAGGATTACTGCTCACCTCCATTCATTTGGTCCTCATTTTTCCCACCTGCGGAATCAATGTCCACATCCACTTCAATGTCATTCTTCCCTTCAGGTCTTCAAGATGACTGTTCTTTGACTTTGATGACTTTGAAATTTTATTAGCGACACTATGCTCGCCTCACCACACGTCGCTACAGAGCTACAGGCTTGTTTTAACTGAAGATAATGACTGTACGTGAGTTGCTGCGTTGTCATGGTTTAAACCAATCATAATACAAACATTTCTTTTGGACAAATTTATTTGTAAAATTGGTGATACTAACAGAGTACCCGCCCCTTGGGCCATCTTGTTCCAAGCATGCAACATGTTCTTCTGATGTATACCTTTATTTGGTTGTTGTGTTGGCAACTGACAGCTCTGTCTATGCAACAAAAAAAACAACCCAAAAACCCATGAAGTTAAAACATACCCACTGCTTATAATTCAAAATATCTCACTGCAATGGAAAACGTGGGTCAGGAATACTGCACTGTAAATGGTGAAGACTTGTAATACCCTCCTCCACCTGGAGGCGGCGATGCACGATACACACTTACATAGAGAATTTGTGTCCATCCCCCACCTCCCCCCCCCTCAAGATCACTGGCAAATACATAAACACTCCTATTTACTAATTGGGGTCATGCTGATCATACGTAGGAAGTCTGGATGTAATCTGCTCACAACTGGAGGAGGAGCAGTGCGACAAATGAACAAACACACAAACAATGATCCGTGAATTATAGTGAGGATAAGTGAAGAAAGGGGGAAGGAATTGTGAATTTAACGTTCGATCTTTATTTAATTTTTACATTGTTTTCAACAAACGGGAACAGGAACAACGCAGGCATGATTGGACGAATGGCCCAAAGTTCCCTGTGTAACGTTGTTAAGAACAGGAAGAAATGGTGAGGGTGCATGCAGTTGAAAGAGGGAGATTGAGACATTGGGAGGGTAGGGGGGTTGAAGACTTGTGGTGTGGAAGAGAGGGTTGAGTACTTGAGTTTAGGGCAGTTGAGGACTTGAAGAAGAAAAGGAGAGAGGATGACAGAGTTGGGTTGGGGGAGTGGAGGCAAAGAGGGGACAGAGTTGGGATTGATGGGTTTGAAGCTTTTGAGGGGTTGGGTGGGGGGGGGTTGAGGATTTTAAGAAAGGGGAAGAGAGCACAGAGTTTGCGTGTGGTGGTGGTGGTGGGGGGGGGCAGAAAGAGAACAAAGTTGGAAGGGGGTGGTTGAGGACTTGGGATTGTGTGTGTGTGTAGATGATAAATGGGGTTTCTGGGACTCCCATTCAAATGAATGGGGGAAAAGGGAAAAACTTTCTGACTCAAGCCCCAAAGCCCAAAATAGGAGACTGATTTTCTCCCCACCTATCCCCTTCCCTCCCATACAAGCAAATGTAAAATTGAGACTTACTGATTAAAGCACTTCTTCCCCCCAACATAATCACAGTCCTTTTATATTTTCATTCCACTCAAAGAGCGAACCAATGAATATTTGTCCATGTTCTACTTTAGGGAATAACTTAATTTTCTTATAACATTCATTTCCATCCAGTATACTCACTTTATCTCTTCAAGCACGAAAGAAAAGCAAGCAAAAACAGCTTTTAAACGTAGGTTTTCTCAAAATCATTCAAAGCTGTTAGGGTTAGGGTTAGGTTAGGGTTTCATTTTCGTGTTAAAATGAGTCAGTCTGAAATAAGCCAAGCTGCCTCGCCCGAACCAAGCCAAAAAAATTCTGAAGTCATTTCCTATGTGGGACACACCCTGAAAAACAATTGTTGTGAAATTTCCCATTATGTCATCAAGTTACTCATTTAAACCAACTGGCGTGCGGAGTGTTTTATTTAGAGAATGGATTGTGCAGATAATTTCTCTGACCTTGCGGATCAATCGTTTTCACAAGATGACAGGTGAGATCCTTAATCCAATTCATTATTTGTTGTTTTATACAGAATTAAATCACTATACAACCAATAATGATTGTGTGTCTTTTTCTAATAGGTTGTCCCCAATAAGAATATCGTTGATAACTAATCTAGAACAGGTCTTTGAATTACACGATGAGTGGCTAAAAATGAATGACTTCCTTGAAGACATTTGATCGTTCAGAAGAGAATTGAATGATATTTTTGTTGGCCAGAAAGAAGTCCTCTCATGTCCTCTGATCTTGAATGAGTCGAGTCAAAGGTGAGAAATTATCCCTCTGTGTGTCTTTATGTCTTTATCTCTGCCTGTGTGTGTGTGTGTGCGTGTGTGTGTGTGTGTGTGTGTGTGTGTGTGTGTGTGTGTGTGCGTTTATATGTGTGTGTGTTTGTGTGTATATGTGTATGTGGGTGTGTATATGTGTGTGTGTATGTGTGTATTTGTGTTTGTGCATGTGTATGTGTGTTTTTATATGTGTATGTGTGTGTGTGTGTGTCTCTGTCTCTGTCTTTTACTTACTAACTCATTATTATTATTATTATTATTATTATTATTATTATTATTATTATTTCAGTTTAAACACTTCTCTGGATGAACCAAACACACAACTTAATCTTCTGGAGGAATCTGACACGACACTATCTTATGGAGGTAAATGTTATATTTATTATTTTATTAATATCATAATATTGTTACGGTTGTGGAAATTCACAGAACACCATTCAGGTTCCCCAGAGATCAGTTATTTCGATAAGTTCGTGTTTCAGGTTAGATTCCCCCCACCGATGTATAATGGGTCTTGTTCGTGTGCCGGGCTGTGCATCTTTGAGTTAGCTGTTATTCTTTCTCTGTCTTTAATTTCGAAACATCCTACAAAAACTCCTCACCATCGACAAGCAACGCTCCCCAACGCCACCACTGCTCAAGCCGCCATTGTTCGCCGTGGTACGAACATAATTTGCATAACTGGATCACAGAGCGACTTCCACGAAAGCACCCTGTGATGTCAAACTTGGGGTTTCCCGTGAGGCTCACCAGGGGTGAAAGGTCAGAGGCAAACAGTGGGCGGAGCCTGGCCTTGGGTTGAAAGATCAAGGAACGGCTCGCTCCTGGCCGATATAAGGGCAGAACTCGGGCAGATTCATGTGGTGGTTGTTCACGGGTTGTTGTTCACGGGTTGTTGTTCACGGGTCGTTCACCGGTGGAGATCAGAAGTCGGGAGTCGGGGCTGGTGGGAGCTGGAAAGACGGAGCTTGGAGTGGTCGGAGCCAGCGGCAGCAGCGGAGCGTGGGGGTCCAGGCAGACGGCCCTGATACGGTCGGGCGATGCTGAGGAGTGAACGGGTTCTAAAGGAGCATCAACTCTGAAAGAGCAAGAGACCCGTTCGCTCCTCCGAAGAGTCGCCGGCCAGGCTTGCCAGAAAGGGGCCGTGACGAAGCCGGGCCACCGAGGCAGACCAAGCAGCCGTTCAAGCTGCTAGTCAAGCCGCCCAAGTGACTGACGCATTCGCGACGCACCAGAACGAACAGAGCCACCAAGGGTCGCCGATCCGAAGACCATCGAGTCGCCACCAGGCGGGGCCAGGTAACCTGCCAAGCCTCTTGGAGCCCCTCGGTCAACCAGGCCTCCGAGTTTGAGATAAAGGCCCGCGAGCCCTATTATTCTCCTTGGTTTTGGATAAAAGTCTGTGGCGCCTTGTCTTCCTAAGTAGAACTGATTAAGTGCATGATTGTGTACATGATTGAATAGGCATCGGCTGTAGGCTTTGCTCGTGTCTCGTCCCCATCCCCCCATTCATTGACTGCATGCCGACTGAAAATAAATGCCCCATTGTTTGAAAGTCAACCTGCTCGTTGCGTCACTTTCTGCCATTGACCGCCACGTTGTGCTCGGTATGTGAACTGGCTATTAAGGCCGACAAACGTGATAATCTGGTTATATTCAAACGTGATAAAATAATTAAATAAACATGTTGTGTGTGTGGGAACGAATAAACGATTCACTAATTATGTGGATATGATGGTTGTTGATGTGGCTTATGTGGGTGGGGTTCGCGTGGATGTGGCTTTTGTGAGTAGGGCTTGTGTGGATGTGGCTTGTGTGGATGTGGCTTGTGTGGGCGGAGTCAAAAAAGGGGCGGAGTTAAAAAAAATTCAATTTATCATTGTCTTTTGTAATTCCTGTGAATAAAATGAACCTAAAATCCCTTCCCCCTTTAAATCACATAATTTGTAAGTCCAAGGAACTGTACCGATGACATCAACAATTTTAAAAAGTTCATTTGTCCATCGCTTGGTATAACCTTTTTCAAAATGAGATTTCCACCTATATATTCTGACTATATCATCAACTTTGAACTTGGGCTTTCTGACATTAATCTCTTTTTCATATTTTGATTTTGTAAATGTTTCTCATGGCCTAGTTTTCGTTGAGGTATGAATCGTATCATTGTACTCATCTCCAATGTCCTGAATTAAAGATACCCATTGTTGAGAACCGAGTTGAGTGAATTTTTTATATAGTCTCTCAAAGTGCGATTAAAATGCTCAATAACAACCGCTTTTCCTTCATTAAAGGTGCTGTATAATGTAATGTTGTTATTTTTAAGGAAAGTCATAAATGTTTTGTTTTAGAACTCTGGACCCTCATCATACCATAATTTTTTAGGTTTTCTCTTACTTTTATTGAATATCTGTTGGAAAGCTAACATGAGAGTATTACCTGTTTTGTTTTTCAAAGGAACAACCCACACATATCTACTCCTCAAATCAATAACGGTTAAAGCATACTTGTACCCTTATCATAATTGAGTTCAATCAAATCAGCGGACCAGATATAATCAACTTCCTTGGAATAAACCTTCCTTCTATGAAACTTGGTGATTATTGGTTTATGTAATTCATCAGCTAATTGCTCTTCAATATTAATGACATCATTAGAGCCTATAAGTTTTTTGAATTTCCAAGCCCAAGTTTCAATTTAGCACTGATCATCTTCTTCACGATGAACCTATCAACTTTTTCTCTCAAGGTTGGATTTGTATCAGAGACAAATTATACAACATTTCTCTATTGGCTTCATGTTTTTCTTCCAAAGTTGTGTTATTTCCATAATCAATATTGTGCCTCATGCACACTTCATCAACTCCATTGATAGGTTTGCTCCACGGTTTAGGATTGTCAGCCTCATCTAATCTTTTATTCAAGTTTGTTCCTGTACCACAGAAAGAATACCCTGGTAGATGTAATTCCCCTGGTATTCCAGTAGTTGTAAATTTACTTCCTGATAAAAACTTTTGTATATCTCCCCCTCGTTTGTGTTTGGAGATAAATTGACACTTTTTTGAGTCACACACCGAACATACGCCTTTTTGTATAACCCTGTTATTTTTACTTTTAACATACGAGATATTTTTACATTTGAGACAATAACTCATTTATTTATGTGAAAAATTCCTGCAGAGTGCAAAAATCTTTTTAGTTTCCAACATGCACATTTGAATCTTAATTTTTAAAACATAAAGAATCCTGAGAAATGTCTTCACTCTCTCCTCCATTTATTTAAGAAAAAAAAGTAAAACTTTAAACAAAGTCAATCACAGCAACATCATCAATAATATAATCTTTTCCTTCTTTCTCTTCTTTATCTCCACTTTCTCGTTTAAATCTTCTCCCTGAAACCGATGTTAATAGTCGACGCAAATATTTCTAATAGACTTGTTACTTCTTTGTTTTCCTCCTCGGAAAGTTGATATTTATTTATTTTCTGTAATACCTTTGATCTTTTTATAATCTCACTGATTTCCATATTTTTATATTTATTTATTCTCTCTCTTTCCTCCTTCTCCCTCTCCTCCTTCTCGCTCTTCTCCCTCTCCTCCTTCTCTCTCTTCTCCCTCTCCTCTCTCTTTTCCCTCTCTTCTTTCTCTTTTTCTCCTTCTCTCTTGTCTCAGTTTCTTCAACTCCTTCCTCATCCCTTACTATCCTTGAAACACTTTCACCCCATAGAATATCATACATATATTCATATGGATTCTGCGATACTCTTGAATCCATAATTATTTTTCTCATAATTGGAAACCAATAAGATTTGTTGATGATTTTTCAAAAGAGTTTTATATTTCATCACCTTTAGAAGTTCATTTTTATTTAATATTTTAATCAAATCTCCATTTGTGGGTTTTTAAACATCAGTATAAGGCCAGTTTTTAATTGAAAATTGCCCGTGTCTATGCTCCAATTCATAAGGAATGTAAAATCGAACACCCTTTTCTTGTAGGTATCCTTGAATGCAAAAATTATAATTTTCTTGAAGTCTTCTTGCTGTCATTTATGTATCAGAAATATATGACAAATTAATATGATGACACGCAATACTGTTACGGGGCTGGGTATCGGTGGCGATCACGACCGCGAGAGGGAGCAGTAGAGTCGGCTCCACCAAACACACCGGAATTGAGGTCGTGCCTTTTGGATAAGTCTGAAAGGCACGGGTCCCTTACTGGACCATGAATCACCAATAATTCGACCGCATGGGGTAGGGTCAATTGCCAAACTTCAACATACCTAATTACCCATGCGGACAAAGCTACTGGGGAATTCACACCCTCGACGGACCTCGAGTGAAACGAGCTGTTACCGAGCCCAAACTGTGTGTAACCCGAGCGGAGATTACCAAGGCCCGTCAGACCAAATGAATAATTAACGGCCTTGCTATTTCTCAATACACACCGTACCAAGCCAATGAAATAAACACAGAAACGAGCTGGAACATTTAACAAAAGGGATATTTATTTATAATGGGGCAGGGGAGCACAGAAGAAGGCAGAGTTAACGGAATAATGAAGGAATAGCAATTTATGTACAAGTACTTATGCAGTTTTACTTTATAGACTGGCGCCACAAACACACACACATGTACACCCAAAAATAAACGGACCCGTCAAGTCTTTATTGGAGGCCTCCAGCTCGAGGAAAGGTGAGCTGAAGGTCACAGCCTATTCTTGGACCTTTCCGCCTCATGCGGTCTTCGACGATCCGGTGTGGCAGGACTCGAACCCGCCACACAATGCCGCTCCAAGCCCAGGCAGGCGATCCTCATGGGACAGGCTCACAGGCACACAGGCCACAAGAGAAGACGCTCTGTTGGCGGGGCTCGAAGGAAGGCGACGACTGGCTTCAGAAGACCACCACACATCCGAAGACCAGAAGACAACTCCCCTCCGAAGACCAGGAGACAACTCTCCTCCGAAGACCAGAAGACAACTCTCAACTCTCTCGTTTAGCCCACGCACGCTACTCTTATCCCACGCTCGCACTCCATCATTGGGCAGAGAGAACACTCTATGCCCATATTTGGAGCCAAGCCAAAACGAAACGCTTGTTCCCATATTTGGGGCAAAGCCAGAGCGTAACGCTTGTGCCCATATTTGCGGCAAAGCCAGCACACCAACGTTCCGAGAAACCCCGCCTCGCACACTGGACTCGGCCCACGTACGTGCTGACAAGTACACGTGCAATGGTGCTGGTGGATGATGGTGGAAGGAAGCGAGGGCAGGTGTCGTTGTTTGTTGTTGTTGTTGTTGTTGGTAATTTAAATCCTAACTGTCAAAATAACTCACAGCGCGTACAATTAATCACACATTAAACATAAGACGGGACCCTAACTAGAAACACATACTTACCAATATAGCTGATCTATAGGACCTGGCTGTTGTGTGCAGTAAGCTTCCAAATTCGCAACAATACCACCCCATCTTCCTGTTGTTAAATCAGTTTGTATTCCTCGACTTTGTATAATTATCCAATTTCCTTCCTTCTTTGTCATATAAACTATTGCTACACCATCATATAATTTTCTATTCCAGAAATTGTGTATTTGTTGTTTGCTAATTGTGCTTCCACATATCTCCTGATTCTTACCAAGAGGATAATATTCTTCTTTACGAGACTGATAAAAATCATGTAGCTCTTCCAGGTTGAATGAAAAAGATCAATTATATCCTAAATCACACATATTATACCTTCATTTCTCTATTCTCATATTAACTATTCTTCCTTCTTTATAAAATTCAATACTAAGCAGGTAATTGAATTTAATAAGAAAAGGTATATGGTTTGTTGAACTCGGTGTTGTGGTTGTAAATTCTACTCCTTTAACAAAACGTGCCGTTTTAATCAACATTATATATTGTGATAAATCACTTAATCTGACCAAGTCATTTGCGTCAGTTGGGCTTGGATAATTTTTTAATTTATAAGCATTTTTGATATTAATATTTTTTGCTATACAATATTATTGTCGTTCAGCCTTTGCCTTTGTGTAATAATTTGATAAATCAATATCCAGTTCTTGGAATACACCAAGGATAGAACCATCTTTATCAACATGTCATTTATATTAGATTAAAAATAATGTCATGAAAAAAATTAATTTTGTTGAGTTGAAATAACACATATTGACATAATTGACCACAACACTTGGAATTTAATTCTTGGACGTAAAATGTTTGATAAACACCATTCTGTAAGAATTTTATTTCTTCAACAGGTGGTGGAAGACCAAAACTATCAAAATAATATTTGTCTTGACTCTTAAAAATACAAACCCAATGAGAACCGTTCCCATTATTATCTTCTAAGTTCATAATAATATTCATTGTATGTTTCGACACGTTTGTTAATTCATCTCCCATACAAATAACCACATTATTAATTTTTAATTTCTTACAATATTTGACAAGTTCAAAATTTGATGTTGTATTCTTTTCACATCCTTTAAACCACTCATCAATGCTCATTTATTTATTAGAAAGATATAATCCATTACCCCTTTTAGTTAATTTCACACCTGCTTGTGTGATAGAAGAAAGCATATCTCCAACTAACAATCTCGCTTTATCAGGCAGACTTTTCAAGTTTTTTCAGCAAAATCGACAATTACACCACTTCCACAAATTTGTTTCTCCAACTCTTTGTTATGTTTTTCCAATTCTTTTTGAGCCCGGAGTTGAGCCTTCCTTTCGTTGGCAGTTTTTACCGCTGCTGAAATACCACCCGTCAATGCTTCAACCGCACTTCAACCAGCAAATAATGGAATTAGAAGTGGGAGAAATCCTCCACTCGTCTCTCTTATTGAATATTTCTTCAACATTGGTTTTGTCATTTTAATTTTAAGTGAGCCAGTATTGTTCAAGATTTTCACCTGTTCTCTTGTGAGCAAAACATCAATTCTTACTGCTCCTTTTCTCTGAATTCTATAAACGTTAATCATACAAGGCTTTTAATTTTGAATACAAGATGATAGTTTATGAAGATTGATTTGATTAACATATACCCCAGTTGGCACTTTACTACTCATTTATTTATCAAAAAAATTATGTGAGACGAATCATAACACCATTATCTGTATTAATCTGTAATTCTGTTTCTTCCAAAAGCAAACAATGTGCATCAACTTCCTCATTCTCTCCTCTTTCAATGTATAGGGAAGTATCCACTCGATTCGACTTTACAGTTTTCTTTTGAGCACTCAGGTCAATCGCATAGATTGTATACAGACTTTTAAATGCTGTGATATCCAAAATGGGTTCTTTATTTCCATTGCTTTCACACACCTTTTGGTAAGACTTGTATGCTTCAGCATAATCATTTTTTTCCCAATTAATTTCCAATCTATCTCGTGGATAAAATGTTCCATCTTGAGAAACGCGAAGTTGTTTCACCTTCGCATTATCACTCAACGCATTATTCTTATCAGTAGCAGTATCACCATCTTGTTTTTAAAAAATGAGCCACAGATATTGTGGCTTTCCTTCCAGAACACCCAAATGCCACATGTAAGTGGTTTGGTTCAGTTTAACGTGTTGGCATCTTCTTTTAAGGTATGATACATTGAGGGGCTTCTTTGATTTAAGTCTTGTATTCAACATCTCTTCTCTTTTAAGACGAGGAGTATATTCACTCATATACCAAATAATTTCATCAATTAGAAATTTATTCTGAGCAGCAAAAGCATTAGCCACATCAAAAAGCAATCTATTTTCATTATCATTCCTTTGCAGTTGAAATCTAATTTTCAGACCATACAGAACTTTATCATGATCACAAAATCCAAATATACCTTTAAGAGGTACTGCCACAGTAAAACTATTACCTGTTTTTGTATCATCATTATACTATACATTCCTTTCCTTTGACTATAACCAGGGTCTGTGTTTGTTCCCGTTGCCAGATCAGGAATATAACCTTCGACAGCTCCCTTTCCCATTCTATCACGAAATGAATATAGTGTAAATTTCATCATTTCAGATGTAGCAGAGATATAATCAACCGCTTCAACTTCTTGTGTTCCAATGTACAAACGAACACTATCAAACATTTTCCAGAAGAAATCATTTACGAGTGTAGCGTTTGTGTTATTCGCAGCCTTAGTGAATGTAAATTTACACAACAAGAAACTTTCGGCGAGATTCAAACAAGTTTGTTTCGTCATTCCGTGCCAACTCACCTAAATTTCAAAAACCTCCCCAGGTCACCTCCTCAGATTTTGCTGGAAAAATTCTTAAATGTAGATCTATATGGCTCTACCCACCATGCAAAAGATTAGCTTTCAATTCCTCATAGTTTAAAAAATATCTTTCTCTGGAGACCTTTAAAATTTGGCCCTAAAAATGCCAAATGTGAAAAACGCATTTTTTTCAACTTCAGGGGATTATTATTTTATAATGGACTCCTCTAGAAAGCTAATATTGCAAATATTTACTAATTGGCATCCAATTTTTCAATTATGGCATCAGAGTGCCTCTGGGATGCATATTTCTCACTCTATAGGAAGATAAAAATGTCTTTTGGGCCAAAACGAGCTAAAATCAGGTGAAACTGTAAGAGCCCTCCTGAAAATATGGAACAACTTATAATTTTTTCCTCATAACACAGTGATTATAGCGTCATTATCTATCCATAGATACATTTTTGTTGGGATAATACAGTTAGGTGATGAATTATAAAAGTTTTACCATAAGCCCTTGCCTCCGAGGGCTCTAAAATGGAGCATTTTTGTCCCCTGGTTTGACCATGTGGCTAGGGGTTTAGGATCTTCATTTTTTTTTCTTCTAAAGATTGCCTCATATAAGATGTGTCTACTGACCGAATAATTTTATCTAACGCCCATGGCTTCATACTAAAATAAATTTTTATTTACATGCACGTTTTTTTATAATTATTCACTTTTTTTCATATTCATGAGCTTATAAATCTGAAACTGAACACTCCAGCAAAGTGATACTGCAGATATTTATAAACTGGCATATGAAATTTTAGGATCTGTTATCAGAATGCCTGATAAATGCATTTGTTTCTATCTGTAGGAAGTTGAAAATGCCACTTTGACCAAAAATAGTGAATATGCAGGGGGCATTAACTGAGGTTATGTAACAACTTCGATTATTCTTCTCATAAATTAATAATTATAAGTACATTTTTTATTCAAAAATAAATTATTGTAATGATAATCCAAACATATGCTTGGGTTTTAATTTAAAAAAACATGTCCTACAGTTCTCTATTTGAAGTCATTAGTTATGACATACACCACTAGATGGAGTAATGATCTGTCACAACACGAGAGGCAGCACAGTCAACCTGTCTGTCTGTTTGTCTGTTTGTCTGTTTCGAGAACAAAGGAGAGGAGGAAACAAAGGAAATGGATGCAGAAAAACCTGGGCCCAGTGGCACAAGTTTAACAAGTAGATGCACTGTTGGAACCAAATTATACCAGGAGTGTCACAAGACCTATTATACAAGGAAGGTTGTATAATAGCAACTAAAACAAGTTGCTGCTTTGGAGAAGAAGTCACAATAATTGATTTCATGGAGATCAGGAATTACTTTCAGTTCAGAAGACAGTATTTGCCTTCATCATGAGACTGTATACCTTTCCCGGTATGAGTGTCGACAGACCTCCTCTTGTGATCCTTTCCAGTTTCACACGAAAAATGTGCACAGTAAGTCAAATACAATCTTGTTTCGTAAGATCCTCCCTTATGAGTAAATTTATTGCTAAGTACTGAGATCTTTTTTTTAGGATTTGGAGAAATTTGCTGAATTTCAAAATTTATTTTTGATCTTGATTTTGTTTCCACATTGAAAAAAATTGACAAATAAAGTCTTAAATTGTTTCTACAATGTGCATCCTTATCATTAATGTCGAATAAGAAGCATAATTTAGCCTCATGCGCACCCCTGCAAGTTCACCTTGTTTTGTACCAAGTGGGCCAAATTGTCATATTTGGCTTCCTAAAACTAGGAGTATGTGCTTTCTAGAGACATTCTGATGCCACAATCTGAAATATTATATACCAGTTTATAAAATTCTGCAGTAACTTTTTACTGGATAGTTTCATTTAAGATTTATAAACTTCTGAATATGAAAAAGTGAATAATTATAAAAAAAAACAGCCTGGTGTTGGTGCAGTGGTTAGGGCAACGGCTTGGGATCCAAAAGGTCCTGAGTTCAAGCCCTGTTGAGCCACTGAATTAATACACCAGGGGATTGACTCAGCCTGTCATCCTTCCGAGGTCGGCGAAATGAGTACCAGTGTACTGGGCCGGTGTATACCCCGGTTAAAATAGGTGTACCATATCCCTGTGTCGTAAGAGGTGACCAGGGTTGCGTCAGGAAGGGCATCCGGCGTAAAACCTGTACCAAATCACTATGCGGATCATACGGATGATCCGCTGTGGCGACCCCTAAAGGGAGCAGCCGAAAGAAGAAGAAGAAGAATAATTATTAAAAACGTGCATGTAAATAAAAATTAATTTTACTATGAAGCCATGGGCGATAGATAAAATTATTCGGTCAGTAGAGACATCTTATATGAGGCAATCTTTGGAAAAAAAAATGAAGATCCTAAACCCCTGGTCACATGGTCAAACCAGGGGACAAAATTGGTCCATTTTAGAGCCCTCGGAGGCAAGGGCTTATGTTAAAACTTTTATTATTCATCACCTAACTGTATTATCCCAGCAAAAATGTATCTATGGATAGATAATGACCCTATAATCACTGTGTTATGAGGAAAAAATTCTAAATTGTTCCATATTTTCAGGAGGGCTCCTATAGTTTCACCTTATTTTAGCTCGTTTTGGCCAAAAAGCCATTTTTAGCTTCCTATATAGTGAGAAATATGCATCCCAGAAGCTATCTGATGCCATAATTGAAAAATTTGGATGCGAATTAGTAAATATTTGCAATATTAGCTTTCTAGAGGAGTCCATTATAAAATTATAAGCCACTGAATTTGGAAAAAAATGCGTTTTTCACATTTGGCATTTTTAGGGCCAAATTTCAAAGGTCTCTTGAGATAGATATTTTTTAAAGTATGAGGAATTGAAAGCTAATCTTTTGCATGGTGGGAAGAGCCATATAGATCTACATTTAAGAATTTTTCCAGCAAAATCTGAGGAGGTGACCTGGGGACCCTTAGGTGAGTTGGCACGGAATGACCCTGTATGATTATTTATTTCAAAACTTTTTGTTACATTTGCATTCCAGTCTGTTCCAGTTATTACATTTACCTTGAAGTAGTCTTCTTTTTTAGTGGAGTTTGAGATGACAATGTTGTCATCCAAATCATAGATACTATCAATTGCTTCCATACTTGTATTTCTTGGGGAAAAAAAGATGTTAAAACTTTTGAAACCCTGACCCAAGTATTTGAATTATTTCATGTCGTTCTTGGGGAAACAACTGAGTTTTGTCTTTCTTAATTTCATTTATTGCTTGCATTTTATGAGATTCCTTTTGGGCATCTTTTATACTCTTTATAGCACCCACTACATTTCCCACAGCAGAAGCAGTTGAACCAATTAGATCTTGATGTTTAAGAATAGTTGAACCTATACTCATTAGAGTATCAATTATCCCATCTCCTCCAAATTGATGTCCGACACCCCTTTGTCTCTTAAGTTTATAGTATCCTCTACCAAGATACATACCTTCACCCTTGTAGTATGGGGAAAGGAACATCCCATCTGCTGTAATTATTTAATATTTTCCCAACTCGTGTTTCCTCACAATAACCATTGTATATATATATTTTTGGAAAACTTCACGTAGGTGAATTCTGATGGATATAATTTCTCCATTAAAATAAATCATACGATTATCTTGGTCGGTTATCCTAAAATTTACTCTGTATCTGTTTTTTTCCTGACACAGGAAGAAAAACCAGATTTAGGGTTACATATTGAATTTATAACCAATTGGGGTTGAGTATGCACTGAATGAAAATATTATATTTGTTCTTATTCCATCATTTTTAGCGCCATCAATCAAATCACAGTGAATTAATACCGAATTTATGCTTGAGGATATTTGAATGACATTATCACTGTAAAACGTCCCATTAGTTTAAATCTTTTTTGAGGAGAAACCCAACAACTCTCGAAATGAATTATCAATGGTGAAATCAACCTTGTAGTTATTTTTAAGTTTAATCTTTGATTTTGAAGTATGTTTTTGAATATCTAAAACAATATTATTTGGTTCATCACCCTATTCTTTCATAAGGCGAGCAATTTCAGAAGATATTTGAAAATCTCATATGCTCCGGGTGAAACTGTTATCGTTTTGTATCCACTTCCTGGATTATAACTAAACTTGTCATTTTTCTCGGTGATATTAAACAAGGTATTATAAGTTTCCATGGACAATTAAGATGCCTCATATTTTTTTGTTGTGTCAAGTTACAGTGGGTATGGGAATGAAGATGTGTGGTCGCTTGTTGTGAAATTAAAATGAAGGATTGTGCTTCTCATCTTATTTAAGATGAGATAAAATGTCTTTGTATTGACATTTATTTATTATTTTCATGTTCATCAACTGGTCTAAAATTGCTGATGCTTCATTAAAACAATTGCTATATCCAGCCTTCTTACTACCTAACAGCAATAACAGTCCATTAACTAATTGTGATGGGTCATTTGGAAGAAAACTAACACCTAAACCAAGACAACATAAAGCCTGAATAATGTGTTTCTCCTTATTCTTCCTACTCTTACCAGATAGACGAACCCTATAATTAAGAGAGTCCAGCAGATCAACATATACTCTATCATCCTTATTTTTCTATCATGGAGGGTGTTTTCTATCTCTATCATGGAGGGTGTTTGGATATGGACACCCAGCAGGATTAAAAACAAAACCTGTCAAAGGGCGGAGGAGCTCCTTGTGAGCCAACGGCCATCCATATCTAGAGCCAATCTGTGTGTGCGGACGTCCCCCTGCAGTTGGGTTACTTTTTATTAGGAGGTTGGTGGCAGGATTTGCACTCCGGCCACCATAAAACCCTTCATTCCGCAAAACACAAACACGCAAAGAAATTTGAAAACCCACTCCGTGGGAGTATCTCCTATGCAGCTTCCCTTTGCAGGGAAGCTCACCGGATGACGGGATTGGGGCAAAGCCTTCAGGACCCCCAATCTTTGATGATCGGAGGGAAACCACTGGGTAACATTCCTGGGTCAGATTGCGGGAGAGCATGTCGGAGTGGTGCTGAGGTGTCGTCCACCAGGCAGCAGTCTCCTGGGGTTAACCTGAGGCGGTCCCTTCAGGTGGGTGCCTGGAATGTCCTATCCCTAATAGAAGATGATCACCTGTCTCTGTTATCATCTGAGCTCAAGCGTTTGGACATCGGTATTACAGCACTCTCTGAGGTTCGAAGACCGGATTGCAGCGAGATCATGGTGAGTGGTTACATCTACTATTGGTCTGGTTGTTCTGATGGTTACCATTCCCGAGGAGTTGCTGTAGCTGTGTCCAATAAGCTGACGCCAATGATAATTGAGGTAACACGGGTCAATGAGCGAATTATGAGATGAAGGATTCATCACTCCTTGGGTGTCATTTCCCTGGTCTCTGTTTATACTCCGACTGAGGCGAGTGATCTCACTGTGGAGGAAGCACTCGAGTCTGTGGTTGATCACTCCCCCAGACGAGATACACTTCCAGTCTTGGGGGATTTCAATGCATCGACTGGAATTGATAGGGATGGTTATGAGATGTGTGTTGGTCCCCATGGGTCAGGAACTATGAACCAGAATAGCACTAAGTCCCTTGACTTTGCAAGAAGTCATGGACTTAGGGTGGCCGGTTCATGGCTTCAGTTCCCACAAGCTCATCGCTGGACTTGGTATTCTGACGCTGGCGGTGTGGCAAAGGAGATTGACCATGTCCTTGTTGATGGTCGCTGGAGGATGATCCAGAACTGCAGGGTCTACCGGAGTTTCAGTTCCTCAATACTGACCACCGGCTTGTTGTAGCAACTCTAAAGTTGCACCTTAAATCCAGAAGAATGGTACCATCCCTGCCTAGGCTGGATGTTGGCAAGCTCAAGGATGACAGGGAAGCTGAGGAGTTTGCAAACAAGCTGAGTCGAGATTTGAGGGGCCTGGGTGCTTTTGGAGGTCCTGAAGAGTTGTGGAGTGCCTTCAAGACCATTGTCCATGATTTTGCTGGTGGATGTCTTGGAACTCAACATAGGGCAAAGAAGAATTTTGTCTCTCAAGAGACACTGGATACCTTTGACCAGAGGCACAGGGCCAGGCTGAATGGCACAGCTGAGCTGTTCAGGAAGCTGAGGCGTAAAAGTGTGAACATGTGAACATGTGAACAAAAATGTAAAAAACGACATGTGGCCATATCTCAAAAACTTGACCTGATTGAACAAAACTAATGTGAGTTTTGGATTCAGCACATCAGATTCGTCCTAAATCAGCTTAAAAAATGCAGACAACAAATTTGTTGTTGACCAGTGTTATCGAATGCCTGTTCATCATGGCTAAGAATCGTTGGGTATATTGCAGTGCTTATAAATGCCTGGAGACGCCAGCGTTCGTGGCTTTATTTCATTTGCGAATATGAATAACCGAGAGAGATCGAGTCTCTTAAACTAAGCATTCTTACAAAATGTAAGCACCAGGTTTGAAAGTATCAGCAGTTCCGAATCCCCCCAAAAAGTGTTGATTTGTCCAATTCGGACATTGCATGGGCGTTTTCAGGTGCATAGTTGGATCGACAGCAATTGGTAATTGCTTGCCAAGCCAGGCGTTCCTTTGGAGTGCTCCAACTATTACTGACCAGTACAACTTTGGCTGTTCTGACATGAGTTTGTTTTTGTGTGTGTGTTTGGTCATTAAGCATAACATATCATTCTCTTTACTAACACCACCTCCGCCCCTCACCTTTCTCTCCTTTTTTTTTCTCATACTCCCTCTCTCTCTCTCTCTCCCTCTCTCTCTCTCTCTCTCTCTGTTCTCTCTCTGTTCTCTCTCTGTTCTCTCTCTCTCTCTCCCTCTCTCTCTCCCTCTCTCTCTCTGTTCTCTCTCTGTTCTCTCTCTCACACTCCCTCCTTGCATCCCTTCTTCCCACGGTATAGCAACGTTTGATGAGGCATAGCTCTCTCCACCTCCACCCCCTCCTTCCTCGCTCTTCCCCTTCCTTGCTCCCCCTCCCTCCTGCCTCCTCTCTCTTCCCCTCCCTTCCCTCTTCTCTCAACCTCCCTCCTTTATACCTCCTGTCAGCGAAGCGACGGGTTGTATTTGCTCATTATGTATGTGTATGTATATATATATATATATATATATATATATATATATATATATATATATATATATATTGTTTTGACAGAGAAATACAGTAAACCTGCCGTCACTGGTCTGTTCTGTGGTAGGCATGTGATAACACTGGACCAATCATGTTCGGTGATGAACCTTGGACTGCATCGCTCATAATTGGTGGCCCTGGCTTCAATGTTTAATCCCTCCTAATTTTTGCTCATTTGCTCCTGATAGCGAGCTAAAAAGTATGGCATTCCAGAGTCATGTATACCAAGTCCAATGTAGTTGAGTTTTGTGGACCAATGATGCTTCGTCTTAGAGAAGATAATAAACATTTTGCTCCATTATTGTATAGATTGCATGTAATCACTAAAATAAAAACTAGAGTGAAGTCGATGGTTTGACATTGCAAATCCCCAGAATTCCCACCTCAAGCAAAGTTGAAAGATGACAAAAGGTTCTACCAGAAATGACCCAATATCAAATTTTGAGTGAAAAAATTTCTGTTTCCTTTTTGACCCCTGTGACCAAAAGTCCAAAAAAGTTACATATTTCATACGTCCCCCAATGTTGATTGCATGTACAGTTTAATTTTAAAAAAGTTTTTAAAATGTGTCTGTAATTGCATTTTTTGTTATTGACCTTTTCACCCTGCTCCGGGGGCAAATACTGTTTTCACACCTTCTTGTCATGTGGTGATCCTAACTACCAAGTTTGGTGAATTTCATCACAGCTGTTTAGGAGATAGTATGACAGATAGACAGACAGACAGGCCCGGATACAATATCCCCCTGTTTTCTTTAAAAATAGGGGCAATACTCCTGGGTGCTCACCTGGTAGAATAATAATACTGAGGAGGAAGTCAATGCGGGATGGAATCAGCAAAATGTACCAATGAACCAATGTTTTATCAAATACCTTTTTGGGTGGCAAACCACCCCCCCACCCCTCGTAGACCCCCTTAGACCCTGATTTTTTTTGAATGTCGTGAACAAACGTTAGTACATCATGGTTGGTAAAGGTGGTGGGAAAGTTTCATCAGAATTGTGTGTGTAGTTTCGGTGAAGGGAGAAAATTCATGTTTAGGTGGGCAACCCTCCCTTAAACCTCAATTTTTTTTGAAAATTGTGTGAACAAGCTTTGACATATCATGGGTTGTGAAGGTGGTGGTCAAGTTTCATCGAAATTGTTTTTGTAGTTTTGGAGAAGAAAGCAAATACATATTTAGGGGGCAACCCCCTCCGAACTCCCCCTCAAACGCCGATTTATTTGTCTTGAACAATCTTTGGTACATCACAGGTGATGAAGGTTGTAGTCAAGTTTCATCAGAACTGTATGTGTCGTTTCTGAGGAGAAATCAAATACCTCTTTGGTGGTGGGGGGGGGGGGGAGACAAACTGCTCATAAACTCCCTCTGTAGACCCACTCAGACCCCAATTTTTATCTTCATTTATTTTTAATGCTGTGAACAAACTTTGGTACATTAAGGGTGATGAAGGTTGTGGTCGTTTCATTGGAACTGTCGGTGTAGTTTCTGAGAAGAAAGCAAATACATATTTTGGGGGCAACTCCCGTAGACTCCCAAAGGGCCCGATTATTATTATTTTTTTTTATGTTGTGAACTTGGCTTCCTGGCTGTTCATGTTGTTACGTTTGAGGGGGGGGGGTATGCATTCAAAGGGTAATTAGGATGTTTAATTAGGTATGCCATGCTGTTCGAGTTTACCAGGATCTCGATGTAATAAGTAGCAATTCAGTGGTGATAAGTTGTCTAGTAAATGTCCATTTCTTTAAGGGGGAAATGATAATTTTCACGTAATTAGATAGGGATACGGGATAGGGTAAGTGTGTCTGCGTAAACCCCTTTTGGTATTCCCTGGAGGCTTGCCGTGATGTCACAGGACAGTGCTGCGGATGGCTCCGCCCCGTGATCACGATTGGCGGAAGGCAACGGCGGTGGGCCAATAAAACGGCTCGATTGGAAGTGACAAGGACAGGAGGATAAAAAGGTTCTGTTCGGGGAAAAGAGAGAAGAGGAAGAAGATCGGGACTGTTCTAGTGGAGGCTGTTGTGCTGGGAGCGTGCTGTGTTGTTGCGCTGATTCGATCCTGG
This sequence comes from Eptatretus burgeri, assembly GCF_056783735.1. Classification (NCBI taxonomy): domain Eukaryota; kingdom Metazoa; phylum Chordata; class Myxini; order Myxiniformes; family Myxinidae; genus Eptatretus; species Eptatretus burgeri. The sequence goes on along the minus strand of NC_140975.1, from coordinate 55,204,354 downwards.
TTTTCATCGTGTCTCGAGGCCTTCCTGTGCCTCGTGCCTCACCTTGGTTGGCTCTGGGGTTCTGCTGGCTCGGAGTACGGGGTCGAACGGCGGGCGGACCTGCCTCCCTCTCCTGCTTGCAACTTGGCGCCAGAACTGGTTCCCTGGCGGCTGTGAGCGGAGTTGGGCCAGGACCAGGAGGTCGACAGCACCACGGTGTCTCCTGCCCCTGACGAGCGCAACGCCAGCTCGTCCGACGCCAATCCAGGGACTGTTCCGTCCACACCACGGGCCAGCCTGACCACCAGGACCAGCTACTGTGTGTGTGTGTGTGTGTGTGTGTGTGTGTGTGTGTGTGTGTGTGTGTGTGTGTGTGTGTGTGTGTGTGTGTGTGTGTGTGTGTGTGTGTGTGTGTGTGTGTGTGTGTGTGTGTGTGTGTGCCTGGCGCCTTAGAGGGTTTGAGATTTGTATATTCATTGGAATTGTCTGTGTTTTCCCCACGCCCGAACCCACACCACCATCCTGTCGAATCGCCCCGGATCCCTCTTCTTGCCGAGTCTTGTTATTTCTGGTTAGAGAAATAAACATCATCAACTCAGTGAAAAGCGACTCGTGCCACATTCCTAGTCCCGTTTGCGGTAGAGCGATTAGAACCGCCATCTTTGGGTTGTAGAGGATAAACCGCCTCCATCGTTTCGGCTCATTCTACGTTAGCAGGACTGTTCAAGTCCCGTGTTCGCCACATTGGTGTCAGGGTGTTGGATGTTCGAACCCCTCTAAATTATATTTGGTATCGGGAGAATATACTAAGATTAAAATCTCGCTACGAATTGGAATATAAAATTACTACAGAAAAGCGCGCGAGCGCCGGAAAATTTTGGCCGGATTTTTCAAATTTAAATTAATTGGCGGCAAACGGGACTTCTGCACCATGGCGGATGTGCAGATGTTTGAGGAGGAAGGCCACGTGTCTGGCAGTGAGTCGGGGGAAGAAGGGAGAGACGGGGGTAGGGTTGGAACCTCCCCCATTCCGAGCGTGGACCGTGCTTTATCGCCCGTAACGGAGCCGGCAGCGCCGGAAACCGGCGCGATGACGATCTGGACAATGTTGGAACGTTTAATGAGTGCAATTACAGCACAGGGGGCACAAATGATGGCACAGGGGGCAAAAATGGCAAAAATGACGGCACAAATGGAAAATCAATTCGTGACACAGAGGGCAGAAATGACGGCACAGAGGGCAGAAATGACAGATCAATTGGGGGTAATGGGGCAACAGTTGGGTGCACGGATTGATTTAATGAGGGATGAATTGGGGGAAAAGATGGAGAAAATGAAACCTGAGATGCAGGAGTGTGTGGATGTTAAATTGGGAGATTACAAAGTAAATTCGAGGATAGATTGGAGGAAACAAAGGTAGAAATTACATTGGAGGGGGGAAATATACGGAAAAAATTGGTAGATAAAATTGATGCAACCAACATTTGGGTTGATAAAGTGGCTGAAAGCCTGGAACGTCATCGTGCCTGTGTGGATGCTCGTATGCAGCTGCAAGTTGAAGAGTGGGGAGAGCTGAGGAAGCAAGGGATGAATTTGGCGGAGGAGGTAAAAGGATTGGAGGCTCGTTTGGACGAATAAGATAAAATTATGAGCCAAGATGAAGTCTTGGACAAAGGCTTGGTAGAGCCGTCTTTTGTAAGTAGAGTGTCTGGGTTGGTTGAGGAGCAGCTACAAACTCGCGACGGAGCCTTGGAGGAGGTTGTGCGGGCCCAGAAGATCCTGCGGGAAGAAGCGAATCGGTCCATTCAACGTTTGGAACAGGAGGCAAAATTGACCCATGAGACCCTCACCACAAAACATCTTTGGCCACAGTGGGCTCCGAAATTGGATACGCAGCCACAAGGGTGTTTGATGCCTGGGCTGGATTCGGACAAGGGAGAAACTGAGAAGCGGGCCACCGTAAAGGTGATCCCCCTGGTAAATTTTGACGGGTCAGGGAGCCTTGAAGCTTTTCTGATGCAATTTGAGTGTATTTCCCGACTAAACGGGTGGAATGAGCGGGAACGTACAGGGAATTTGGTGGCAACGTTGCGGGGACCAGCCGCAGATGTGTTAAACGTGATCGCGGAGGGGATGTTGACCAGCTCCCACACTTGCGAGGCGTTGAGCCGTCGGTGTGGGTTCGCAGCGAACTGTGATCTGGTGCGGGCTCAGCTCCAGCACCGCAGATTAAAGACAGGTGAGACAGTGCAGGAGCTGGCACAGGACATTTACCAATCAGTCAGGATCGCGTATCGGGACCTAACAGTGGAGGCATGGGACAGACGAGCACTCGAGAAATTTTTAGCTGCTCTTCCTGACCCTGAGGTCCGAGCGCTGGTGGAGTTACAAGATCCACCCACCGTGCACCGAGCGGCCGAGTGCGCGGCCAGGCTGGCCTCGTGGAGTCGGCTGGGTCGGGTGCCCGAGAGGCCATTGGTTATGATGCGACAGGCGGAGATTCAGGATCAGGGAGGGGGGCTGGGAGAAATAGGCATTACCCAAATGTTTCAGGAAATTTGCCAGAAACTGTCAAATTTGATAAGGGGTAATTCGGTAGTTGGTGCGCCAAAGCGGCGGGGTCCAGCCCAGCCAATAGAGCAATTCGATTATGGCCGAGGGGGTCCGGAATCGGAAGAGACATTACACAATACCCACGGGGGCCTTTTATGGGGAGTTGTTTCCGGTGCGGGCGAAGAGGACACGCAACGATATTGCCGGTACCCGGCGATGGAGGGACCGTCCAATAGCCTTTTAGACTCGGAGAGGATGAATCCTCCTGCTGAACCGCCAGGTCTATCCGAGATGCCCTTTCATAGGTCGGGTCCGGAGATCACTGTCGGGGGTCGGGGAGACTAGATTGGGCTGAGCATATAGGGCCATGCTCGGCTGCTGAGATTGTGGCGAAGTGCCCTCCTTTGGTGAAAAAAATGAATTGTGGGAAAATTGGCATGTGTTTGTAAGTTCTGCTGGGTTTTAGAGTGACAATAGGGACAGTGGGTAATTGGTAACAAAGCGGGCACGAGTGGCTGTCCTATGGCTGGTTCGTGGATCGGGTGAGGAAAAGTGCTGTGTGAGTTGTCTCAAGTTAAGAAGTGAAATGTATGGTGCACATGTTGATTTTTTTTATTGGACATGTTGTGGTGACAGGGAAGGTCATGGTCGGTGAAGTGTTAGAAATGCAGGTGTCACATGTAAGGCCGATGGGGTGGGGGGAGTCGTGTGGGTTTTGTGGGTGGGGATGATGTGCTTGTCCACAGGGATTGCTGAAGCTCACTGTGAGTGGGAATTGCGACCCCCTTCAAGGAGATTCACCCTTGGTGGCTAATGGTGACAGTGTCTGGAGGCAACTGGGAGAGGGTCTGGTTGGGCGACCAAGGCGGGTAGGACCTTGGCGACCCAGGAAGGCCAGAGGAGCCAGTGAGACCCCTTCCAGTGTGTTGTACGGGATGAGAACTGATGGCTACCAGGGGGGTGGGAATCAAAGGGAGCGGGGCGGAGAAACGTCCGGGTTGGACTAAAGCTTACCTGTGGGCATGGTTGCACCTGAGATGCCCCCATAATCTTGTGGTAACCCAACCCACGGCCATGACGGGGTTCAGCCTGCATCATTAAAATGGGGACCATGACCTAGAAATGTGATGATGACCATGGTGCGAGTGTTGTGAAGATGTGTGAGTCCCACTCGATCCTGCACAACTTGACATGTGCAGCAAGGGCATGATGTCCGCATAATTTTGGGGCAAGCAAATTTGAAAATTGGCTCCCCAGGTAACGCTGGGTCTATTAGCATCCACTGGTGGACGCGTTCAAGTGTAAATATCCCATGAATAGTGTCGTTAAGGCTTCGAGTAGGAATGTAAAGTATGTGTTGTGTTTTTGTGGAACCTTTTGTTTCCCCTCCCCAGATCACTGGAAGAGTGTTGGACAAGAGCGATGATCCAGAGGATGGAGTGCAACTTCGCTCAGTGCTCTCATGTGAGAGAAAAAAAAATGAATGATTGTTTTGGCGAGGATAAGGCCATAAGGGGGTAGTACATTAAGCAGGATAGGTAAGTTAGCTGCGGCTCGCTGCCCATTGCCCCTCCTACTTTATTTCGTTAGGTTAATTAGGTCTGAGTCAGTAAGTGTTAAGGCTGGTACGGTAGCGCCTGTGATATACCTTGCAGGAGCTGCGGTACCATAGGAGGGGGCAGTGTTACGTTTGAGGGGGGGGTATGCATTCAAAGGGTAATTAGGATGTTTAATTAGGTATGCCATGCTGTTCGAGTTTACCAGGATCTCGATGTAATAAGTAGCAATTCAGTGGTGATAAGTTTTTCTAGTAAATGTCCATTTATTTAAGGGGGAAATGATAATTGTCACGTAATTAGATAGGGATACGGGATAGGGTAAGTGTGTCTGCGTAAACCCCTTTTAGTATTCCCTGGAGGCTTGCCGTGACGTCGCAGGACAGTGCTGCGAATGGCTCCGCCCCGTGATCACGATTGGCGGAAGGTGACGGCGGTGGGCCAATAAAACGGCTCGATTGGAAGTGACGAGGACAGGAGGATAAAAAGGTTCTGTTCGGGGAAAAGAGAGAAGAGGAAGAAGATCGGGACAGAAAAACTGTTCTTGTGGAGGCTGTTGTGCTGGGAGCGTGCTGTGTTGTTGCGCTGATTCGATCCTGGTTTTTATCGTGTCTCGAGGCCTTCCTGTGCCTTGTTCCTCACCTTGCTTGGCTCTGGGGTTCTGCTGGCTCGGAGTACGGGGTCGAACGGCGGGTGGACCTGCCTCCCTCTCCTGCTCGCAACTTGGCGCCAGAACTGGTTCCCTGGCGGCTGTAAGCGGACTTGGGCCAGGACCAGGAGGTCGACAGCACCACGGTGTCTCCTGCCCCTGACGAGCGCAACACCAGCTCGTCCGACGCCAATCCAGGGACTGTTGCATCCACACCACGGGCCAGCCTGACCACCAGGACCAGCTACGTTTTGTGTGTGTGTGTGTGTGTGTGTACCTGGCGCCTTAGAGGGTTTGAGATTTGTATATTCATTGGAATTGTCTGTGTTTTCCCCACGCCTCAACCCACACCACCATCCCGTCGAATCGCCCCGGATCCCTCTTCTTGCCGAGTCTTGTTATTTCTGGTTAGAGAAATAAACATCATCAACTCGGTGAAAAGCGACTCGTGCCACCTTCCTCGTCCCGTTTGCGGTAGAGCGATTAGAACCGCCATCTTTGGGTTGTAGAGGATAAACCGCCTCCATCGTTTTGGCTCATTCTACGTTAGCGGGACTGTTCAAGTCCCGTGAATGTCACAATATAATACCAAGTGGGGTTGACTCAGCCTGTCATCCTTCTGAGTTTGGCAAAGTGAGTACCAGCTTTCTAGGTTGTTTGAGCCATTTGAGTATCCTGTGTCAGAGTGGTGACCTGTCCAGATTTGTGCCCAACAGCCCAGGAGACTGCTTTGGCAGCACTGATCTCTCTGTATCGAGTATGGTCCCAATGGAGTGGAATGGAATATGACAATTTACGAGTTTTCACATCACAGGCTGTCATCATTCTATCATCTCGTGATATTTTGTCATGAAGATATTTTTATGCCCGAATTATAAAAGCTACACCTGCTTTTGGGGAGGGCGCTTGCCCCCAATCCCTACCCCCACCTCATATGCCCTTGATCATACCTGAAAATGTTCCAAAGGCATCACCATAACAAAATACAAATTCAAAACTTCTGTGTTCTGGGTTTGTTACATGTCCAAGGTTTTTACCCCTTTTGCTCCTGGACTATACCCTGCAGCCTTGTGTTGCATACGAACAAAGAAGAAGAATTGGCTTTACATAAAGAATGTGTCCTCTCCTGCCTCCTGAAGCCCCGTGACGAGGATTTATTTTTTATTCAAACACCTTAAATCTGACTGGGCACACCCCAAGCACAACCGCCAAATTCAAATTTATTATATCCAGAGGTTTATGAGTGTATGCAAGTCAAACACACAAACACACACATTTGAAAACATTTCAAAACGTCAAAGTATTTTGGATAATATGAGATGGAACGAGAACGGCACTCGGTGGAGCACATACCTCAGCCATTCAATGCCTGATCCAGTAGAACATAGCTGGCCCAATAACCTTTTTGAAATCTGCTAATCATCATTTTTGGCCCTATCTCTCAATGGTGAAGAATCACTTTAAAAGTAAAAAAACAAAAAATTGTGGAATTTTGATCTTCACCAAAATCGAATCAATTTGTTGTGGTCACACACCCAATCCGTCCACCAAGTTTAATCCAAATCCGTCGACAACTTTTTGAGATATCATGCTGCATATCGATTCAGCCCTGTCTCTCAATGGTGAAGAATCACTTTAAAAAATTATCATATCCGGATCCGGATTCGGATCTTCACCAAAGTCTAAACAGTTTGTCCTTGTCACACATCCAACTTGCCCACCAAATTTCATCCGGATCCGTCTTCAACTGTTTGAGGTATCCTGTACACAGACAGACAGACAAACAGACAAAGAAGACGCCGTGGAGAGCAAGATACTTGCAAAATCCGAAAAACAAATTTGACCTCAAAAATAATTGGTGGTTGAATTCAATGGCAAATATGCAACTCCTCTTCAAATTTCAAATCAATGGGATGAAAATTGAGGATTTTAGAAATACCACCTCAGTTGTTGACCTTGGGCCTATGTTGACCTTTTGGTCAATGTTGACCTCAAAATAATTGGCCAGTTGAATTAATTGACCTGAAATATAAATCCTCTTCAAATTTCAAATCAATGGGATGAAAATTGACGATTTTAGAAATACCACCTCAGTTGTTGACCTTGGGCCTATGTTAACCTTTTGGTCCATGTTGACCTCAAAAATAATTGGCTGTTTGAATTCAGTGACTTTAAGTATAAATTCTCTTCAAATTTCAAGTCAATCGGATGAAAATTGAGGATTTTAGAAATCGTACCTAAGTTGCTGACCTTTGGCCTATGTTGACCTATTGACCTTTTGATCTCAAAAACAATAGGCTTCTTCCTATTGAGAAACTCCACTATGTGGTGAAGTTTCGTGAAAATCAGTTTAAAATTGTGACCTGTCGGTGACAAACTGACAGAGAGACAGACAAACAGACAGAAAAACCAAATCGACTCACCAATATACTTGAAAAATGTTCGACTTTACAAGTAACAAACAAACAAACTGACAGAGAGTGAAGAAAACATAACCTCCTTCACCTTTGGTTGTGGAGGTAAAGATGGAAGTCGGTGAAATAAAAAAAGACTTTATGAATTAATGAAAAATTTGGAAAAAAGAGGTAATCTCAATGAGGAGAAAAAAGAAGAATCAAAAACTCTCATGTCAATACGGTACTCACTTCAAAAACAATACCAGTGATGAGAGTTAAACGAGAAGTCATGATGAAGAAAAAGATTATCTCGTTGAGAATGTTGGTGTTGTTGACTTTGGTTAAATATTATGCTGATAAACAATTGATTCAATCTCCGTTGATTCGAGTTATTACCCTCGCCGAAGGAGAGGGTATTGCGTTTGGGTCTGTTTGTCCACACAGAACTTTCGTATTTTTCTCCACAATTTGCTTGTCGGATTGAGACGATATTTTCACCATACATGCGACTACTCATGTAAAATGTTTTAATGATAATTATGATGTCTTAGGTCACGTGGTGTGGCAGCCATGTTGGAAAAATGGAAAAGCTTTGGACCTCTATCTGAAACCACACCAAGGAAAAAATTGAAACCTGGCACATAGCAAGTACTCCTCATGGGGAATAAGTGTGATTTTTTTTTGTTGTTGACATCATAGGTGCCTTTGTTACGTCGTCATAATTGCATATGTAGAACACTACATATGATCAGTATGAACATTTTTGAGGGTCATTTCGGAATATAATAGTCCACAGTAAAAAAAATTAGATGGCATCATCGGTCACGTGATTTGGCAGCCATATTGTTTTAAAAAAAAAAAAAACCTTCAAAAAGCTTCTTCTCTGAAGTGGCTGAACAGATTGAGGTGAAACTTTACTCTGATGACTGCCTATCCATGAGGAACAAAAGGTTCACAATATGATGTCATGGTTCACATGGTTAGGTAGTCATGTTGGATTTACCCTAAAACCTCTTAAAAAAATCTTTTCCAGAGTGGTTGGACAGATCGAGGGGAAACTTCACACAAATGCTCCCCAAGCCATCGATGTACAAGTTTGTTCAGGAATAATTGATAGGTCACATGGTTTGGCACCCATATTGGATTGAAGAAAAAAAATAAATAATGTTTTCTCTGGAACCGCTTAATCAATCGATGTGAAACTTCACATTTGTGATCGAGTAGTGATGGGGAATACATGTCTTCACTTTTAACTTGATCAGATGCATGGTCTGGCATTATTTAGATGCATGGTCTGGCATTGTTTAGTTTTTGATCTGGATTCTTTTTGTCTTTTTAAATTATTATTATTATCTTTTTTAAATTGAATAAGGCTTACTTACTTGGCTGTGCCTGGATGGGTTTGAGGGTAGTGGAGTAGCAGCTGCAATGTGAATCCTATCCAGGTTCCTCCTGATGACTTCATCTTTGCTTTTTGCTTGTTTGGGTTCCTTCTGATTGCTCCAATGCAGGACTGTAACTATTTGGTCTTCAATTTGATTTGAATTGAATTTATTTTAATCCCATTCTAAATTCCATTGAATAATTAATAATAATTGAAAAAAAAAAAACGGCATGTGTTAGGCTCAGGTGTCCGATCAAAGCGGGACATCTTGGTACTCGGTCATCACTGCCAACAGTTATAAAGTGGCAGTTATAATTATGTCTCTTATTAATTACTTGACACACCAGTACAAAATACACCACACATAAGAAGAAGTCCTAGTGATGGTCTGCAATCTCTGACTGCTCTTTTTCTTGTTGTTGATGTGTCTATGAGACAGTCAAACAGGGAAGTTGGAACAGGACATTAAAAGTGTTTGAGTGTGTGGATAACCGTAGAGAATGTTGTTACGAATTTGGGGATTCAATTGCACACAACATACAGGTTCCTTTAGTCAGCTATGTCGATAAGTGCTTGTTGCCGAGATAGCTCACCTTTCATTGTTTAAATGTTCAGAAATTGATGAGATGCGCAGCGGATTGATTTAATAGTTAGGGAACGAACAATGGAGACATCCCTCCCCCTCTTCTGCGAAGAGGAAGAAGAACCCTGCCGTCCCGTGATTCATGATGTCAACAACTCCCTCCCACCCGTGGCTGAGCGGGGGGTTGGATCACGAGGGCATGAGTCACGCCGGGCGCGGGGGAGAGGGGGGCGGAGAAGGATAAGGATGAGATCCTTTCTTTGTTCTTGAGTAGTTAGCTTTTTGCTTCGGCAGAGAGTAGTCGCTCAGCAGACCTTCGGGTCCTGTTTGGCTTGGGTTAGGGTTGAGGCCTTCGGAAGATTTTTGCTTCTGCAGAGGAGTTGTTCAGCAGAGCTTTGGGTCCTGCTTGACTCTGGTTAGGGTCGGAGGCTTTCGAAAGCTTTTTGCTTCAAGCTGCCTTGTTTGGAAGAAAGTTAAGCCGGTTGCTCGGCTCGAGCTGCGAGTGGTGGCTTCTTCTGCTTCTTGGTTCGCGGAGCTCTTTGTTCTCCATTTTAGTTCCCGGCTTTGTGCAACTCATCGACTTCTTCTTGGAGGTGGTTCCTTGGGTGAAGCGGCGCAGCGACGGGAAGGATTGGCACATCGACGGGAAGGATCGGCGCCTCGTCTCACCAGGATGTGTTGAGAAGCGCGGGAGGATTAGCGGGAGCTCGGGAAGGATCGCGGCTCACGGCGATTAGATCCAGCTTGCTCTAGCTGGAGCCCGGGTCCGAACAACTTGAAGACCACACGAGGTGGAGAGGTTCGAGATAGGTTCTGGGTTTCAGCTCACCTGTCCTCCGAGCTGGAGCCCATTATTAAAGGCCTCTGCCACCATTTCTTGTGCGTGCGTGCGTGCGTGCGTGCGTACGTGTGTCCATGGGCCCGTCTAATAAGTAGGAAATTGTTAAGTACTTTGTGTGCTGCAAATGTTTGCATTACATTTCGTATAGACGGTTGTAGTTCTTTTGTCGTGCTTTTGTTGCTTGTATAATTGCATACGTGTTTTGCCTTGTTTAATTGCATACGTGCTTTATCATAATAAATGTCCTTGTGTGAATGTAAACCTGTTCGTTGCGTCCATTCCCTCATTGAACTGCCCCATCTTGCACTCGGAATATCGTTGGTTTTTCAATAGCCGGTAAAGTGATCGGGTCCAACGGGACTGCGCGATAATCCCCTGCTCGGTTATCCTAAAAGGAAGCGAGCTGCTTAAGCGGCTCGTTTCCAAGCGGTCCCGTGAGGTACAATCTCTCGGTAACTGACCCGCACGAATAATTAGGTAAATCGAAGATTTGGCGATTGGACCCTGTAGCGCGGGTAGAGTGCGGACAAGGTTGTGGTGTGGTTACAAACACACCCGTGGCTGGTTTCCGGCATTGATCCGGAAAGCCGCGACTGGATTGTCCGTTCGGTAGGCGAAGCGACCGCGATTGGTTAGACGCGGTCGTTCGTACGCCGGCGGGCGAAATCTACAACAATATATTGTTTGGATAAATAATTTAAGACTACAGACAAATGTTCAAATGGTATATTATTGGTGAAATGGCCTGGGGGAAAACAGACAGATGGAATATTTCTGAAAAAATCGACTTGTGGATATATCCTCATAGTGAGATTTTTTCACTTCAGTATTAAGTCATGGAATACACAAATACTGGAATAGATAAACTCATAGGATGGGACAGATTAGTTCATTGGAACATTGGTCTGGCGGGGCTTATTAAACAGAAGAACTCATGAGACAGGGGATCATTGGTCAATTAATAAATTAACTCATTAAACATGAGACTTGTGGATGGAGAGAAATTTGTTGTGAAATGTTCAAATGGGATGTTATTAGTCAAAGGCCTGGGCAAAATAAACAGATGGCATATTTTTTGAGATATCCTGCTCACAGACAGACAGATAGATAAACAGATATACAGACAAACAGACAGGTGTGAAAACATAACCTCCATCAACCTTCGGTGGCATAGGGAACAATGAATGCTCCCTGCACACACTCCTCGGTCACATGAACCATGAGGTTGAAATTACCCAATCAGCATTAATAATATGGGAGAGTGAATTTGCAAACGATTTTTTATTTCAACAAATAAAGTTGCTCACGATTCATGAACTTTAAATGACTGGTAATAAACACCTGCTGCCTCGAGGAGCAAAATATGTTGTCAGTCAGTGCCCAAAATTACCAGTTTGGCAAACTCAGTTTCATCGAAAACGATCGTGATTGGAGGACAAGTCTGGAGACGGCGATGGTTCACAAGCAATGTACACAGTTCGCCTTTTTATTTTTTGACCTTCGAGGGGACGCCACGGGCAAACTGGCGGGAATCGGGAAAAACGTAAATGATGAAAGTTGTAGTACTCGAAGAGCACGACTTGCATACCAACTTTCATTTGAAACAGTTGAAAACCCTAGGAGCTTGATGGCCAATTTATTGATTTTTTTTTGACATTTTCTATGTTCGTGACCTTGTGACCTTGATCTTGGGAAGAAAATGAAAAATCGAGCTCCGTGGGGCTATGCAGGTGCCATTGGGCTAACCAAATACCGAAACCCCTGCCAGATTCGACAAACCTCCTCGGAGAAGATGTAACTTGAAACCGGCTACCCCCTAAAAACACATGTTTTTTTGGGCGTGGCTCCGCCCGTAATGGGCACACCATGCCCATTCTCAGGAAAACACAACTAGATCATGATACAAACCTCGCACCCTAATTTTATCAAGATCAGATCAAAACCCACGGAGCTATGCTCGGGACAGGCAGACAGGCAGACAGACAGACAGACAGACAGACAGACAGACACACACCCATAACGAATATAGTGGTCACTTACTGACTCGTGAACCAATACATGATCACATTACCACAAGGCACCATCTTGTTACCTTTCTTCACCGAGTGAAACACTAAATTGTGTGCATCTGTGTGGACTCCGTCATATTTACATCTGTTCAAATCGTTACAATTATTGTAACATCATTATTGAAGTAGAATCAGATCAAATAAAAAGTAAATAACTTGAAAGGCAATTTGTCCACCGTGAGAGAAAGGGAATCGTCTCTACAGACTACCGGTTTCACTGGAGGGGACTGCAGGTTTGCTTTCTATCTGTCTCCATCCGTCCATCTGTCACACCTGTGGTTTTTCAGAATTTTTTCCCATACCCGATAACATATTCAACTGAAACTTGTTACGTGGTTTTGAATTGATAAGTTACAAAACAAGTTCCAGTTGTCATTATGATATGATTACAGGCCACTCGGACCGCAAGGTCCTGTTGTGGGCTCGCGTGAGATATGCCATCAGCTACCAAGTACACATCTCCTTGTGTTATGTTTATATTTTGACGACACCGCTTCACATCATCACTCGCAACCACAAACACGGAGTCGGGGTAGGATCCACGCATGACTTTCATGGCCTCGATGAAGTACTGTGCATCTGCTACTACACCTTTCCCTACGTTGGACATAACCCTCACATAGTCTCCCCTTCGTACATGCATCCCCAAAAGGAGGCCAGGCCCACTGGCCTCCTCCACCCATGAGACTCCCTCGCTGAGAGAATCTGGTGAGCAGGATCAGCGTCAGGAAAACGAGCCACATGTCCATACAGCCGCAGCTGACGCTCACGGACTATGCAGGTAACAAATCTCATCCGAGTCTCTCTCAGCAACCGCTCGTAGGACACAAAGTCCAACCAGTAATAGCCAAGGATTCTCCGAAGAGACCTGGTACCAAAGGAATTAAGTCTCCATCTCAGTTCCTTGGTCAAAGTCCAAGTCTCGCACCCATAGAGCAAGACTGGAAGTACCAAGGACCTGAAGACTCGGACTTTCGTCCTCCCGCACAGGTACCGGCAGCGCCACACCCCATGATCCAGTGAATCCATGACGCCCCAGGCCCGACCCAGACGTCTATTGACCTCCGGCTCACAACCTGCGGAGACATGAATATCACTGCCAAGGTAAGTGAATCTATCCACGACCTCAACATCCTCACCACAAACAGACACAGACAGGACAGCAGCATCCAAGATGTCACCGAAAGCCTGGATCTTAGCTTTGACCCAAGAAATCCGTAATCCCAACGGCTCCGACTCCTCATTCAGCACCTCGAGGGCCCCCAAGAGGATGTCTAAAGTCTCCGCAAAGATGACTGCATCATCTGCAAAATCAAGGTCCGAGATCTTGACATTGCCAAACGATGCACCGCAACTTGATCTCTCTGACATCCTCCCAAAAATCCAGTCCATACAAGTGCTGAAAAGTGTGGGGGCAAGTACACATCCCTGACGAACTCCAGTAACAACAGGAAATAAGTCAGAGATGGTACCACCACACTTCACAGCACTCTCAGTACCAGAGTAGAGTTCAGACATCAGATCGATCAGTTTCGGTGGCACCCCACAAAGACCAAGAATCCTGCAGAGGACATCCCGATTCCCTGAATCAAACGCTTCACAGAGATCAACATAGGCTGCAAGCAGCCCCTGCTGAAACTCTCGTCTGCGTTCGGTGAGGACACGAAGTGCAAGGATACGGTCAATCGTTGACCTCTTTGGTGTAAAGCCTGACTGCTCTGGACGCTGGTGCTCAAGCAGATGGTGGCGAACCCTATCAAGAATTATCCGAGCAAAGACCTTGCCCGGCACTGAGAGCAGCGTCACCCCTCGGTAGTTGTTGCAGTCTTGGCGATCACCCTTCCCTTTCCAGAGAGGGACAACAAGGCCCCTCTTCCAGTCAGTTGGGATGATGCCTGTGTTCCAGGCAGAGCACAAAACTGCATGCAACGACACGAGTGCAGCATTTCCACCAGCCTTGAGAAGTTCAGCATGGATGCCACAGATCCCTGGAGCTTTGCCCCGTTTCAACTGGTTCACCGCAGCCCGTGTTTCCACAAGCGATGGTGGACCACAGTTGATTCGAGGGTCAGCAACAGGGATTGTAACACCCTTGACGTCCAACTCGACAGCTGGGGGATCAGCCTGGTACAACCGCTCAAAGTAACCGGCCCAGCGGGCCTTCACTTCAGACTCCTCTGTCAAGAGCCTACCACTCTCTGCTCGAACTGCAGTGCTCCGAGGGATGGGCTTGGATGAACGTAATGCGCGAATTCCCCTGTAAGCGGGACGAGAATCACCTGTGCACAGGTGATGCTCTACCCCCTCACAGATTCCTCGCACATAGGCCTCCTTGTCCACCCTCAGTGCACGTACAGTTTTACACCTCAGCTCCCTGAACAGCTCAGCTCTGCCATTCAGCCTGGCCCTGCGACTCTGGTCAATGGTATCCAGTGTCCCTTGAGAGACAAAATTCTTCTTTGCCCTGCGGTGAACTCCAAGGCATCCACCGGCAACATCAAGGACGGTGGTCTTGAAGGCGCTCCACAACTCTTCAGGACCCCCCAAAGCACACAGACCCCCCAAGTGTCCACTCAGCCTGTTCGCAAACTCCTCAGCTACTCTCTCATCCCTGAGCTTGGCAACATCCAGCCTAGGCTGGGATGGTACCATTCTCCAGGATTTAAGGTGCAGCTTTAGAGTTGCTACAACAAGCCTGTGGTCAGTATTGAGGAACTGAGCACTCCGGTAGACCCTGCAGTTCTGGATCATCCTCCAACGACCGTCAATGAGGACATGGTCAATCTCCTTTGCCACACCGCCAGCGTTGGAATACCAAGTCCAGCGATGAGCTTGCGGGCGCTGAAACCATGAACCAGCCACCCTAAGTCCATGACTTCTTGCAAAGTCAAGGAACTTAGTGCTATTCTGGTTCATAGTTCCTGACCCATGGGGACCAACACACACCTCATAACCATCCCTATCAGTTCCAGTCGATGCATTGAAATCCCCCAAGATTAGAAGTGTATCTCGTCTGGGGCACTGATCAACCACAGACTCGAGTGTGGCGTAGAATGTGTCCTTCACGGTGAGATCACTCGCCTCAGTCGGAGCATAAATAGAGACCAGGGAAATGACACCTAAGGAGTGGCGAATCCTAAGCATCACGGTAGCGGTCATAGAATGTCCAGGAGTTTGGATACCCTGTGAAATGAACACGCATAAGGGAAATATGTTCATACGATTCCTCCATCCAGTCATGGAGCCGGAAATTCTGAAAATCTTGGTTTTCACGCTCTGGCAAAGGAGGCAGCGTCAGCTGAAAAATGGCTCCCAGATTATTGGCTGAATTCATTGACAGATATGCTTTGCATCCATTCATTCGTGCAAGTCCAAAAGTGCTGCGTATGCACCCATCTGGTTTCCAAGGCGTCCATTTATTGATGAAATTCACACTCCAGGCAGTGGGTGCAGCATGGAAGTTTGCGAGCTCGTATTTCCATACCATGACACTGAACGAAAATGTGAGATTAAAAATCCGGACCATTTGTGCAGAACCACAGTTTATTTGTCTGTGTGTAGGATATGTCAAAAAGTTGTGTACGGATCCAGATTAAATTTTGTGGACAGGTTTGATGTGTGGCATGGGCGAACTGATTAGATTTTGGTGAAGATGCAGATCCGGATCCGACTACTAATTTTTAAAAGTGATTCTTCACCATTGAAAGATATAGTACTCTATATATGGTACTGTATTGCATGATATTTCAAAAATGTGTTGGGCCCGACATGTTACCGACATGCCAGGGGTGGATGAGACATGGAAGAAAATATTTCCCCGCTGCTTGACCAGGGAGAACATTGCTTGTGATGTTGATGATGGTCTCTGGTCTGATCCAGAGCACAGACAGGACCCACAATGATTTCTTATTGGCTGCTCTTAGAGCACCCTTATTCTGGACATTTTCATCTGTCTGTCTGCGAAGCTTTGGTCAAGCCGAGGGGCTAAACCACTCAACCGATTCCAATGAAATTTGGTAGGTAGGACCAATATTTATGGGAATCGTGTGCTTTTGAATATGGGACCCTGGGCCCGAGCAAACCAATAGCAACCCAACCTTTAAAGTGGTCAAAAAATCGAAAAAGATCAAATCAAAAAATCGAAGCTTAGAGTTCTGTGTGCAATCTATCTAGCTCCCCTCATGCCAATTTGCAGCCCTAACAAAAAATATTTGTAGGAGGAGATAGGTTTTGGGCGAGTACATGTCGAACATTTTAGAAACGGTTAATTGCGAATATCTCTAAGAGAAAGAGTCTGATTTTGATGAAACTTGGGTGAAATGTGTACAATGTGGCTGGCATGTACACAAAAATGAATGGTTCCTATGCACACCTCCATTGCTTAGCAACAGCTAAAATATTTTATCGTACATCGTACACTTATTGTGGACTGTACAAAAAAATCAATATCTCCGAAACTGGACCTCCGAGGGACCTGTTTTTTTTGTGCCCAAGGAAAATGTCTTACAGCATCATATAAAAAAATAAAATCTTTAGCGAATAGATAAATGGAATTACCAGGGCTGCCATTTGTTAGAGTCTTTGGAAACATGCCTGAAATTTCACAAGGCGGGTTTCTGGGCGCAAACTAGGAGGGCTGTGATAATCATATTTATTGTGCTAAATTGATTGATAGCATGTACATGAATATCGGCTAGTCGCGTCGGCCAGCTTTCCATCTCGAGCGAGCAGCCATGTCGCCTACCGGCCTGTCTGTATGTTTGTTTGTTTTGGTTTACATTTTTTTCTTTATCTCTAGTATTTTTTTCTGCAGATAAGAATTTAAGTTTAGCATTTGTTTTGGTTCTTCACGTGTCTCCCAGTACTGTATGTTATTTTTCTCCTGTTTCTTTTTGTTTTACGTTGCCTCCCGCCTACAATACTGTAATTTGGAAAAATAAAATGAAAACAACAAAAACAATCTCACTGTGTTTGTGTGTTTTTTTATATTTGAGTCGGCCAGTATACGCTGTAATTATTTGGAACAACGAGCGACTGCACATAAGTTGTACATTACAACACAGAAAAAGCAAAAGCATACCGAAACCTAAAGATTTTTTTTATCATGGTGTCTTTAATTTATTTGACCAGTGTGTAATTGGAATTCAGTAAGGTTTATTCATGAGCTGACTTGTGTGTATAATTTGGATGTAAAATGTGATTTTGAGGGGGGAAAACAGGGTTTTGAACACAGTGTTACATTTTGACAGAGATTTCTGAAGTTTTGAAAAAACGGATGACTGTTTTTTGTTTTGTCTTTATAGTTTTGAGAAATGAGGTATAGCTTCAGGAAATGTGTGCAAACTATTGAGAAAAACTGTAAAAGACAACAATTGAAGTTAATGCACACACACACACACACACACACACACACACACACACACACACACACACACACACACACACACACACACACACACACACACACACACACACACACACACACACACACACACACACACACACACACACACACACACACACACACACACACCAGAACAGGGGAGAGCCTTGCCCTTTTTGAGGCAATGTTTTTATGGCCGGATGCTCTTCCTAATGTCAAGCTTTTAGTCGCCTCTTATGAAACGCAGGGATACAGTGTACTTATTCGAATGGGACCCACACCGGGACCAACACACTGGTACTCATTCCGCCAAGCTCAGGAGGATGACAGGCTGAGACGACCCCACCTGGTGTTAATTCAGCAGCCATCGGGGTTTGAACTGAGGACCCAAGGATCCCAAGCCAACCACCCCAACAACAATTGAAGTTAATAAGTTCTGCTTTTCATTTTAACGGATATAATATACAGTGCAAGTAAATTATTTAAATGTCCTTTCCTATTACACATTGAATGCTTTGGTTATACGTGTAAACAATTTAAACATATAAAGCTGAGGTGACTGACTAGTCTTGTCTCATGTTCACATTTTCAAGTAGGTACACCAGATATAAGTAAATTTAACATAAATGAATTTTTCCTGGGAACAAAGCAAAACATATCCACTGTGTCAATGTACGAAGTCGACAAGTAAGAACTTGAGTAAAACAGCATTTCAAAGCATACATTGCAAATAGCAATATCTGAAGCCCAACCATCATAGTTTGTACTCCAGTGTTTGTATGTAAATGTGGGACTTTAGCAAGTTTAAGTAATACTAATGAAGTGACTTGAAACTTGATTTCAGACTTGCCCTCAAGGTCTTGAGACTTACTTGTGACTTATTTGAGATTGAGCTCAAGTGATAATTGACATCTCGGGATAAAATGAATAACTTTCACATCACTTCACGTGCAGCCTTTTTGGATTTTGGCTGCATCATTGGCTAGGGGCACAGCTCTGCCACAAATGCAGTGCCCCTATTACCAGTACACTGGTGCTCATTTTACCAACCTCAGAAGGATGGCAGGCTGAGTCAACCCCACCTGGTGTTAATTCAACAGCGAACAGGTTTCAAACTCAGGAACTAGGACCCCAAGCCACCACCCTCACCACTAAACTAACACCAGGCTTATATAACTTTCAGGTGAGAGCCTCTCACAAACACTCCAATCTGTCCATGCATGCAATCACGCATTCACGTTTCAGCTACCATCCAGTCGTACCAATCTCCACATACCCCCCCCCCCCCAACACCTGTGATTTACTTACGATTTACGAATGCTTCTTATTCAGATGTCTTGACCAAAAGTAAACCAAGCAAAATACATAAAACCTCATCTGTATTTTGTGGCAAGCATAATTGGTACACCGTCAGTTTTCGGAGCACAGGTGTTCTGATAATATTTACAAACGTTTCGTCGCAAACAATTATGCTTTGAAGAAAGTGGGAATATTTAAACAAGATCAGTAAAGGGCATGGACTTTTGGTTTGAAGAGTGAACTGCCTCTTGGTTTTGTGGAGTTTAATGATTAAATATGCTGTTCATCCATATATGCTTTACTTTGAAAAGTCATGTCAAAACAAGACAATAAACCAGCGGAAACTTTCGCAACAATGCACCTTGAAGTTGTCAATGCATGTTCCAAACTTAATAGGATTTATTCAAATGGAACATACCAGGGTGGGCCCATGTATCTACTTTTACCTCCACCACCGAAGGTGAAGGAAGTTATGTCTTCACCCCTTTTGGGTGGTCGCTAGACTACCGTTTTTCTCAGGTTTTCCATTTGTCTGTATGTATGTAATGGACAGCTCTGGAGGCCAGAGGAGTCAACCGATTTTGATGAAACTTGACTGGTGGGTTCATACCAGGATCTAGTTGTATGCTTTTGAGCACCGTTGCTATGGACACCACCGTTGCTGAGCAACGGGACTTTTGAAATTTTTGAAAAAAATCCGAATTGTTTTTTTTTTTTTTCGAAAATCAAAAATCGGCTTCCGCGCTTTTATGCGCACTATAATTAACCTCTGTCAAAAAATTTCAGCCCGATCCATCAAAAACTATATGACTAGTATGCAATTATATAGCGACCACCCTACCAAGCTGTTCTGCCAAGTGGTCTACCCTACCAAGTGGTCTACCGAGTTCCCTCCTGATTTATATTGTTACGGTTGGGGGGTAGATGGAGGAATTTCATGGGGAATTTAGGAGCATAGAAAGTTGCTTGTTCCGTGGACGTGGGGAGATACCTCGATGTAAATTAAGTTGGGAGACTGAGCTTAAGTGTTACTTGTCACCACACGGGTGGGTGGTGCTGTGTTAATTAGATGGGGATGAAGGACAATTTCCCCCAGTGTGTAATTGCCTCCTGTGACCTTTTCCTCCGTTGTTGCATTTACAAACCAGCATTAAAATCATGATGTTTTTATAACTGCAACAACCATCGATCTATAATTCCAGCAATCTCTGTGTGTCTGTCTGTCTGTCTCTCTGCGACCACCGTTTCTCGACGACCGCCGGTCTGATCTCATTGAAACTTGCCAGAAATATTGCCGGGGACCCGCGGATGTGCCTTTTCAAGGTTTGACATTGATCGGACAAGCGGTTCCCAAGTTACGGCCATTTTACTGCTTTTTCTGTGTTGAAAAGGTGTATAGATGGCAGCTGAAGGTGTAGTTCCACGTTCTCACCTTATCATGCCAATTTTTTTCCCAAATTATTAATAACCGGACGATCACCGATCCGATCGGATTGAAACTTGCCAGGAATATTGCCGGGGACCCGTGGATGTGCCTCTTCGAGGCTTGATATCAATCGGACAAGCGGTTCCCAAGTTACGACCATTTACCTGTCGACCAATGACAGGACACAGTGCTATGAAATCACGAATGACGTCACAATTAATGGGTTTTTTTGCACGATTGACGTCACAATCGACACTGAGGACTTGAGTATGTGCCTTTTCAAAGTTTTATATCGTTCTTCCTCATCCATTTCAGCTGTTTCCCAAGGTCTGAAAGCTGTTATTTCCCAAGGTTTGAATTAATGAATGAATCCCAAAGTTTGATTATTATTTAATTATTAATTAATTTAATTATTTACTCCCAAGGTTTGATTATTATTCAAATTATTTATTAATCCCAAGGTTTGAATTTTCCTGAGGAAACGGCTGTTTCCCAAGGGTTTGAAAGCTGTTTTTCCCAAAGTTGAAATTAATTGTTGTGCTTGGTAGACATTTGTGAATACGTTTACAGAGAGAGAAGGGAGATGGGGGGGGCGAGAGAGGGGGCGAGAGAGCGGGGGGGGGGGTGAGAGAGAGGGGGTGTCACAATTCTTCTTCTTCGTTTGATATGACGTCACAATTGATGCTCGGGACCTGATACTGCAGGCACTAAGCTGCACATACGGGCCTGCACTAGTAATAACGATGCCGCACACCCAAGCAGGCAAGAAGCCCCGCCTTCCCGACTAGGTACCAGCAAGTCACGCCTCCGAGGGTTAACCTATCCACCATGGTGGTGACAATATGTAACCTGACGTACTGTTTAATCTACCGGATCAATTAGAGGGGTCACTTGGTGAAGTTGTGAGACCAAACTTGACTGCTTGTGATGATTTTTCAGTGCACACAGCCAATGTATTACGATTGCATCATCACGCACTTTATTCACTTTATGGCTTCTCGCAAAGGACTTTGCAGTCAATGGCGATGGAGATTCAGAGTTCACCTACTGCACCCGAACCTTACATTAGTGATATTTTATTATTATGAAAAAATAATTATGTTCACTGCTATACATTTGGATAGAATTGTAGTTTAGACCCGATATTTATAGATTATTACATGTTATAAAAGGTGATTTTTCATCTTGAAATTTAAGGCGTTTGTGAGGTTCCTTAACAGCCTGTCCATCCAATGGCATAGGGCAAGGTGTCATTGGACGTTGAGAAGATTTCTTCTGGGAGATGAAGCAGTGCATCGCACACTCTCTGCAGTGTAGCATCCAATGTCATCTTATAACACAGCTAGCATACCAACCAGAACCACAGGAACGACATACATCAAGTGCGCAGTGTTGTCAGGTGCTTTCAGGGAAGACTTAAGTAGGCAGTGGAAACGTTCCACCACACCATTCACTGTTGGATGTTCAGTGGTGATTCACACACAATCTGAGCCCAGAAGTTGAGTCAGCTCGCGAGGTAGAGCCAATTCCAACTGGCTAATATGATACGTACATTTCGTGATGGTCGATGAAATCCCAAAACATGTGATCCAGGTGTGGACAAAGGTCCTGGCAATGGTAGTCTGTGATGATGTCATCTATCGGTGTCGCCTCCAACCAACAGGTGAAGTGGTCAACACAAGTCAATAAATCGATGTGTATGTTTGAGCGTGGTATGGGACTGACAAAATCCACACGGACCCTGTCGAAAAACTACTGCGTCGTGAGTACGTTGAATTTTGAAGCAATGGCATTGAAGACAATGTTTGTTCCAACAGGATGCATCAGAATTGATGTGTGGCGAGATATAGCTTGTGGTGATGAGTCACTGCGTTGCTCACATACCTGGGTGTGCATGCGAGTGAAAAGTGGCATGACTGAATGCAGCAGGACTGAAATGGCACAGCTGTCCCATCGATGTATCACGCACTAGGTAAGTGTTCGTTTCTGGGAGCAGTACGTGAAGATTGGAACGACTGGTGTCACACAGTGTGGAGCTCTCAGACAAACCTCTTCAGGTCACCCATTTCAGATTGTAGTTGCGTGACGTTCTGTGGTGTAGGTGTCACATTAGCCATGGTCAGTGAAACAGTGTCGATGAGATTATCAGCCAGATCTGCAGTGGCAGGTAGTGCCAGCTCTGCATTAGCTACAAGTATCATGCAGATGTGTGTGGTAAACATTGCTTGAACAACTTACAAAGGAGTATTGTCGATGTTGGCATGGCGGTCACTGAGCAGCTGCTGCTGCTCCACCCTACCACACACAGTAGTTGTGTGACACAGTCGTTGTGTGGGTTTTCAAACTCTGTAAAAAGCTGTAAGAAGTTGTTGAAAGCAGCGGTGCTCAGTGGGAGTCATCCACTTTATGAGCGTGGTCTGCAGTCATGTAGGCGCATTCATTGGAGGTTGCAGTAAAATATATAACACCTCCATCTCAAACTCTGTTTGACAAGGAGCTAACAATGTATTTGAATCGCATCAACACAGTAGTCATGTTTTGTGTGTCAAATTGGGCTTCCACTTGCGTAAACCACAGATGAGGGTCATTAGGTTAAAATGGAGGTAACTGTACCTTTATCAAAACCGCTGCCACTGATGAGGCTGGATGGGCATCTGGGAAGGTACAACTGGCTGTTCATTCCTGCTGAATGGTTGCACACTTGCAACTCCTTGTCCATCCATTTGGATTGCATTGGGGTCACCAATTTAACATTGAAGAAAAGACATCCGAGATGTTTGGATTCAAAGTCCAGTCAGTCTTTATTAAACCGCGACCTTCAAACCCCTTCCGGGAAACCCCGTACCGGAAAATCCCCCGATAAACTAAAGTTGAGGTATATTAACAGATTACAAAGGAGAAAATCCACATGTGCATTACGAAAAAGGGCCATATCTTAACTTATTACTTCCACCACCGAAGATGAAGGAGGTTATGTTTTAACCCATTTCTGTCTGTTTGTCTGTGCACAGGATATCTCAAAAAGTTGTGCAACGGATCCGGATGAAATTTTGTGGACAGGTTCGGTGTGTGACGAGGACGAATCGAATCGATGTTGGTGAAGATCCGGATCCAGATGTAATTATTTTTTTCAGTGATTCTTCACCATTGAGAGATCGAGCCAAAAACGATATAGTACGATATAGCATGATATTTTAAAAATGTATTGGGCCCGATATGTTCTCGTGGATCAGGCATTACACGGCAGAGGTATGCACTCTACCGAGTTCCCTTCTAGTTTTGACTGCGTTCATGAAGCAAGAAATATCAGTGACGTGAGCACATCTCCGACGATGATTTGGTGTTTATCTTATCAAATGGTGTGAGAACGAAATTTAGTGCAAATGAAAAAAAAACACCTGCTGAGCAATTTATTGACAAGGGTTACAGGAGGTGGTTTTCCCCTGCCTTTCCGGTGTCTTGATGGGAAGATTGGTTTTAAAAAAAAATGCCTGCTAAGATAGGCTGGACACTTGGTGTGGATTGAGGAAGCGAGAATGGTACAAAGATCAGATATGTTGAAGAAGCAAGGTAGGAGGAAACAAGGTACATCGTGGTTGAGATGCGAAGATTGTGTGAGGAGGGATATATCAATAACATGGGGGTGCTTGAGAGTGGAGAGAGTTGGCTAATGACAGGGGGAAGTAGAGGAGAGTATCGTGCGCAAAGCAGGTCAGAAGCTTGTAACTGTTGGACCTCACCCCTTACAAAGGGAATAAAAGGAAGACAAAAAGTATCGGCGATAAATCACCTTATTTGTTCAACCCATGGCTGCTTAAAACTTGGTTCCTTTGGAAAACGATAAAAGCTGCAGGTATGATTCTCCAATTGGCGATTACAATGTGGAGCAAAACACTGCACCATTGTCACAAAGCTACCGCAGCCATATATTCTAGGACATTGTAAAACCAGACCAGGCGTTGTCATGCCAACATGACGTCACACTTTGGTGTTCTTTTGTGATGTATCATTTGAAAAAATTCGGATGAACAAATCGCCAATTTTGCAATCTCTCCATTTGGTACTTTCCATGATGCATCCAGGCATATTTTTCATTCTTATCAGTTGTAAAAACGTTCGAGAATAAGTTGTATGGCTTTTAAATACTTATGACTTCACCCTATTGTACCTTTTCAGCCTATCATTGTGTACACATTTGAATGGGCGGACAAGTCTTTTTTTCTTGCGCCATCCCTCCATATACAATACTACCTTACTCCATGGTGAAACCAAATGCAAAATTGTGGCATGACAGCCTCACTCAACTGGTTCGGCAAGTTAGCGTAAAGCTGATAAGTGATCATAGTGCTTTTTTTTTCTCTAATGTGCCACTGTTGCCATGTCCTTTTGAAGGTCAGAGCAAAAATTAGGTGTTTATTTAGGATGCCCATAATAGCTTGCCTACTCTTCATGAAGGACACCATGGGATCTTTAACATCCACTCACTCATCCGACGGATGGCACACGTTGTGATGCAAAGCTGTTTCCTTCTGTATCCATCTTGTCCACCATATGCATCTTCTCCTGCCCCTCATTCCTCCCCACACCCAAATTAGACACCTGTCAAACTTTAAGGAACTCAATGATCTCATTGCTGCCATTGTTAGTTAAACCTTGCTCTTCCATAAGGCTTGTCCTTGTATTAAAAATAAACAAACAGAGGCGTTTACTCAAGTTCATTTGGTCATCACAAGAACCTGAACATGCAATACCTTATCCATTTTTGAGAGGTGACAAATCGGCTGGGATACCTTTCCAATAAGGGAGGTAAAAAGCTTCATACCGAAAAACTTTCAAAAATGGTGAATTTGGCAGGACATATTTGTCCAGGTATATGACATCACCACCTGCTAGGTACCCAGCCCAAAACCCAAAAGTTCCAATTGTCATTATGGTATGATTACATGCCGCTAAAACTGCAAGGTCCTGTTGTGGGCTCGCGTGAGGTATGCCATCAGCTACAAAGTACACATCTCCTCGTGTTATGTTAATATTTTGACGACACCACTTCACATCATCACTCGCAACCACAAACACGGAGTCGGGGTAGGATCCACGCATGACATTCATGGCCTCGATGACGTACTGTGCATCTGCTACTACACCTTTCCATACGTTTGGCATAACCCTCACATAGTCTCCTCTTCGTACATGTACTCCCACAAAGGTTATATTAGCTCCTGGGAGTTGACTCGTGCTTTTCGCTGCAACACTCCTGAGGAACGTGTCTGCTACTTCACGAATCATTGGGCGAAATGTGAATTCCCGACGAATAGCATCACGGTAGCGGTCATAGAATGTCCAGGAGTTTGGATACCCTGTGAAATGAACACGCATCAGGGAAATATGTTCATACGATTCCTCCATCCAGTCATGGAGCCGGAAATTCTGAAAATCTTTGTTTTCACCCGCTGGCAAAGGAGGCAGCGTCAGCTGAAAAATGGCTCCCAGATTATTGGCTGAATTCATTGACAGATATGCTTTGCGTCCATTCATTCGTGCAAGTCCAAAAAGTGCTGCGTATGCACCCATCTGGTTTCCAAGGCGTCCATTTGTTGAAGAAATCCACACTCCAGGCAGTGGGTGCAGCATGGAAGTTGGCGAGCTCGTATTTCCATGCCATGACACTGAAAGGACACACGCGAACTGTGAGATTAAAAAACAGGGACTATTTGTACAGAACTGCAGTAAATCACTCTTCATACTTACAAAATTAATGAGGTGCTTGTGAGGCAGGAAAATATGATATTGGTTTTCTGAGACAGGGTGAAGAATTAATTGCTATTCATTCAAAATGTTCCAGGTTCCTCCACAGTCAGATACTCTCTTCTCTGCTGTGAGGGGCTTTCTTCTAAAGGTGAGTACACCTGTTCCAGAATTGTGTTGCTAAATAGTTTTTGGTAATTATTGGAGTTATTTTGTTGATATTGTTACGGTTCTAGGAACCGTATGCATACAAGCATACAGTCGTCCCGAAGTTAGTTATGCCATAAGTATATGTGTAGATAGATCCCTACCTTGTGTGTAGTGGGAAGACACTGGGGTGCGTTGCGATGTTTTTTTAGTTAGATTAATAAATCATTATATCCCTCCATTATGATCCACGGTACCTTCGGATTGCAGCCCTTGGTTCACTGCTCACAGCTCACCATTGTCCATCTGCTGTCTCCGGAGGCTCGTTTCTCGAGGCAAAATCTTCGCGTTCGCTGTTCCAGCTCCTCGGCTTCCCCAAACGTTCCAATTCCTTCTTGATGGGTCCAGACACGTGTGGGGTGGGCGGGCTTTCCCGGCCTGGCCGAAATCCCGCTCAGAAAGGGCGGACCCCATGAAGGCACTGTCCAATCAGGATGGACGATGACGTCGGCTTTGCCAAGGTCCCTCCCTGACCTTGGGGATCTATAAATTACAACACCATCCTCAGAGTGGGTGAGAGAGTCGGAGAGTTCGTTAGTTGGTAGTGAGAGAGTCGGAGAGTTCGTTGGTTGGTAGTGAGAGAGTCGGAGAGTTCGTTGGTTGGTCGTGAGAGAGTCGGAGAGTTTGTTGTTGGTTGAGGGAGGAAGAGGTTTGCTGGTTGGATTTGAAAGTTCGTTCATTCATTCGTTGGTTGGTTGGTTGTGAGAGAGCTGAAAACACCTCGCCCAGGCCTCGGTCGGGTCCTGCTCCTGTCTGCAGCCCCATTCATACCTTGGACTCCGTGCTCTCCACCCGGGCTCCTTTGCAGACACGGTCTCCACATGTGCGGCTGTGGGCCGAACTGCACGACCTCTGTCGGGTGCTGCACCATGGAGCATCCCTTCCCTCGGAACGTTCAGGTACCAAAAGAATTTCGACTTCAGCTCCCTCCCTCCGTGGCTGCAAAAATCCTTTGCCATTCAACTGGGTTTATTTTGTCCGAGTGTGTGGCACCTGTCTATTAAGTAAAAACTGTTTAAGTTTTTGATTACTGTAATTCTTGCCTGTATTATTCTCACGACAAGTCTGCTCTGTGTCCTCTTTTGTAAGTTGCTGTAAAATTGTCACACTACATCTCTCTTCTGTCCCCTGCACAACACACCAATAAACCTGTTCCTGTACCACATATTTTCCCTCGTATAGTGTAAATAAATCAGGGTAGAAATGTTCCCAGTTCGTTTTTGTCTTTTCCTTCATTGGTCCAGCATGGTTCGGATCTAAGTTTACCCGGGTCTTTATCCCCAATAATCTGTTCATTCCAGCCGGTACATCCTTGGAAGTTCCGCTCGAAGGCATCAGATCCAGAGTTAGTAGTTGGTAATCTACCATAGTTGGTAGAGTGATCTGGTTCGGGCAAGGCGTACCAAGGGCGTGGTTCTCCAGTAGTCGAAACCGCATGGTTAATTAGGTAAACTGATTATTGTTATATATATTGTTGTGGGCCAGGGGCCGGTGGCAATAACGACTGTTAGGTGGGGAAAATTACGTCGTCTCCACCAGACTCCACGGAATTATAGGCCGTCGCTCCGGATAACCCCGAAGTCGGCGGGTCGATTAATCGACCGTGAAATGCCAATATCTCGACCGCGTGGCTTAGGGTTAATTGTCAAGATCCCAATATACCTAAATAACCACGCAGTCTTGGCTACCGGGGATTCATGCCCTCGGCACGTCTTCCTCGAACTGGGTCACTCTACCGACTGCGGTAGAGTTCCAACTAGTGACTACCAACTCCGGCTCGGTTGCAGCCGAGCGGAAACTGCTAAAGCCGTGCCTTTAGCAGCGCTAAAGTAAAGGATTAACGGATTATCGGGGATGAAACCATGTCTGAACTCAGACCATGCTGGACCAAAAAAAGAAAGGACGGAAACGAGCTGGGAACATTTGTCATAATTTATTTACAATAAAATCAAAAGACAGAAGAGGCGAGACTTATCGCGAATATGCAATGCAGTATTTACAATGATGAAATAAACACTTAAACAATTCTACTTATACATGGGCCCACACGCAGTCACACACACACACACAAAGAAAAGAACCCCCGGAGTTTTTATTGGACACTCGAGCCGATGAGAGAGACGAGCTGGTGGTTAGAGTTCGGTTGGGCACCTGTGGGTCGTCGAAGGTCCCAGCCGCACGCGTGGGACTCGTGGCTTGTGGTGGCAGCCGTGTGGAGCAATCGGAGCTGCCTGGCTGAGATCAGGGTCGCGGACGGGACCCACTAAGGTTCCATGAACAGGCTGGCCCACTCACTCTCCAGCCGCACCACCATCAACCAACTTGCAACCACTCAAGTATTTGAGATCTCCCAGCGCCAACGCCAATGACAACCGACAACACAAGTCTGCTCAGGGATATATCTCTCCTCCCACACGGGGAGGGGCCTTGGCAAGAATCATCTCGCTGTCCATCCCCCATTGGCCCACGGTAGCACCCTCCCGGGGCGGAGCCATGGCCCCTGTTCGGAGACCCCATTTTCTCCACGTGGCTTCTCTCGTGAAGAGTAACAGGGTCAACGCTGAAAAAGCCATACTGGAACCGCGAGGCCCCCCCCTCTCGGCAAGTCAAGGTACGAGCAGCCAAAGGGTGGTGATGACTCGTTATCGGCAGGTTGGGTCATGCAGATGGGTTGTTGGTTGTGAGATCGCTTGTTGGAGGGTTCATTGGATGTAAAACCTAACTGAAGATGTCACAACGCACACATTTAATCCTCCCGATAAACAAAAGGATGGGGTCCGGACTGCACACATACTTACAGGCATAACTAACTTTGGGACCTGAATGTTGAGTGCGCATGGTTTCCAGATTCGTAACACTACCTCCCCTTTTTTATAGACTCGACCCGAGTCATCAATTTCCGTGTGGCATGTAGGTGTAGGTTTTCCCCAAGTACGTTTTACCTACGGACCGCTGTGTTCGACATTTGAATACATGTCCCCAAAAAAATAACCTAGTGCGTTGCGTAACTAAACTAGCACTCTCTCGGACAACTTAACTACATTGCCGGCGCTAAACAAACAACAGGTGGGCTAAAATTATGTACAGTCGTAATATTTACACTACCATGCATGGTTCAGGACCTGTGACTTGAGGAGAGAATACACAGTAAAGTTAGCATTGGCGGGTGAGTGAGCAGCAGGCATCAATGGTCGGATGTCTTTCGGACCGTCAAAGCTCCCTTGTTTGTCCTTGAGTTCTTCTTTATTATTATTTTTTTGTTTCTGGCTGCTGGAGGCAACTCACGCTAACACGGCAGACCATACGTTGTCTCACAGGCTATTTGAACTGGCTTTTATGCAACAAGATCACCGGGCTACTCAAAGCAGTCCCCGGTCCATTTGAACTGGTCTTCATGCAACAACAAGGAGATATCCGGGCTGCTCGAATGCAGTCCTCGGTAATGCGGCTGCCTGCAGGGCAGTCCTTGCAAAACACTTTCAGAGATGGTCTTGGGGCACATGGTGAAGGTTGTGAATGACAATGCAAACAAAGGCAGGTATGTAGGCAAGGCAAAGCATGGCAAATGCAGACCAGGTAAGGCGCGACAGGTCGGCACATGAAGCTGGCCGGCCTCGTGAGGTTGTGGAGGGAGTGCGGTGGCACCAGCCGGTCTAAAAACGGGCTTGGACCTACCCTACCGTCTCCCCCCAACCAATCGTCTTTGCTTGTCTTGGTTCATACCCACCCCATTAGTTTGCAACAACAAAACAACAACGAAATTTAGATTTATTTATTTTATTTTATCTCTTTTTATTTTATTTTATAATTACGTATGTCCCTCGCCCCCTTTATTGTCCTTGCTCGGCTAACCTGTCAAAACTGTCTATCCCCAATCCCTAAGATCCCTGTTTGAGGGGATTGAGGAAGAGAAAAGTGAATCTGTCTCGAGGCCCAATGCAGCCTCAGAATAACTCCCTCAGATTTTCGCAATTTCCCAAGATGAGTCCAGCGGCCTATGAACAGCGAAGGGATGGATGGTGCGAATGGGTACACGCTTCCTATCTATCCTAGCATTTTATTAAACTTTAATCTATTCCCGGGGCTTTTCAACATGCCTATCTCTTTAAACTATCGGTTCTAGCAACCATGATTCGCGTCGCCTGTGTTGGTGTCCGTTATTAATTTGGGCTCGGCCCACAAATTTTCTCTCGTGCTCTTGCACAATTTCGTGGCTGGGCAGCGTGGCTCAATTGGCAGGGATGCCCATCTGCCGAACTCAAACTACGGCACCCCCGGGTCCAGGCCCATCGCCAGGGCTCAGTATTAAGGGGGACAACAATTATAATATTTAATTTTTTGATAACCCGGTATTGCTATTGTATTCATGCTATTGTATTCATGCAGCATTGACGCATCTATACTGAGGTTGCCGTCGCATACTACCCAAATTGATCTCAGCTAGATTTAATGTGTTCCGATGTTTTTGGCCTTTTTTCTAATGGCCAAACAATTTTTTCTAATTTAAAATTTCTAATTTTAAATTAAAAAATATTTTTTTCTAAAATTATTCGAATGCAGGAGAGCCGCAACAAACAGGCACATTCACAATGCAGATATTCAATGATTTGACGATTGGCACCAATTCAGGTGCACTTATACAAGGTGTTGTCAAGAATTGGCATTAGAAAATTAATATACCAGATATACAATGACGAAACTGGGGGAGGTTGGCACCGGAATCAGTGCACTTTCAAATAATATACAGTAGGCTATGACCTGCGATCATCACGTTAAACTATCAACAGCAAATACGACCAGCCTGAAGATACCACAAGGTCCGCATTTAAAGCAGTCAATTACACAGAGGTAAGGTTATGCACAAAGCACAATATATGGGATATGCAAAACACCAAACACAACATTTAACTTAAACATCAGAAGTACAAAGCAGCCGACCACGGCGGATGCTGACCACAACCACAACCACA
>NC_140975.1:54883314-55168314 GCF_056783735.1 Eptatretus burgeri | reverse complement strand
AACATGTTCATCGGGCAAATGGCTTGGAAATCGGGCTTTTCAGAACAACTCGCTTGGGGTGACGGAGCACGAACCCCTCGCTCAGGGTGATGGAGCATGAATCCCTCGCTCAGGGTGATGGAGGCCAACCCCCTCGCTCAGGGAGACAGAGCACGAACCACTCGCACAGTGTAACGGAGCGCGAACCACTCACTCAGGGTTACGGAGCACGAACCCCTCGCTCAGAGTTACGTAGCACGAACCCCTCGCTCAGGGTGATGGAGCACAACCCCCTCGCTCAGGGAGACAGAGCACGAACCACTCACACAGGGTAACGGAGCGCGAACCACTCACTCAGGGTTACGGAGCACGAACCCCTCGCTCAGAGTTACGTAGCACGAACCCCTCGCTCAGGGTGACGTAGCACGAACCCCTCGCTCAGAGTGCCGTAGCACGAACCCCTCCTCAGGGTGACGTAGCACAAACCCCTCGCTCAAGGTGACGGAGCTCGAACCACTCACATAGGGTGATAGAGGATGAACCACTCACACAGGGTGATGGGGCACGAACCACTCACTCAGGGTGACGGAGCATGAACTCCTCGCTCAGGGTGCCAGAGGATGAACCACTCACTCAGGATGATGGAGCATGAACCCCTCGCTTAGGGTGACGGATCACGAACCACTCACTCAGGGTGATGGAGCATGAACCACTCGCTCAGGGTGACGGAGCATAAACCACTCACTCAACGTGGCAGATCATGAACCACTCACTCAGGATGATGAAGCATAAACCACTCGCTCAGGGTGACGGAGCACGAACCACTCACTCAGGGTGATGAAGCATGAATCACTCACTCAGGGTGACGGAGCACGAACCATTCACTCAGAGTGATGGAGCACGAACCACTCGCTCAGGATGACGGAGCACGAACCACTCATTCTGAATGATGTAGCGTGGCAAAAGCATCTGCAGAGAGTGAACGATTCGCTCAGAATGACATAGCATGGTACCACTAATAACAATGGGTGCTTGGCAATTGGCTAAAGCACTCACGTAAGCACTCCAAAGAAACGGTTGACAAGGAACGGTTGGCCAGGCTGTCACTACATACCATAAAGGATCACTTCAATTTTAAAGCCCATCTTCACCTTGCATGCAGCAGTTAATGAAATAAAATGAATTAATGAAATAAAATGACATTGTCCACTAAAGAGTTGCGGCTTAATGCAGAACAATGCTGGAGACATCCCAAAGTTCAATCGCCCATGAAATAAGCATTGCAAAAAATACGTCATGTTGCCTGCTTGTCTGTGTATGTGTCACGTGGTACATTGGGTCACGGTCCGCGCAAACGTTATAACTATTTTTTTAAACATCCATTTTTTTTTTTACCAGATTTGCTTTGATTCCCTGGAGAGCACTTCACGAAACCTCTGAAAATATAGACACAGATGTGGCAGACACTATGGATAGGCAGTCCCTCTGGGGGACAGGGCGTGAAGTCTTGCAGCGAATGCATTAAATCATATACCTCAATGAAGCTGGTGAATTTTGTTACGTTCCTAAATTTTTGTTCACTCAATAGAATTCTCCAAACAGCAGAAAAAGACAAGTTTGATGCTTTGGAAATTTCACATTTTCTGTGTATGTATGGAGGAGGGAACATAGCCTTGCTTGCTTAAAGTAAATTGGGATATCGGCTTCGTTATAAGACTCATTATTTCCTCAAATTATCAGATTTCACAAGAGATTTCAGCACTTATTTACTCCGGATGATATCCGATACTCAAAACCGATACAATATTGCGATGGTATACTTTAATTCATCCGTGAGAGTCGATCGTGAAAAGTCGTATCATATAATGCATGAAATCACTCCAAGCTCCTAATTTGAAAAATGTAGAACTTACAAAAGTGATGTATACAGCAATTTGTAGCTACGATGAACAGGCAATCGATATGAGTGAGGAAAGTGAAAAAAAACTCTATCCGTTAAGAAATTGTTACGGCCAGTTCCAAGTCAAGACGTGGTTGAGCAGGCCAAAACATGGCGGCTTCAGACCCCAGCGAGGTTAACCAGGAAACGCCTGGTTAACCAGAGAGCGAGGTGGCAGAGGATCACCTGATGAATTAAATCAGGCCGTTAATTATCTTCAAAAGGGGTGTTTTAATTAACCCAAACACCCAATTTTCACTGTTTTACTTCCTTGGAGTTTTCTTAGTGTGCTTGCTAAGTTTCAGGCTGCTAGGTTTTATGGATTTGAAGTTATGGAGGAGACACACACAATGACACACTCGCACACACTGCCTTTTATTAGTGTAGATAACCATTTTCTTTAAAGTTTGAAACTGTAGCTTTAACAGCGAAAAATGTTTGTTTGAAGCAGGTAAAATATTTAATTCAACAGCAACAAATGACTGCTGCATTTCTTTTGGTGGGAATCAATTGAAATCGACTTTCAACCCTCAACAATTAATATACAATTCTAATTTTAAATATATGTTCTAAAATCTCCTTCCACTCCTATTTCTGAAAAAGGAAGCCTTATTTTTTTATTCTTTTTTTGAGCACGCACGGGCCCTTTTATGGCTTGGGCCTTCGGTCGGTACCCGAATGCCCGATTGCTCAGTCCACCCTCTGATCTGCAACTTCTTCTTACCCCAGAGTTTGGTGGCAGTTTCAATGGCTGCCAAAGCTGTAATCTATTTGCTTCAGTAAAATGTAGATATATATACTACTCGCCTAGCATGACATGCAAAACATGAAGGTTTAAAAAAAAAAACCTTTTGTGTTGTAGGAATTAGAAAAGATGGTGAAGAGGAAGCAAGTATATTATGAACTGTGTTTCAAATGCCACACTTTTGATGACTTGGTTATCACTCCAGAAAATTCATCATATAGAAAAATTTGGAATCAGTGGAGCAATGGGCTAAGTACAGAAATTCAGAATATAAAAGAATACAGAACCGGCTGGAACACATGAACGCAACTGAGCTC
Organism: Eptatretus burgeri; assembly: GCF_056783735.1. NCBI lineage: Eukaryota > Metazoa > Chordata > Myxini > Myxiniformes > Myxinidae > Eptatretus > Eptatretus burgeri. The sequence goes on along the minus strand of NC_140975.1, from coordinate 55,165,334 downwards.
TAGGATCACGGTACTAAACGAGCCTCGACTATGCATAGCAAAAAAAATCTGTATTTGTAAATGCAGAAGTTTTATTCATACAAAGCACTTTTTTCAAAAGTTCATCAGCTCAAAGCTGAAGGTTCGCCGAGGAGATTCCCCCTTTCACCAGCCCTGATTGGCTCAAGTATGGGAGAAAATCATCTGACTGTATCAACACGACGAGCAGTGCATCGCAGTGTTGGAGACTGATTGACACTCTTGCACTCTCATCCCATCACCTTGATTTTGTACTTTAATATTTTTTTGACTTCTTCTACTTACTCATTTATCAGGTAATCTACATCACCCCCCTCCCCCAATCCCACCCCAAGGAAAATCCTGGTTATGTCCGCTGGCCCCCTGGATAAATTTCTTTTAATTCAGATTTATTTCTTAATTCGGTTTGATCTATTTAAAAAACGAAAAGTATTACTCTTCGCTCACCAAAAATACATAAAGTTGTAAGTTTTAAAATGGAAATTTATGTAAAGGGCAAATAATGCATGCATTCCTTACTTATATTCGGATGGGATGGTAAAGGTGTGAAGAGGCCGTAGGTGAAACACAATACGCCACATATCAGAAGCAGGGCAATGGCCTTCGTTGACACAATGGATTCTTGGGTTGTGCAAGTTTCATCAGGACCTCTTAGACTGGTTTGTCCAGGTGTCATATTCTTTCATTCAAACTATTCACTTGTCCCTACGAGCCAAAGGAAGAGAACAAAAACATCAATTTAACTGCCATTTGCATTCAGTTTATGGTTAAATGGCTTCAGAACTACATGGGCACTTTAGTCACCAAAACCAGGAAAGGATATTTAAGTTGTAACAATAATAATAACAAGTCTGAAGACGACGATGGTTCACGAGCGGTATTTGACGATGTAGATTGTTTCAGAAGTCATGGATGAGACAATGTGATAATGTTTGACCAAGTTATAAAAATGATCAACATGATGTGGTACGGGTGACAGGTTATTTATTACCTGCAAAATGTCGAAAACCCGGTTTCGTTCAACAACCTTCAAAATTTGACATTTGCATAACCTTTAAAGATCACAAAACAATGTTGTGGACATTAAAATAAGGAAACAGGATACGTGCTATAGCTTATTGGAGTTAGTTCGTCGAAGACGGTCGAAAACCCGGTTCGATTCCCACAACTTTGAAAATTTGGACCTTTGTGAATTTTAAAGGTTAAAGGTCAAAGATTATGATCTTTGGTGCAAAACTTCCTCTGGAACATTCCAGGAACAATATAACGTCATATCGGCTATATGGAATTTCACACTCATCGGATTATACAGACTTTGATGAAATCAGCGTAAAAACAAACTTGAAGGGGGCGCCATGGCAAGGTGTTTGAGATAGAGCAAAATGGTTTCAAGACTTTAGGTGGGGAATGACCTCAAGATTATGCATAAAAAATATTGTCATCCTCGTTCTCAAAGTTTGGGCGGTTGTATGATTTTTATGTCAAAATTCGAAATTTACTAAGTTCGTGACCTTGTGGCTTGACCTTGGGCCGAAAATGAAAAATCAAGCTCCGTGGGGCTATGCAGGTGCCATTGTGCTAACCAAATACCAAAACCCTTGCCAGATTCGACAAACCCCTCGGAGAAGAAAATATTTATGTCAAAATTCGCAATGATCTAAGTTTGTGACCTTGTGACCTTGACCTTGGGATGAAAATGAAAAAAAAATCGAGCTCCGTGGGGCTATGCAGGTGCCATTGGGCTAACCAAATACCGAAACCCCTGTCAGATTCGACAAACCCCCTCCGGGAAGATGCAAATTGAAATCGGCTACCCCCTAAAAACACGTTTTTTGGGCGTGGCTCCGCCCATAATGGGCGCAGCACGCTCATTTTCAGGAAAACACAACTGGATCATGATATAAACCTCCCACCAAAATTTTATCAGGATCGGATCAAAACCCACGGAGGTATGCGCGGGACAGACAGACAGACAGACACACAACAATAACGAATATAGTGGTCACTTATTTTTTTCGTGAAAAATATTTTTTCGTGAATCAATAATAACAGTAATGTTAAGAGTTCCCTTGCAGTTACAATGAACATTGACAGAAGAGGAGCCCATCAGTGATATTAAAGCAGTTTCTTGTCAAGAGTTACGCTGGATGGTTTGCCATTGCCTTCCACACTAGTTATGGCAGGAATTTGTAATTTGTTCAGGGGACTGGAGATAGCTCATCTACTCTTCGTGAAGGACACCAACTAATTGCGACAGACAGGACATCCGAGGGACGGCACACACATATTAACGACTCGCCATGCATGTGAAACACCAGAATGACTGTTTATAGCTGGGTCAGGATTCTAACCCAGGCTCGACAGCTTGGAGGAGAGTGTCCGCATTTCTCAGCCATCCTGGCATCGAGGCGCCTGTTAGGTGGCTTTGGCCCAACAAAACTTGCGATATTACCAATTTATGCTTGTTTGCCCATGGGCATGCTCTATCCTTTGTAAATGCTGAACACCCAGCAAGGAAGCAGCAGCACATTGTCATGTTTCTGGACAAACTCGACAGATTACGATTGATTGTCATCCATTTATTCACACTCAAAACGCACCAAGTTGCACAACCGGGCTGTCGGACCTCGATTTTATCGTGACACTGAAAAACGGACAGAGACCAAACGGGGGACTGTTGCACGTCCATATGTGACGCACGCACCTGTGGAAGTACCTGCGTCATATATGGACGTGCATGCCCATATATATGACACACGTATGTCCAGGACATACCTTTCAGGAGATAATCTCCACTGTGCATCATTTTAAGTCTTTGGTATGACTCGAACCGCCAACCTCTCATCCTCAGAGTGGACATCCGAACCATAACAGATTGTACAGTTATGATTCAGCAGTTCACAAGGCCTATATTTTACGACATACCAATTATATTTATTTCGTACTTACGAATGCTTGTTGATCAGAGGTCTTGACTTTCGAATAAATTATGGAAACCAGAACCTCACCTCCATTATGAAGCAAGAGGAAGGTCCTTTCGGTTTTATGAGAACAGGTGTTTACGTGTTTGGAACTGTTACGTCACAAACAAAGACGTTTCGTCCCGAACGTGGGAGGAGTTTAACAATTTCGGTAAAGGGCGTTGATTCTTCGTTTAAATGATAATGGCTCCTTGCTCTTGCACGGCGTCACCATCTCAGAGTGAAATAAGTTTCGAATTAACCTGTTCGTGATTCATCACATGTCCCTCCAGAGGTGATGTCGGTATAAGAAAAACAATCTTTCGCAAGAGTGGGCATTAAGATCAAATTAGGAATACATAATCGCATGGGACATACATGGATGGCATGGTCGTATGATTAGAGAAGGTGTGTGTGTGTGTGTGTGTGTGTGTGTGTGTGTGTGTGTGTGTGTGTGTGTGTGTGTGTGTGTGTGTGTGTGTGTGTGTGTGTGTTCCATTGGCATGCAGCTTAAGCAATCACTTTCCAAGTCAGTCATTCCGTATCAACCGCTTTGCCAGCAGCTCGGCAAACGGATCAAACGTTGAAGAGAGGTGTGATGGTTATGTTAGCAAGAATACAACTACAACAACCCCAGGCAAAATTCAATGATGGGACCACCACCACCACCACCAAACACACACACACACACACACACACACACACACACACACGCACGCACGCACGCACACACACACACACACACACACACACACATACGCACGCACGCACGCACACACACACACACACACACACGCACGCACGCACGCACACACACAAACACACACACACACACACACACACACACACACACACACACACACACACACACACACACACACACACACACACACACACACACACACACCATATTGTTGTGGTTGACGAAATTCACAAACCACCATTCAGGTTCCTTAGGTGAGATATCTCTGTAAGTATATGTGTAGTTAGGCCCGAACCCGTTGTTTCGAGGGAATAAATGTCATTCAGTCGGGCTGCGACTCTTCAGGATAGCCATTTTTCTTTTACTATCTTTATTTTGGACCAGCCGCCATTACTACCACCACCAACCACGTCTCAACAGCCATCACACAACAACCACAACCACAACGCCGCTTCGCAACAACAACCACCAACCACAATGCCGCTTCACAACAACAGCCACGACCTTTACCGTCACAACTCGCCACCATCGCATCACCACCATTCTTGCGCCACTTGTGGGCACCGATACTGGACTCGTGCAGGGCGCGCACCGAGCAGCGTGTTCAGAAACATCACAGACTTTCCGAGAAAAACGGATCAAAAACGACTCACGCCCACTTCTGTTCCGTCCTATCGGAGAGCGTGGGGCGATTTGGCCCCGCCTCCAGGGCGTTGGAGTGAGGTCGCGATATGCAAATTCATGGATCAAAAAGCATTCACGCCCACTTTTCCTCGGTCCAATGGGGAGCCAGTTAGAGGTGAAGGGTCGGAGGTAAAGGGTCAAAGGTGGGGGAGCGAAGCCACGGGGGATATAAACGGCCGCGCTCGCCAAACAGTTCAGTTCGGAGGGGAGAAGCCAAGAGTTCGAGTTCGCGGTTGGGAGTTGTCGGTGGAGCTGGGAAGAAGAGGACGGAGCTGTGGAGAGGTGGCGGCGGCAAAGGCGATCGAGGGGGTGCTCGCGTCGGAGTCGGGGAGCGGCGGAGGGAGAGGCCGGCGGCGCGACCGAGGTCGAGGTGGAGACGCTCGTCGCGGGACCCGAGACAGGGTGATATCCTCCTCCCCCCGAGCATCAACAACCCCCTCCTGTTCCCCCCGCGCTGAGACAGTGCGACAAGGGGGCCCCTTTCCCACCCCCTACCAGACACTGTCCGCGAGGCCCGTGGAGTTGAGGCGCCACCGCCGCTCTGCGTCTCATCATCAGACGGGTAGGCCCGACACGGTCTCGGCCCCAGGCCCGCCTACCCCCCTCATCCTGGAGGGTGGTTCTTTTTCTTTTGCTTTGGGTATCTGTGTTGTCGGCGCCGTCTGTGAAGTAAAATTGTATAAGTGTTGCCGTGTGCTCGGTAGTCGGATAGCTCTGCATTGTGTTTCTCTTTTATATTTGCTTTTTGTGTAATATTGTGTTTCTTCTCCTTTTACATGTGCTTTTGGTGTAATTGTATATGTGTGCTTCCCGTTCATCGCGAAATAAATGTGAGTTATGTTGAACTGTTTTCCCGCTTCGCTTCGTCTTTTCTTTCATTGAATCTCCATCTTGCTTCACGTAAAGGGTTGGTCGTGGGCTAAAACGCCCGATAATTAACGAACCGGCGAGGCCGACGAATAACACCGCTCGGTTATCCCGATAGTACGGAACGGGTCGCTTAAAGTGGCCCGTGTCCGAAGTCGACCTGCGGCGAGGTGCGATCGCCCGGTCTACCCTCCGTTTGGGTACTTAGGTAGGTCGAATTTGACGAGCAACCCTATCCCACGTGGGGGCCGATTGGCATGATCGTGGTGAGACCGAAAGGTCCACCCGTGACTAGTTCCCGGCGTTAGTCCGAGAGGGTCACGACTGGATTGTCCGTCCGGTGGGCGACGTGCCGCGATTCGAGTTACGTGGCCGTTCGCACGCCGGCGGGCGCGAATCCGCAACACTGGTGTCAGGTCGTGCGATATAAACCCATCGCCCTCCTCGCGGCACTGGTATCGGAGAACGGGAAAACGGGCTCTCCTGTCTCCAGCTAAATTCACGGGAATCGGCCCAGGGGTGAGAGAAGCGACCCCCGATTCCCTCCAAATTACGAGCGAGCTAAATTAACCCTTCACGAGAAATAAGATGGCGTCTCAAGGCGAGCGGGAGCCGGGGGTATTAGAAATGGATGTAGAATGTGTAGAATCCATGGCTCAGGATGAAATCCCCGTGCAGGAAATGTTGGTTGTACAGGAAAACGAACTCGCCCAACTGAACCCAGAGCCCGAAATGGGTGCGGCAGCGGCCGCGGTGTATGACACCTCCCCTCCCCTCTCCACCAAAACCCCCCGATCCTTACCGAAACGGCTCACCCAAGCGCACCCGACATGGCCCAGCTATTCACCATGCTGGCAAAAATGAATGCGGAAATGACAGCGAGGATGGATGCGAATACACAAAAGATGGATGCGAATACACAAAAGATGGATGCGAATGCACAAAAGATGGATACAAACGCAAATGAAATGAAAAACGAAATGAAAGGAATGAACAAGCAAATGAAGGAAGAAATGAAAGAGCTGCGGGGTGAGACGCAGAACATGGGCAGATGCCTGCAGGCGGGCATGAAGGCCGTTAGCAGGGAGCTTAAAATGGCGACTCCACGTGTGGGAGCGAACGAGCTGGAAGGGGGTGCAACGGCTGTCGGGCCCGCGGTGGAGGCGGGTGACAAAATAATTCGGGGGGCGTGTTGGGCGAGGGTCGTGACAGAAAGAGTGACGGTAGCCGGGAAGGGAACGATAGAGGGAAGACTACACGATGAAGACGGGGTAAGTGACGCACACACACACGGAGGTAGTGGAGGATAATGAGGGTGAGCTGGTGGACTGGGTGGAGGCCCGGTGCGAGCAGCGGGATAGCCTCCTCCAGGAACGAGGGGAGGGAGTATGCCCCCTTGAGGCGAGTCACGACCAGGTGAGTTCGGTCGTGCTTTGCGAGGTTGAGAGGAGGAGTGCTGTGGACAGGTGCACGGAGAGCTTGGGGGGTATAGAGGCCCCGGAGACCCTTGTGGGGACACGAATCCCCAGTGTGGTTGTCCCTGTGTGTGTGGTGCAAGGCGTGAGTGCGTCCCCGTGTGTGGAAGCGACCCCGTGTGTGAGTGGTGTGGTGGCGATGGTGCCAGAGTACGTGCTTCCCAGCACGCCGTGTGTGGATGAGGCACCGTGTGTGGAAGAGGCCGTGTGTGTGGATGAAACGGCCAGTGTGGATGAGGCACCGCGGTTGAGTGCCCCCGCGTGTGTGAGTGAGGGACGGTGTGTGGATGAAACACCGCGGTTGAGTGCCCCCGCGTGTGTGAGTGAGGCACGGTGTGTGGATGAGGCACCGCGGGTGAGTGCCCCCGCATGCGTGAGTGAACGGCCGAGTGCAAGGGAGACCGTGTGTGTGAGAGAGCGGTATGTAAGGGAGATGTCGGTGGGCATGTGTGAACATGCAGCCGCGTCTCCCGGGGTGAATGTAATGGACTGGAGTGTGAGCGTTGTAACACGCAGGTGTGCGTGGGTTGAATGGCGACGACGGCGACATGTGAGGAAAGAAAGCCGAGTAGCGGCTGTAGTTGTTTCGGGGACTGTGCGGGGTTCACCCAGCAGTGAGCACGAGGTCCGTGCTGTGCAACGCACGAGGCCCCCACGTGCTCGCTTGCGAGAGTGAAGTCCCGGTCCGGTCCAAGTTGGTTGGCGGTGGTTGGGCTGGAGAGTGAGTGAACCAGCCTGTTCATGGAGCCTTGGTGGGTCCCGTCCGCGACCCCGGAGCTGCGATTGCTACAGACAGATTGTGCCACGAGCCACGAGTCCCACACGTGCGGCTGGGACCTTCGACGACCCACAGGTGCCCATCCGAACTCTGACCCCCAGATCGTCTCTCTCATCGGCTGGAGGGTCCAATAAAAACTCTGGGGTTTCTTTTCTTTTTGTGTGTGTGTGACTGTGTGTGGGCCCGTAGAAAAGTATAGTTTAGTAAGTGCTTTGAATCATTGTAAATTCCTGCTCTGCATATTCGCTTCAAGTCTTGCCTCCTTGTCTTTTATTGTAAATAAATTATGAGAAATGTTCCCAGCTCGTTTCCGTCCTTTCATTATTTGGTCCAGCATGGTCTGGGTCTGAGTTCAGACAGGTTTTCATACCTGATAATCCGTTAATCTGAGCCAGCACGGCTTTGGCAGTTTCCGCTCGGCTGCAACTGAACCGGAGTTGGTAGTCGGTAGTTGGAACTCCACCGCAGTCCGTCGAGTGACCCGGTTCGAGGAAGACGCGCCGAGGGCGTGAATCCCCGGTAGTAACGAGTGGTTATTTAGGTATATTGGGATCTAGACAATTAACCCTACGCCACGCGGTTGAGATATTGGCGTTTCACGGTCGATTAATCGACCCGCCAGCTTCGGAGTTATCCGGAGCGACGGCCTATAATTACGTGGAGACCGGTGGGAGATGGCGTAAACTTCACCACCTCGCGGTTGTTCTCGCCACCGACCCCCGGCCCACAATAAATTAGTGTCAGGAGTGTAGATACGAACCCCTCCACCCCCAAAGAAGGGTTTACAGAATTCTAACCCACAACAAATTGGTGTTGAGGAGCGGGGTACGAACCCCTCTGCCTCTATTAAAAAAAAAATTCTTTTTGGGACTCGGACCAGAGGTGTGCTTGACAATCTCCCCCTTCCTTCCAAATTAAGAGCAGTAAAATTTTATTTAATTCCCAGCACGGACCATGGCGGACCAAGACGAGCTGGTTCACGTGGGTTCGGGATTAACGTTAGAGGAACCCATGGCTCAGGATGACACCTTGCAGGAAGACTCTCCCCTGAAATCAAACCCAGAGGTAGCATTTGGAATGGCAGTGGTGGTGTATGAGCACCCCTACACCAAATTTCCCTCCCATAGGACCGAACGATCCCTAACGGATCCGCACCCGATCGTGGTGGATCGGCTCCGCCAGCGCCACTTGACTTGAGCCAGTTGGTGGAGATACTTGCAAACATACAAAAATAAATGAATGCAAATGCGCAAAGAGCGGATGCGAACACGCAGGCACTGAGAGGTGATATGCAAAACATGGGGATACACTTGCAAACACAAATGAAGGCGGGCCAGGAGGAAATGAAGGCGGAGTTGGTAAAGGTGAGAGGTGAAATGCAGACCATGGGTCGGAATTTTGCAAATGGGATCAGGACGGAACATGGAGGAATGACCGAGTCAATGGAGAGTGTGGAGGTTGTTCGGACCGCGATGACGATGGGCGTGGTCGAGGGAACGAGCAACGCCACAATAATTAAAACTGAAACCGCTAAACTCGAACAGGGGATGATGGAGATAATAAGGGAGATGCAGGATTTAGAAATAATAACAGAAACGCAATAATTACAAGAGAAAGGCGAATTACATGAAAATAAAAGGGAACACACACACACACACACACACACACACACACACACACACACACACACACACACACACACACACACACACACACACACACACACACACACACACACACACACACACACACACACACACACGTAGAGCTGGTAGGGGACATTGAGGTTGAGTGGGTGGAATGTCTCGAGACCCAATGCGAGGGTCAGATTAACCTCCCACAGGAACGAGGGGAGACGGTATGCTCCCTTGAGGCATGCCGTGACGAGGTCGAGCGGGTATATGGTGCGAATGAGCACATGCCGAACTTGGGGGGTATAGAAACCCCGGGATCTCTTGTAGTAACCCAAACACCCGATGTGAATGTCCCAGAGTATGTGTTGGAATCAGTATGGGCAGTCCTCCATGGGGCCTGGTAAAATCAGTTGGAGGGAATTTTAATTTAGAATGGACCAGAGACCTGGACAGATATGGAAAGCGTCATGAGGATGCAGCTTAGAGATAGAGTTAAATGGAATGTGCATTAAAATAAGGGATGACGGGGAGCACGAGCTGAGTTAGGGAGACGTAATTAGTAGAGTGTCAGTGTGAAAAGAAAAAAAAAATAAGAGAAACATGAGGAGTGAATGTGGGTCAGCGGGCCCAAGAGTGAGTGGAGTGAATGTGGAATGCATGGTGCGAACGAATGATTGGGGGGGAGGAGTGAATCCCACCCAAGGGAACCCGGGGTTAGTGTAACGTTAGTTAGCAGGTTAGTTAAATTAAGCCATCAGATGTCGTTTTGTTGTTGGTGTTGAATGAAGGCACGAAACCTCTTGAAGGGTGCAGGAGTCTATTGACCGGCTGGGAGTGTGGCTGTGGAAATGTGCTCACTGAGTTGAGGGCCCCCTGGGCACCGGAGTAGTCGGCCAGAGTAGGCCATAGGTCCAAGGGACCGAATAGTGTAATGGGCACGGGCAGCCTGCGGAACGGGACCCGGAGCACCAAAATGCCACATGGGCATCGATGGCAGCAATGCCAGGAAGGGCATCCACCACGTTCATACGGAGTGGGTAGGCTCGGAGACAGCCTCAGCGACCAGGCGGTGCCGTATTTCGAGTTCGGCAGAGGGTATCCCTGCCAATGGAGCCACGCTGCCCAGCCACAAAATTGTGCAAGAGCACGAGAGAAAATTTGCAGGCCAGGCCCAAATTAATAATGAACACCAACACAGGTGATGGGAATCATGGTTTCTAGAACGATAGTTTAAAGAGACAGGCGTGTTGAAAAGCCCAGGGGATAGATTAACGTTTAATAAATGGTAAGATAGATAGAAAACGTGTACCCCTTCGCACCATCCATCCCTTCGCTGTTCATAGGCCGCTGGACTCACCTTGGGAAATTGCTGAAATCTGAGGGAGTTATTCTGAGGCTGCATTGGGCCTCAAGACAGATTCACTTGTCTCTTCCTCAATCTCCTCGAACAGGGGTCTTAAGGATTGGGGATAGATGGTCAGGACAGGTTAGCCGAACAAAGACGATAAAGGGGGCGAGGGACCTAAGTAATTATTAAAAAAGAAAAAGCAGATAAAATAAATAAATAAAAATAGTCTAAATTTCGTTATTGTTTTTTTTGTTGTTGCAAGCTAATGGGGGTGGGTATGGACAAGGACAGGCAAAGGCGATAGGTTGGGGGGAGACCGTAGGATAGGTCCAAGCCCGTTTTCGGACCGGCCGGCGCCACCACACTCCCTCCACAACCCCACGAGACCAGACCGAGGCCGGCCAGCTTCATGTGCCGACCTGTCACACCTTATATTACCTGGTCTGCATTTGCCATCCTTTGCCTGCCTTTGCCTTGCCTCCATTCCTGCCCATGCCTTTGTTTGCTTACTCATGTCACGACCTTCACCATGTGCTCCAGGAGCACCTCTGAAAGTGTTTGCAAGGACTGCCCTGCAGGCAGCCGCATTACCGAGGACTGCATTTGAGCAGCCCGGATACCTTGTTGTTGCATGAAGGCCAGTTCAAATGGACCGGGGACTGCACTGAGCAGCCTGGAGATCTTGTTGCATAAATGCCAGTTCAAATGGCCTGTGAGACGGCGAATGGCCTGCCGTGTTAGGGTGAGTTGCCTCCAGCAGCCGAAAAAAAAAGAACTCAACGACAAACAAGGAACCTTTGACGGCCCGAAAGACATCCGACCATCAATGCCTGCTGCGCACTCACCCACAAATGTTAACTTTGCTGTGTTTTCTCTCCTTAAGCCACAGGTCCTGAGCCATGGGTAGTGTAAATATTAGAAATGTAGATAATTTTAACCCACCTGTTGTTTTCTTAGCACCGGCAATGTAGTTAAGTTGTCCGGGTGAGTCTGTTAGTTTAGTTACGCAATGCACAAGGTTATTTCTTTTTGGGACATGTATTCAAATGTCGCACTCAGGAATCCATAGGTAAAACGTACTCGGGGAAAACCTACACCTACATGCCACATGAAAATTGACAACTCGGGTCGAGTCTATAAAAAGGGGAGGGGGGGAGGTGTAGTGTGACATATCTGGAAACCATGCACACTCAACATTCAGGTCCCAAAGTTAGTTATGCCGGTAAGTACGTGTGTAGTCAGGACCCCGTCCTTTTGTTTAGCCGGAGGATTTTGTGTGTGCATGGTGACGTATTTAGTTAGGTTTTACATCCAACGAGCCATTCCAAACCTCCCCATCACGCTCCATCACCACCTGCTGGCTGCTCGTACCTTGACTTGCCAAGAGGGGGGCCTCGCAGTTCTGGTCCACGGGCCCCACAAACGATAGTTTTTGTACGGTGGGCCATTCAGGGCAGACCCTGTTGATCTGCGCGAGCGAGGCCACGTGGCCACGTGGAGAATATGGTGTCTCCGAACAGGGACCACGGCTCCAACCCGGTAGGGTGCGGCCATAGGGCAATGAGGGATGGACAGCGAGATGATTCTCGCCAGGGCCGCTCCCCGTGTGGGAGGAGATATATATCCCTGAGCAGACTGGGTTGTCGTTGGCGTGGCGCTGGGAGATCTGGAGTACTTCAGTGGTTACAAGTTGGTTGACGATGGTTGGGCTGGAGAGTGAGTGAATCAGCCTGTTCGTGGATCCTTGGTGGGTCCCGTCCGCGACCCTGATCTCCACCCCGAAGCTCCAATTGCTCACGTGGATGCCGCCACGAGCCACGAGTCCCACACGTGCGGCTGGGACCTTCAACGACCCACAGATGCCCATCCGAACTCTGACCCCCAGCTCGTCTCTCTCATCAGCTGGGGGGTCCAATAAAAACTCCAGGGTTTCTTTTCTTTTTGTGTGTGTGACTGCCTGTGGGCCCGTCTATAAGTAGAATTGAGTAAGTGCTTTGAATCATTGTAAATTCCTGCTCTGCATATTCGCTTCAAGTCTTGCCTCCTTGTCTTTTATTATAAATAAATTATTAGAAATGTTCCCAGTTCGTTTCCGTCCTTTCTTTATTTGGTCCAGCATGGTCTGGGTCTGAGTTCAGATGGGGTTTCATCCCCGATAATCTGTTAATCCTAGCTGGCACGGCTTTGGCAGTTTCCGCTCGGCTGTAACTGAACCGGAGTTGGTAGTTGGAAGTTGAACTCCACCGCAGTCGGTAGAGTGACCCGGTTCGAGGAAGACGTGCTGGGGCGTGAATCCCCGGTAGCCAAGACTGCGTGGTTATTTAGGTATATTGGGATCTCGACAATTAACCCTACACCACGCCGTCGAGATATTGGCGTTTCACGGTCGATTAATCGACCCGCCGGTTTCGGAGTTATCCAGAGCGACGGCCTATAATTCCTGGGAGACCGGTGGTTCTCCCCACCTTGCGGTCCTTCTCGCCACCGACCCCCGGCCCACACCAATATATGTATGTATATATATATATATATATATATGTATATATGTATATGTATATATATATATATATATATATATATATATATATATATATATATATATATATATTGTAACGTCTGGGGGGGGGGGGGTATGCATTCAAAGTGTAATTAGGTATACCATGCTGTTCGAGTTGTACCAGGATCTCGATGTAATAAGTGGCAATTCAGTGGTGATAAGCTGTCTAGTAAATGTCCATTTCATTAAGGGGGAAATGATAATTGTCACGTAATTAGATAGGGAGACGGGTTTGGGTAAATGTATATGCGTATCCCCTTTAAGTATTCCCTGTAGGCTTGCCGTGACGTAACAGGACAGTGCTGCGGATGGCTCCACCCCTTGATCACGATTGGCGGAGGGCCAATAAAAGGGCTCGATTGGAAGTGACGAGGACTCAAGTATAAAAAGGTTCTGTTCTGGAAAAAAATAGGAGGAAGAGTCAGAAAAAGAAAGCGTCTGGTCGAGGCTGTTGGTCTCGGAGCACGCTCTCTCGTTGCGCTGGTTCGTTCCTCGATTCCTCGTGTCTTGTGGCCTTGCTGAGCCTCGTGCCTCACCTCGGTTGGCTCTGGAGTTCTGCTGGCTCGGAGTATGGGACCGAAGGGCGGGCGGACCTGCCTCCCTCTCCTGCTCGCATCTTGGCGCCAGAACTGGCTCCCTGGCGGCTGTGAGCGGTCTTGGGCCTAGACCAGGAGGTCGACACCACCAGGAACAGCACCACGGTGGCTGGTTGGAGCTCACAGGCAGGAAACCGCGGCTCTGCGCGGAAGGGCTGACCGAAACTCAGCACACCGTGTCTCCTGCCTCTGACGAGCGCAACGCCAGCTCGTCCGGCGCCAATCCCGTGACTGTTGCATCGACGCCACGGGCAAGCCTGACCACCAGCTACGTTTTGTGTGTGTGTGTGTGTGTGTGTGTGTGTGTGTGTGTGTGTGTGTGTGTGTGTGTGTGTGTGTGTGTGTGTGTGTGTGTGTGTGTGTGTGTGTGTGTGTGTGTACCTGGCGCCTTGGAGGGTTTGAGATTTGTATATCCATTGGAATTGTTTGTGTTTTCCCCACGCCCGAACCCACACCACCATCCCGTCCAATTGCCCCGGATCCCTCCTCTTGCCGAGTCTTATTATTATTTCTGGTTAGAGAAATAAACATTATTAACTCAGTGAAAAGCGATTCGTGCCACCTTCCTCGTCCCGTTTGCTGTTGAGCGATTAAAACCGCCATCTTTGGGTTATAAAAAATAAACCACCTCCATCGTTTCGGCTCATTCTACGTTGGCGGGACTGTTCAAGTCCCGTGGACGTCACAATGGTGTCAGGAGTGGGATGTTCGAACCCTTCTAAATTATATTTGGTATCGGGAGAATATACCAGGATTAAAATCTCGCCACGAATTGGAATATAAAATTACTACAGAAAAGTGCGCGAGCGCGGGAAAATTTTGGCGGGAATTTTCAAATTAAATTTAATTGGCGGCAAACGGGACTTCTGCACCATGGCGGATGTGCAGATGTTGGAGGAGGAAGGCCACGTGTCTGGCAGCGAGTCGGGGGAAGAAGGGAGAGACGGGGGTAGGATTATAACCTCCCCCATTCCGAGCGGGGACCGTGCTTTATCGCCCGTAACGGGGCCGGCAGTGCCGGAAACCGGCGCGATGTCGATCCAGACAATGTTGGAGACTTTAATGAGTGCAATTACAGCACAGAGGGCAGAAATGACAGATCAATTGGGGGTAATGGGGGAACAGTTGGGTTCACGGATTGATTTAATGAGGCATGAATTGGGGGAAAAGATGGAGAAAATGAAAACTGAGATGCAGGAGTGTGTGGATGTTAAATTGGGGGAAATACAAAGTAAATTCGAGGATAGATTAGAGGAAACAAAGGTAGAAATTACATTGGAGGGGGAAAATATACGGAAAAAATTGGTCGATAAAATTGATGCAACGAACATTCGGGTTGATAAAGTGGATGAAGGCCTGGAACGTCATCGTGCCTGTGTGGATGCTCGTATGCAGCTGCAAGTAGAAGAGTGGGGAGAGCTGAGGAAGCAAGGGATGAATTTGGCGGAGGAGGTAAAAGGATTGGAGGCTCGTTTGGACGAATAAGATAAAATTATGAGCCAAGAGGGAGACTTGGGTAAAGGCTTAGTAGAGCCGTATTTTGTAAGAAGAGTGTCCGGGTTGGTTGAGGAGCAGCTACAAACTCGCGACGGAGCCTTGGAGGAGGTTGTGCGGGCCCAGAAGATCCTGCGGGAAGAGGTGAATCGATCCATTCAACGTTTGGAACAGGAGGCAAAATTGACCCATGAGACCTTCACCACAAAACATCTCTGGCCAGAGGCAGCTCCGAAATTGGATACGCAGCCACAAGAGTGTTTGATCCCTGGGCTGGATTCGGACAAGGGAGAAACTGGGAAGCGGGCCACCGGGAAAGTGATCCCCCTCGTAAATTTTGACAGGTCAGGGAGCCGTGAAGCTTTTCTGACGCAATTTCAGTGTATTTCCCGACTAAACGGGTGGAATGAGCGGGAACGTACAGGGAATTTGGTGGCAACATTGCGGGGACCAGCCGCTGATGTGTTAAACTTGATCGCGGAGGGGATGTTGACCAGCTCCTACATTTGCGAGGCGTTGAGCCGTTGGTTTGGGTTCGCAGCGAACTGTGATCTGGTGCGGGCCCAGCACCAGCACCGCAGATTAAATCCGGGTGAGATAGTGCAGGAGCTGGCACAGGACATTTACCAATCAGTTAGGATCGCGAATCGGGACGTAACAGTGGAGGCGTGGGACAGACTGGCACTAGAGAAATTTTTAGCTGCTCTTCTGGACCCTGAGGTCCGAGCGCTGGTGGAGTTACAGGATCCACCCACCGTTCACCGAGCGGCTGAGTGTGCAGCCAGGCTGGCCTCATGGAGTCGGCCGGGTCGGGTGCCCGAGAGGCCATCAGTGACGATCCGACAGGCAGAGATTCGGGATCAGGGAGGGGGGCTGGGAGAAATTGGCATTACTCAAATGCTTCAGGAGATGAATCCTCCTGCTGAACCACCAGGTCTATCCGAGGTGCCCTTACATAGGTCGAGTCCGGAAATCACTGTCGGGGGTTGGGGAGACTAGATCGGGCTGAGCATATAGGGCCATGCTCGGCTGGTGAGATTGTGGTGAAGTGCCTCCTTTGGTGAAAATAGTGAATTGTGGGAAAATTGGCATGGGTTTGTAAGTTCTGCTGGGTTTTAGAGTGACAATAGGGACAGTGGGTAATTGGTAACAAAGCGGGCACGAGTGGCTGTTCAATGGCTGGTGTGTGGATCGGGTGAGAAGTGCTGTGTGAGTTGTTTCAAGTTAAGAAGTGAAATGTATGGTGCACACATTGATTTTTTATTGGACATGGTGTGGTAACAGGGAAGGTCATGGTCGGTGAAGTGTTAGAAATGCAGGTGTGAGATGTAAGGCCGATGGGGTGGGGGAGTCATGTTGGTTTTGTGGGTGGGGATGATGTGCTTGTCCGCAGGGATTGCTGAGGCTCACGGTGAGCGGTAATTGCGACCCCCTTCAAGGAGATTCACCCCTGGTGGCTGATGGTGACAGTGTGTGGAGGCAACTGGGAGAGGGTCTGGTTGGGCGACCAAGGCAGGTAGGACCTTGGCGACCCAGGAAGGCCAGAGGAGCTCGTGAGACACCTTCCAGTGTGTTGTACGGGGTGAGAGCTGATGGCTACCAGGGGGGTGGGAATCAAAGGGAGTGGGGCGGAGAAACGTCCGGGTTGGACTAGAGCTTACCTGTGGGCATGGTTGCACCTGAGATGCCCCCATAATCTTGTGGTAACCCACCCCACGGCCATGATGGGATTCAGCCTGCATCATTAAAATGGGGACCATGACCTAGAAATGAGATGATGACCATGGTGTGAGTGTTGTAAAGATGTGTGAGTCCCACTCGATCCCGCACAACTTGACATGTGCAGCAAGGGCATGATGTCCGCATAATTTTGGGCTGAAGTAAATTTGAAAATTGGCTCTCCAGGTAACGCTGGGTCCATTAGCATCCACTGGGGTCGTGGTCGTGTGTAAATATCCCGTGAATAGTGTCGTTAAGGCTTGGAGTAGGGATGTAAAGTATAAGTGTTGTGTTTTTGTGGAACCTTTTGTTTCTCCTCCCCAGATCACTGGAAGAGTGTTGGACAGGAGCGATGATCCAGAGGATGGAGTGCAACTTCGCTCAGTGCTCTCATGTGATTAAATAAAATAAAATAAAATAAAAAAGAATGATTTTTTAGGCGAGGATAAGGCCATAAGGGGTGGTACGTTAAGCAGGATAGGTAAGTTAGCTGCGGCTCGCTGCCCATTGCCCCTCCTACTTTATTTCGTTAGGTTAAATAGGTGTGAGTCAGTAAGTGTTAAGGCTGGTACGGTAGCGCCTGGGATATACCTTGCAGGAGCTGCAGTACCAGAGGAGGGGGCAGTGTTACATCTGAGGGGGGGGGGGGTATGCATTCAAAGGGTAATTAGGATGTTTAATTAGGTATACCATGCTGTTCGAGTTGTACCAGGATCTCGATGTAATAAGTAGCAATTCAGTGATGATAAGTTGTCGAGTAAATGTCCATTTCTTTCAGGGGGAAATGATAATTGTCACGTAATTAGATAGGGAGATGGGTTAGGGTAAGTGTATATGCGTATCCCCTTTTAGTATTCCCTGTAGGCTTGCCATGATGTAACAGGACAGTGCTGTGGATGGCTCCGCCCCTTGATCACGATTGGCGGAAGGCGACGGCGGAAGGCCAATAAAAGGGCTCGATTGGAAGTGACGACGACTCGAGTATAAAAAGGTTCTGTTCGTGAAAAGAAGAGGAGGAATTGTCATAAAAAGAAAGCGTCTGGTCGAGGCTGTTGGTCTCGGAGCGCGCTCTCTCATTGCGCTGGTTCGTTCCTCGATTCGTCGTGTCTCGTGGCCTTGCTGTGCCTCGTCCCTCACCTCGGTTGGCTCTGGAGTTCTGCTGGCTCGGAGTACGGGACCGAACGGCGGGCGGACCTGCCTCCCTCTCCTGCTCGCATCTTGGCACCAGAACTGGCTCCCTGGTGGCTGTGAGCGGTCTTGGGCCTACACCAGGAGGTCGACACCACCAGCACCACGGTGGCTGGTTGGAGCTCACAGGCAGGAAACCGCGGCTCTGCGCGGAAGGGCTGACGGAACCTCGGCACCACCGTGTCTCCTGCGACTGACGAGCGCAACGCCAGCTCGTCTGGCGCCAATCCAGTGACTATTGCGTCGACACCATGGGCAAGCCTGACCACCAGCTACGTTTTGTGTGTGTGTGTGTGTGTGTGTGTGTGTGTGTGTGTGCCTGCACGTGTGCGTGTGCGTGTGTGTGTGTGTGAACCTGGCGCCTTAGAGGGTTTGAGATTTGTATATCCATTGGAATTATTTGTGTTTTCCCCATGCTCGAACCCACACCACCATCCCGTCGAATCGCCCCGGATCCCTCCTCTTGCCGAGTCTTATTATTATTTCTGGTTCGAGAAATAAACATTATTAACTCAGTGAAAAGCGACTCGTGCCACCTTCCTCGTCCCGTTTGCTGTAGAGCGATTAAAACCGCCATATTTGGGTTATAAAAAATAAACCGCCTCCATCGTTTCGGTTCATTCTACGTTGGACGTTCAAGTCCCGTGGACGTCACAATATATATATATATATATATATATATATATATATATATATATATATATATATATATATTATACATATACCATCAATGTACCTCGGCTAAACAGCGACCATTTCCACACTGCTTCCACTCCCAGAATCCACAAAATATTTACTCAGCAATCAACTAACCACCCAACCTTACAACATGCACCACTCATAATATACACTGCTGAAATCAACATCCATGCACATATCTCTCCATATTTCTTCCATATTCATAAACTACCCCTTTTCGGGCTGAAAAACCCACCACCAATCAATCTCAACCGACACCGTTTGACCTGCCTCCATAAATTTCCTCCAAATCCAAAGTGAACCATTCAAGGCAACATGGGCCACTCTCTCACATGTCCTCCTTCTTTCCGCTCCACACACTCTGAGTTGAGCAAGAAATGCATAAAAGGAATCGCCAATTTACCCTCCACACCTCATCTCAAATGGCTCACAAGAAACTCACCAAACCTTCTCCTGACACCGCTTCCAGCTCACCATACTTTTCACTCTTCCTCTCATGCAATTCCTCCATATTCTCTTGCCAAAGTACTGACAATTCCACAAAGATGACATGCCTTGTTGTATTTGACCAGATGACAATGTCAGGCCACATCCTCATCACACAGTTCTCCTTTGGGAATACCATTTGTGGCTTTCGGTCTCCCACCACCTGCCAATCACACACATTTGGAAGATATATTGCCTTCAATCTCCTCCTTCTTCCACCTCTTACCATCTGGCCCTCTTTCACAAACACCACCTCTCTTGCGTGGGCTTCTTCCTCCTTCTCTACTCCCCTCTTTCTCAATCTCATCACCTCTTGTTTCAACATCTCCACTACCACCGCCAGCACTTTATTATGCCACCATCTATATCTTCCTGCTGCTAGTGCTACTGAACATGTACTCAGTGCATGCTGCATTGTTCCCTGAGCTCCACACCAAGAGCAACTCTCCTCCTGCAACAACCCCCACTCCCTCAAGTTTGCTGTCGATGGAAGCACATCATACATTGCCTGCAACAGAAATTCAACAGTTTTGGTTCCATCCTCCAAATATCTTTCTATTTCAATGTCCTCACCTGTATACCATCCCATCGAGTCCAAGCACCTTGCTGTGCCTGTCTGACTGCCTTCACGCATCTCCTCTCTTCCTCTTTTCTTCTCACCTCCCTCTCCACCATCTTCCTCCTTTCTTTCACACATGCTTTCCCCCATAGATCATGCTTCATGCACCCCAAACCATGCTTCCCATGCTGCATCATTCCCATCACCTCCTCCTGCTGCAACCACTCTTCCATTTCATTCACCTCTGCTCTTGTCTTCCTTCCTCCAAATGAGGAAGTATTCCTTCCTTCCATCCTCCTTCCTCCTTGCCTTTTTTGGGAGAGTATTCTTCACCACTGGATCACTCAAATCCCGCATCATCATAAACTCCCCCATCCTCACCACCCTGTACTCCTCGGTTATCGATGTAAAGGGAAACCAAAGTTTTCCACACTGACCATAAAGCAATATTCAGCATGGCACTCCCAACCACATCCTCACAAACCCACTCACCAAAACCTACATCCTCTTTTCATGCCCAATCGCAATATCACAAATCATAAATGGCCACAATACTCATGGAATTAACCCAAACTTCAGGCACCATATCTTCAACTTTCCTAGCAAAGCACAACCATCAATCCTCCTCCAAACTCTTTGCAGCCTGCTCCTTACCTTCTCCACCTTTCCCACATCATTTAACTCCACCGTATACCATCTTTCCAAGCTCTTTATAGGGGCCTCCCCTAATGATGGATGCACCTCCCCTCCCAGCTCAAACCTGTGAACGTGATACACCACCCCTCATCTCACAACAACACTCCTCGACTTTTTTGCCTTAATGCCCATCCTTGCCCATCGCATAAACCTTTCCAATTAGTCAAGTACCTCAACTGCTCCAGCAGCTGACTGTTGGACAACTGTCAGGTCATCCATGGATGGAAACATTGCTGGCAAGTTCTAACTAGCAGCTAGCTCCACTTCTTTCCCATGTCCACTCCCCACATGTATCAGAAATTCCATATCCAGCGCAAACAAAATAGGGGAGATGGCACATCCCATCGGTATCCCCACTTCCAACTTCTGCCACTCTGTTATGTCGGAATGTGTCGCAAATCGCATCCAAAACTGATCATAATATGCCATCAGGAAATCCCTAAATCTCTGTAGCACCAAAAATAAATCAATGGCATATCTGATCAAGGCATCTAACACTGACCCATATGCATTCTCCAAGTCCAGGCATACCACGACATGATCCTTTGCCTCTTTGTCTCCTGCAATACTTGCCAGACCATTGCAGAGTAATCAATTCACTAGACCTGGTGTTCATCTGTTCATCAATTCACCAGACCTGCAGAGTTCACCAGACCTGGTGAACCTGGTATTCCTGCCTTTTGTACTGAGCGATCCACAAAACCATTCTCTCTGATGAAGCCTGAGAGCCGAGCAGCAAAGACACTCATCAATATCTTCCAATACACATTGAGCAATGATATTAGTCTAAACTGCTCAACTGTCACTGCCTCCTCCTGCTTCAGAATATAAACTCCGTCTGCCCTACTCCATTGACTGGTCACCACTGCTTGCCTACACACCACCTTCAGAGCCTTCCACAGACACCATCTGATGCCTCCACAACTCTTAAACACCTTATTTCGTACTCCACTTGGTCCTGGAGCTGATGCTGCCCATGCCTTCCTCAAAACTGCCTCAACCTCAGACAATGGAGAGATATATAATATATATATATATATATATATATATATATATGTATATATATATATTCGTGCACACATGCATATACGCACACGCACACACAGAGGTGGATACTTTGAGACCTACCCAGGAGGGCTCTGTTCCACCGTCTGAGACCAGCATATGGAGATAACAACCAACGACTGACGCACGCACGCACGCACATCAAAATGATTACAGAGAAACTGTCTCCCTCTGCCCAGGGTTCCGGGCTAATAAAATGTGAGAGGGTGCGGCACTTGCATGGAGCTGAGGGATTATGAACTTACTTGTGGAACCTACATTTATTTGTTACGTTGACACTTTCGAAAATACTGTTCCAAAACCTCACCGAGTTGCATTTTAAAAACATATAATCTGATAGCAAACACACAAAAAAGATTACCATGGTACTTCTCCTGGAATCGACTTAAAAAAAAAATCATCTGTTCTTATGACAAGTGCAGAGTATCTTCTTCTTCTTTCGGCTGCTCCTGTTCGGGGTCGCCACAGCGGATCATCCGTATGATGCGCATAGTGATTTGGCACATGTTTTATGCCGGATGCCCTTCCTGACGCAACCCTGGTCGCCTCTTACGACACAGGGATACGACAAGTGCAGGGTATAGCTGCACAAAAACAGAAATGGATCTAACCATTGTAAAAGTTACACGCAGGAAGTGGTCAGTTAACAACTGCGATAGAAACTGCACGTCACAATGTTCAGTTCAGTAATCATAAATTTAAAGTTATTGCATCCGTGAACTCTCTTCATGAACAGCCTGTCTTCTTCTATTCATAAAACAGCCTGTCTTTGGGGAAGGCCCACTTGAAGGTGTTCATTCTAAAAGGATGCATCACCTTCACTTGTGTTCCATTGTCTGAGATGTTCTCAACTTCTCCAGGGAACATTTCATTGTGGAATGACACCTTTACCAGGTCGCTAACTTGTAATGCAGCTGGGTTGATCCCTCCTGGAAACTGTCTCTTTGAACACTGTCACCACAAGGAATTCCATACTTTGACTCGCAAACGAGATCCTTGTCTTGCCCAAGGTATTGGGTACAGGAGCCGATGATTCGGGCGTATATCCAATTATGGATATACTGAGCATGAACAAATAGTTAATATACAGGATATCCATTTATGAAAATGATTTGAATTAATTGGAAATGGTTAATTCGTTATATTGTAATGAATGTTTGCATAATTTATTTTGTCATAAGTCCAGGAACCAAACCCCCCTTTTCCCATTGTGCCTTGGTTTCTATGACAGAGGTTTTAACGATCGCAACATTTTCCAGGAAACTGACCCCCCCCCCCCCGTGATATTTGAGGGGTTACTGTACATAGAAGCCTCCCTGTTGCCCCAACCCTGTGTCTGTCTCTTTTTTTTCCACTTTTTGTCTCCTGCCCCTCCAACAAAGTCAGAGATGGGGGACATTAAAATGAGCTCTGTCCGACCGCCCGACCAACCAACCACTCATCTGTCCATGTACTTTTGTGTGGATGATATTTCAAAAAACGTTATATATTTAGCTTTCATATTACAGATATCTATTCCTATGACATCACCCAAATGACTGCGAAACATGGTGGGACCACATGTGAGACGCTAGAATATGGCACGACATGGTGGATCCACGTGAGAGAGGTTTGACACACTGCGCCAACATGGAGGCACGTGTGCGACCTTCAGCATGGAGGGGGGCCCTTGCTGCAGGTGTTCACTGAGCATATAAAAGTCTGCATGGCAAGAAGCAAGACAGAAGCGTTGTAGCCAGTTTTCCACATTAGAAGCGCCATGGACAGTTGCAGTCATGGAGGGAAAGTTCCAGTAGCAGTTGCAGTCAGTGGTCATCGGCGCCTCAAGAGAGGAAGCCCCAATTCGGCATCTGGAGACCCTGGTGGAGGAGACATGCTGGCAAGAGTGGAGAGTGGTCAAGGTCAGTGCCATGCTCAGTCCCAATTCAAGCTGAAACACAAGCCTGCAACCACAAGCCTCTCAAGCCACTGCACGAGTACCAGTATCCTGACAAGCACTCCCATGTTGTGCATCCCAGCATTTCTCCAAAAGAAAGGCCACGAAGAACCTCAAACTCCCCCATTCTGTCAATCCCTTTTATCTGTCTTGCCTCCCTGCATGAGTTTCCTTGTCCTAAGTTTAGTTTAAGGTTTAGGCCTTGAAGTCATTTTTGTCTAATTTAAGTCATTGTACTGCTCAGGTTTTTAGTTCATCCACGACAGAGTCGAGGTGAACTGTTGAAGCCATAACGAGGTCCTTCAGTTAGTCAATCAGTCCATCCATCTGTCCATCAGGCAGTGGGTCGATTAACAATTTTTAGTTTTTTTCCCTACTCCTCTGAAGTGGTTCAATAGATCATTTTGAAACTCGGCATGATGATTCAAGATGACGATGCGCAAAAAAATAATGTAGCCCTTTTTAAATTTTGATCCTGGTGATGAGATAATTAACAAATTAACTCAAAATGTAATCTATGTTTGTATGTCCATCACTTTTTGCGAGATTCCATCATCTCATGAGATTGCGAATTAAATAAAAAACCGTTTCATTATTATTTAATTTCAACCTCTTAATTTAACCTCTGATCTGAATCATAATTTAATTTCACCTCCCCTTATTAGATTTGAACATCTTAATGTCATTAATGTTCTCTTGATTTACACCCTTTAGAACCTAACTACATTTGGAACATACACTTTAGACCTCCAGACCCCTTATGACCCTTTAAACCCCCATAAACTCCATAGACCCCTTACACCTGTCGACCCTTTTGACCTTTAGACTTTTTATACCTCTTTCGACCTTTTAACACCCTTTCAACACATTAGAACCCTTCAGACCACCTATTCACCCTTTGGCCCGTCTAGACCCCTTAGTGGCTTAGATCCTTTCGACTCTTTAGACGGCTTATACTCCAACTACTATTGGAATGTATCCTTTTGTCCCCTTAGATTCCATAGACCTTTAGTCCCCATACTAACCTTTAAATCCCTATGAACCTTTTAGACTTATACCTTTTTAGTCCTTTTAAGAATCTGCAACAATTTAGATCCCTTTAGCCCCTTCCACTGTTTAGTGATTAGATTAATTATCAATTACCGCATCTCCTCTATTTATAAATTGATGACCCACACCCAGTTGCCTTTTCGGTTTATAGTAATCTCTACCAAGATACATACCTTCACCTCTCCTATAATCCGGTGATGAAAGGACCATCCCATCCCCAGCAGAGTCTTCAGAAATTATTTTATATTTCTTTAACTCGTGCTTCCTTACAATTACCATTGTTGTATTTATTTATTGGAAAACATCTCGAAAGTGAATTCTAATAGAAACTAGAAAGCATCTCAAAATACAAAGCCAGTCCATGCCTGCTTTGTACTCAAACTAAACTTGATGAAAACGACAGTTAAAAATAATTGTACTTTCTATTAATTTGTGTTCTTTTGTACATTTTACTCACATTTTCACAATTTCAATTTATTCACATATTATTCATATATTATTCACAAGTGTACATTTTATTCACAAGGTTTGTTGAAGATTTGATGACAAAAGCTCCATTGGTAAAAATGTTATGGCCTGGACATTCACACTCTCTCTCAATGGTAAACAAGGATTGTTATTAAAACATTTATGGCTGGTCTTCCACTTCAATGATGATGTCATCCTTACAAACCGTTATTCCTCATTGGGAGTAGAATGAGATGTGCCAAGTTTCAAAATTTTCAGAAATTATAATGTTATAATTTTTTGTGTTTAATCCAAGATGGCTGCAATATCATGTGATCTATGACATCAAAAGTATCATTAAAATATTCTCCATGCAGGGTCGCTCCTACACTGAAAGTTTTATGTCAATCGCACAAGTGGTTGCTGATAAAAATATATAAATAATAGAGCAAAGGCCAAAAAAGGGTCGAAGAATAACAAAAATAGGACGGCATGTCCTGAAGCTCACCTGGTCAGAAGCAACAGTCACTCAAACTGCCCACAGACCCCCTAACTTTGGTACATCATGGGTGATGAAGGTTGAGGTAAAGTTTCATCAAAGTCATGTATGTAGTTTCGGAGAAGAGAGAAAATACCTATTTTGGGGGATTAACTCCCCTCCCCCCCCATACCCTGTTAATAAGCGCAGATTTTGATGCGGTCAATACACTTTGCTACATCATGGGTGGTGAAGGTTGTGGTCAAGGCTCATCAAAATAGTGTGTGTAGTTTCAGAAAAGAGAACAAATACCTATTTTGGGGGGACAAAACCACCCAAGTAGACCGCCTTAATGAGCGCAGATTTTTGATGTGGTCGACACACTTTGGTACATCATGGGTGATGAAGATTTTGGTCAAGCCGGGACCCAGAACAATTGGGCAGCCACAATCCCAGCCAGATTGTGAAAGGTGCATCTGGGGCATGCTAATGAGCCCAAACTGTTCTTTCTGACCACTACTATTTTTTTTACCTCTCTTTCTACAATCTATCATTTTGGGTGTCTGGTATCTTTTGTTTAAAAGTGCTAAGTAATTGTTCTAAGGTATCTGATGGTGGGTATATCGCGTAGGGTAGAAGAGGAGGTATGCATGCTTGTAAATAGTGTGAAATTGTTTGCATTGCCTTTCCTGAGTTTTCCCGCCATTTCCCCCATTTCATTTCCCAACTGCCATTTCTCGTGCCAATTTCTGCTTGTTGCAATAAATCCAGGAAAGAGCTGGTATTGTGTCTTGACTTATCCTGCTTGGTTTTGATCTGAGATAGCGCTCCTGGGGCAATTGGCCCAAGTGGTTAATTGGTCTGATAGATGATAGAGCGTGGCGTGTAATTCTAGTTTACTCGGCCAATTAATATCCATTACGCAGCTGATGGCACAGTTCCCCATCTGTTAAAATCATCTCACAAGTACGATAAACCAACACTGGGCGTGAAGATCCAGCCAAAGACGAGTGTTGTAGACGGTGTCAGTGGAATTTTGATAGACATGTCAGCCTTTCGGAGTTATCCAGGCTGCATCTGTAACAATATCAATGCAGTTGTCAACTCCTTCTCACCTCGTTATCCCTTGAGCATGTATTTCCAATACATTTTTTTTTTACAAGGAAAAATACAAGGTCGTTGTTGGTGAATACAAGAAACCAACTACAAAACCACTCACAGCACACGTACACTTAATTCCCATTAGACATAGGGCAAAGGGAGATATCCATCCACCTTTACTTAATGAAATAATTGAGCTATGGGGACCTGAATGTCAAGTGCTCATGGCTGCTAGATTCGCACACAGATCAGGCACCCATGGCCCCACTGCCAGCCATTTCCAAGATAAAATGAAATAAAAATAATTTATTTCCCTATTACATATAATACCTTTGAACATTCAAAATAGCCCACAAGCCATCACCTCACAACACATGTCCCTCAATATGTTACTTGGGTCCTGCACAGCTGTAATTTGGTTTCTGGTACTCCATTGCCTTTGACAGCCAGTGTCCCCAAAGGGGTTAAGATGTTTCTCCTGCAATCATCCCCTGATGTCAACCAAATCAGCAAATTATCCACATACTGTACTAATAACGCCTCTGGCAAGCACTGAAATTGCGCCTCTGTCCAAACATCTGACACCCATCTATTAAATAACTTTACCATAATATCAGCTCAAACATACAACCCAAGCTCGTTAATCTTTCAATTAACAAATTATGGCACCACATGAAAATTACAACTGCACTTTCCGAACTTTCACTGATGCAAACCGGTCTATGATGTGTTCAAAGTCAGTAATTACACTCAGCAGAGCAAGATCACAATCTGCCTTGACCCCAGGAGAAGACGGCCGAATGTTCCCCGATGACTCCCTTATGCCACAAATCTCTGCCTCGCACCCGACGCAAACACTTGTCCTGGCAAACCCTTTGCTTACGAGATTATTGTTCCAATCTCCTTTGCTTTGGGTCCTTTTTGTGACAATTAAATAAGAACAGAGTTCAATTTGTTCGACCACTTTATTAGCGTGGAACGACAATAATCAAACAAGTATTGAACAGGTTGAAACACCCACAACATCCCTGGCTCCGGGTCAGGCTGCGCATGCGCACTGGCCCAGGGGACCGTCGATATGTAGAATTACCGTAAAGTACAATGTTCTCTATCTCCCTCCGAGTCTTTATTATGTTAATAGATAAAGGCTGAGAAAATATTAAGTTTAATGAATGAACAAAAGTTTATATCGCCCATCGTGTGACTATTCCATGGAGTAGTCCTTGTGCCAGGCAGGCACGCTGGTCGCTCTGGTGGATCGGCGTTGGCCTATCGCTGGTGCTGGTGGTGTCACATCGGGCCCCAGTGGGGATGGGGCTCTCGGGGTTTCAGGGGCCGATGGTGGCGTCTGAAGGATCGCGCGCCTCGGTGTGCCTCGTCCTGGTGCTGCTGGCGTGTCTAAAACGGGTGTCGTCTTGCGCCGGGGTGTGCATACTGACGTCAGTGCCGGCGTGGGCCCCGTTGGCGTCGCAGATGTCACGGGTTCGCTGTCGAGGTCAGGCAGTTGCGGTGTTACAACGGGTGCAGGTACAGTGATTCGGGTTGCTAGATCATCATAGATAGACTGGGGTGGCAGCTGGTCATTGCGAACTGGGCTAAACTTGCGCAGGAATTTCCTGTTCCGAAGTGTGACTCTGCCCGAGCCATCGATCTTGATCACGTATTGGTCGTGTTGGCGTACCTCCACGATACTGCCTGTCTTGTCCCATTTTTTGGGTGGAATCCTGTCTGGTTCTGTACGCGGACTTGGTCCCCTACAGCAAGTGGCGGAAGGCGTTTGGTGTGTTCTGCCCAGGTGTCGGCTGTGCGGATATGACGTTTGCGGAGGGCCTCCTCCCTCGCTTTCAGGGTCTCATGCCAAGTGTCGTGCGGTCTGTACTTCCCGGGGATAATTGGGATGAAATCGCGTATCGGGCGGCCGAAGACACACATTGCCGGGGAGATCTTCGTGTCAGGGTCAGGCGTGTTACGATATTGTAGTATCGCTCTCTGCACAGCGTCAGTGTCAAGTTCTCCCTGCGGGCTGGTGTTGTCCGTGATAAGTCGTTTCATTGTCTTAACTCCAATCTCCGCGCGACAGTTGCTGTGAGGGAAGGCCACCGATGACAAGCGGTGGTGTACGCCCCATCTGTGCAGGAATGACCTGGTCTCGGTGGAGGTGAACTCCGGTCCCCCATCCGACACGAGCTCTTCTGGTGTCCCGTACGTCACGAAGGCGCGACGTAAGTGGTTTATGAGTCCGGCGGCGCCACCCGTCGACTTTGAGATGATCGGCCAGTTCGAGTATCTGTCCACTGTCACAAGGTAGTGTGCACCCCTGTGTACAAAGAAGTCCGAGCACACTGCCTGAAAGGGGTAAACGACCGGAATAGGTGGAGTTGGTGGCGCTCCAGGCTGTGATGGTGCCATCCGGTGGCAGTGTTCGCAGTTTTTCCGAGTGGCGCTGATGTCGGCCGACATGCCTGGCCAGAATACAGAGGATTCTGCGTGGGCGGTCATCATTGATACGCCCTGGTGGGCAGCGTGTAGGGCGCTCAGCACATCGCCGCGGAGTGAGGGTGGTATGACTACTCGGTCCTTGTATAGGATCACTCCATCTGTCGATGTAATGTTCTCGCGGTACTGGTGATAGTCGCTAATTGTCTCTGGCATCTCGATTTTTGAGTCGGGGATGCCGTTCATTGTCATTCCCTCCAATATGTGCATATCGCCATCGCTGCTGGTGGCTTCCCTGACGCGATCCCATGTTACTGATCGCAATGATTCGAGGCCTGCGGCACACCATGCCAGGTTGTCCTCGACGTCGTCGTCATACTCCGGCTCAGTTTGGCGTAGGAGGGACAGGACGTCGGTGTGCGTGCTTGGTTGGAGGTGGGTCGCTATGGTGGCATTGTCATCTGGAAGGTTCATGAGTGGAGGTCGCGTGGTGCCAACTGGCCTGCGCGACATGGCATCTGCCGCCTTGTTCTTCATTCCCGGGATATGTATGATGCGGAAGCGATAACGCAGCGTCTTCTCCTTGAGGTTCCTGAGGCGGGGGTTGGGTATGTCGTCAAGTGCTCTGTCCGAAAGGAGTTTCAGCAGTGGTTTGTGGTCTACCGCAACGATCAGGTTCTCGCAGCCCAGTACGAAGTAGCGCGCTTTGTCCAAGGCGTCCGCGACTGCGAGAGCCTCGCCCTCTATGGGCGCGTATCTGGATTCTGCCGCGTGTGTAAATCTGCTGCCGACCAGGGTTATTTTCCATCCATCAGTGCAGCAGAATGGTCTAACTGGCACGCATCGGCAGTGCTTTTGAAGCAACCAGAATCCGATTCCCTCCTTCGACCAGTCCGTGGCGATGCATGTTGGCTTAGTTTTGTCAAATATGCGGACACCGTGTTCGATTTCTTGTACGATCACGTCTTTCGACTCGCGGAATATGTCCTCTAACTCCATGGACCACTGGAAGCGTTCTCCACTTTTCAGGAGCTTCCGGAATGGCTGCATTCGTTCGGCCATACTAAAGGCGTATGCCACCTGGTTGACAAGCCCGAACCACGATCTGACGTCGGTGATGTTACGCGGTTGTGGGAAATCGTGGATTGCTTCCAGGTAGCGGCTGCACGGTCGCACGTCGGTCATGGTGATGGTGAAGCCCGCAAAATCCACCGTGGGTGCGCTGAAGACAAACTTCTCCGGGTTGAGGATGATTCCATTCCGGCCGCATATATCCAGCCATTGGACCGCCTGGAAGTAGCTCCCCTCAATCGTGTCTGACCATAGGAGCGTGTCATCTACGCACTTGGTCTTGTTACCAATGTCCGCGACGATCTCATCATATCGTCGTGAGTAACCGTCCCCCGATGCCATATACCCTTGTGGGGCAGATAGGTACCGGTAGCGCCCCCATGGAGTGATGAAGGTCGTCTTGTGGCGGTCGTCCTCGTGTAGGCGGACGCTATGGTAACCGTTCCATGCGTCGAATACTGTCTTGCGCTTCCCGTTAGGTACGCGTCTCGCCTGGTGGAACGGGGATTGGGTGTGGTGGGTCTCGCGGAACGCATGCTTGTTCAAGGCCTGAAAGTCGACGGTGCGTCGCGGCTTGCCATTCTTTTTCGCGCAAATTACCATGCGGTGACACCATGTCACCGGCGTGCCGACGGGTACTTCCTCCAACACGCCGAGCCGAACGTCCTGGTCGAGGCCTGCTTTTACCTCATCTTGCCAATGTATGGCCACGGAGATGGGAGTGTGATGGGCAACCGGTGTCGCGTTCTCACTGAGCATAAGACGTAGTGGCGGGCCGGTCATTCTCGGTAGTGGCTGGTGTGGGCACGTGTTGAATGTGCTCTGAGCATACATCCTGAGTAAATGTGACTGTAGTGCCTCTCTGTTGGCCTCGGTCGCTGGCATGGGGAGTGCGGTCGGCTTGGTCGGCGGCTCCGCGCGTCGCGGGCAGTCGCACAATTCCGAGGTCGTCAGATTCACCTCTCCGAGTGTCGGGAATCTGTCCGAGATCATTCCCAGGTCCATGCAGGCCGCGCGGGAGAGGAATATGCGGTCTGAAGAGTCCGTCACATACGCGATTTGGCGCGTCTCCAATCTCCGAGCGTCGTCACTGTTACCGGCGAATCTGACCACCACGGCTCCGAGGATACGAATTCCTCTGTTGTTTGCGGCCTT
This sequence comes from Eptatretus burgeri, assembly GCF_056783735.1. NCBI lineage: Eukaryota > Metazoa > Chordata > Myxini > Myxiniformes > Myxinidae > Eptatretus > Eptatretus burgeri. The sequence continues at coordinate 55,134,134 of NC_140975.1, read as the reverse complement.
CATGGTCATGGATACAGGTATGAGGTCCTCGGTACTCAGGCCCATTTGTTGGACGACTTTAATGCCGATCAGGCAGCTCTGGCACCCCGTGTCTGCCATAGCGGGTAGGGTTACCGCGCGGGTGTGTTTCAGGAGGTTAAAACCCAGCGCTTTGTAATCCTCGCGCTTGTTGGTGAGAGTGAGGTTGACGTATGGCTGCGGGTCGGATATGCGTTTCATCCACTTATCGCACATATCATCGTACAGGTGGTGAGCGAGGGGAAGCGCGCGCATTTCGTCCTCTGTGCTGGCCATGGTGACCGTGCATAGCTCGACGAAGGCTGCCGTCTGCTCGTCGTACATCCCGTCGGTCTCCTTAGATGGGGGTCTTGCCGATCGGCCGCCCAGGCACGCCTTGTCGAGGTGATTCTGGCGGTCACACTTCCGGCACTTTTACCGTATCCGGGGCACTCGGCGCGTCTGGCGCGCCATTGAGGCGTTTTGCCGTGGCCCACCTCGCCGCAGTAGATGCATACTCCTTCGGGCTTGGCCTTCCGTTTTTCCGGCCTGGCTCCTACTTTGGCGCGGACGTCCTGTCGCTTTCCCCGCCGATACGAACTACTGATCGCGTCCGTGCTCTGAGTGTCAAGCAGGCGCGATGCCGAGCGTTTTCCAGACTCTTTGGCCTCGATATACTCTATCATGTCCTTTAATGGCATGTCCTGGTTCTTCTCACCGAGTAGGTCAAGTTGTATTGCTTGGTCCGCGATGCCACGGGCAACCACGTTGCGCAATATCTCTTCGGTGAAGTCGTTGACCTGATCGCACCCCGCCTTGGTGCACTTCATTTCATACTTGCACGTGTCCGCCTGCCCTTGATGCGGGCGTGGAACGACCGGACGGGCTCCTCGTGTCCCTGCCGCATGTTAGACAGGGCCACTCGAGCTACCATCGTGTTCTCCGTCCGGACGGCGAGCGCCTTCATGGCGGCGAGGACGTCTTCTTCATCGCTGCCCACGAGGCTCCGACCCGCCGCGCGAGTGAGGTCCTTTCTCAGCTCCTCCTCACAGCACTCCAGTAGCTGCGCGACTATGTCGGGTCCGACAAGCTTAGTACCTGTTTTGTATTCGCCCCAGCGGGTTATGAAGTACGACCAGGCCTCGCCCGTTCCGGCCAGTGCTATGGAGGGACGCTTGAGTTTCTCCATCTTGGCATTCGAGCTCGCCGCCCTCGGGGCGGCGACGTGCACAGTGCCGTGTATACTCAACATGGCCGCCACCACTGCCGCCTCTGCGTGTGTAGCCATATAGTCACAACCCTCGATCGGGCACTCTGCTTCCACCGGCGCCATAGGAACAGCTATTCTGGAGTAAACGTTCTATTTTCGGTGATGCACACGTGTGTACAGTGTCCTGGGGGCGAAGATTGGGTACAGAACCCGAGAAATCCAAACTCACTGTCGACGTTCTCGTGGTCCGTTTTCACCCAGTCGTGTCCTCCTCAGCACCGACGATCCTTACTCGACTGCATCAAGTTGTTTGATTATAAATAAGAACAGAGTTCAATTTGTTCGACCACTTTATTAGCGTGGAACGACAATAATCAAACAAGTATTGAACAGGTTGAAACGCCCACAACATCCCTGGCTCCGGGTCAGGCTGCGCATGCGCACTGGCACAGGGGACCGTCGATATGTAGAAGTACCGTAAAGTACAATGTTCTCTAACAATTAATGTAATATGCGGTGTTATATTCATGGATTGGTACGTCAAATCGCATTGTTGTTGTGCAAATTCTACCTCTAATCCAATCTCCTCTCTGAACATCCAAACGTCAGTAGTTGCGATTTTAAATTCCATCCCAAACACATTCTGTACGTAATTTGCATGATTCACATTCTCTCCCAAAGCATCACAGCATGCCGTGCAGTGTCGGGGCCCGATCCGTTCTGTCATATCCTCTCCCATATTTCCATTGTGAGGCTCCCATCAACACTTTATATCAGGAATTGTTTTGAAATCTGCCAAATTCTCAACCATCTCCATTTGCACACCCATCCATGCACACGGCTGGAATGACACCTTTCCTGACCACACACATCTACGTCACAATCAATGTTTATTTATTTATTTTTTATTTTTATATTTTTTTTTCACTATTGACGGTCCGATCTGATTGAAACTTGCCAGGAATATTGCTGGGGACCCGCAGATGTGCCTTTTCAAGGTTTGATATTAATCGGATAAGCAGTTTCCAAGTTACGGCCATTTATCTGTCGACCAATGACAAGACACGGTGCTATGACGTCACGAATGACGTCACAATTATTATTTATTTATTTATTTGCACGATTGACGGTCCGATCTGATTGAAACTTGCCAGGAATATTGCTGGGACCCGCGGATGTGCCTTTTCGAGGTTTGATATTAATCGGACGAGCGGTTCCCAAGTTACGGCCATTTATCTGTCGACTAATATCTGCGAGAGAGGGAGATGGGAGAGGGGGGGATGAGAGTGGGGGCGAGAGAGAGGGGCGAGAGAGGAGGGGGGAGAGAGGAAGGGTGAGACTAGGGGGGAGAGAGGGGGCAAGAGAGGGGGAGAGAGAGAAGGGGGTGGGAGTGGGGACGAGAGAGAGGGGCGAGAGAGGGGGACGGGAGAGGGGGTGTGAGAGGGGAGGTGTGAGAGGGGGTGTGAGAGGGGGTGGGAGTGGGGGCGAGAGAGAGGGGTGAGAGAGAAGGGGGCGAGAGGAGGGGCGAGACTAGGGGGGAGCGAGGGGGTGGCGAGAGAAAGGGGGCATCACAATTCTTCTTCGTTTGATATGACGTTACAATTGACGCTGGGGACCTGAGTATGTTTCCCAGGTGTTTCCCAAGTTCTGGCCATTTATGATACGGTTGGTCCGATCTCATTGAAAAAATGCCCCAATCCAGTCGTCGTTTACGAGAGCGAAGGAACGAAGCTGCACATACTGGCACGCCTCACCCACGAGAGAGGGTACTGGAACGAGAGAGGGGGAGAGAGGAGGGGGCGAGAGATGGGGGGGTGGGTGGGTGAGAGGGGGGGTGAAATAATGCCCCAATCCAGTCGTCGTTTACGCCCCTACGTAAACGCCTCACATGGAGGGCACAACCTTTCTCCACCCAAATGACAACTTTCAGTGCTCAACAAACCAAACACAGGAGAAAGAGTTAAAAGTTATCCATTTTAACTCACCCTGTATCATCAGTACAATGTAATCAAATCAATGAATTTATATTCCACAGACTGAGATGAAACGATCTGTTTCTTGGATTCATTAAATCGACTGACACTTTTTTGAGTGTCCATATACACCTCTAATACAACTCCAAATTTTGAAAGTAGTCAGCACGAACCGACACATACCATTTTATCCTTTCCTGATCACCACCAGGAATGCAATGGCAAGCCACCTTGTTTCGTCCTTGCACTGAGGTCTAAACTCCAGTCTTGTCACCAGTTGCCATGGTTTTGGCATGGCATCCTCACCTGCCGGCATCTACCTGCACGCACACACTTATCTTCATGATCTGCCTGCACATAATGAGTGACCTGCATGCTCTAACATGTGGTGCTCTCTGCCACATCTGCACAGTTTTTACAATTTTATATCTTTCCACTCCTTTTGTACTCACCAGCAAACAAGGTACCACAATATCAATTTCCAATCAATTTTAGACATCATCCAACTACAAAACTGTCACAATCAAACCAGCAACCAAACTAGCCAGTGATGCAGCAACCCATCCACATCGATATCATAACCCCATTATGCTCAAAATAATTGTCGTTTTTCAACATATCCATCACAGTGCACTTTGCGATCAACAGACAAAAATCGGACAATTATTTTCAGCTTCAACCCTTTTTCCCCAACAAGCGTCAATGCCCTTACAAATTCAATTTTACAAGAAATATATTTCTTCCAAACCAGTTCCCCCAGTATTTCAGACGAGCTGCCCTTCAGTTCTTTTCCCCTTATCAGACAAATCTCACACACACCTGTTAGGAGGGAAATTCACAGTAGGGTGTGTTCTTGCCTCCAGCCTACTACTGAGGGTTTTGGCTGCTAAATTTACCTTCATTTTCTGCTTCTGTCACTCAAAGTGCACTGACTTCAGCTTCTTTTTTTTTGTATACCTTGTCGAGGCTCGTATGAGAGTGAACACACAACGCACATCAAGGGGGGCATGAGACAAGAGGGGTGAGAGTGGGAAGGACAAAACGGTGGGGAACATGGGGAATACAAGATGGACATTACAGGGACTTTCAGGAAGGAAAGCAGGCAATTTGAAGGATGTGGGCTTGGGGTGGATTAAAGGGGGTAGAAAAGATCATGGTTTTGGATAGGGGGTGAACGGGTGATAGGTGGTGGTGGGCAGCTGCTTTGAAGGCCTGGAGGGAAGAATAGGATTGAACAGAGTGAGGGAGTTTATTCCAAAGGTGGGGAAAAGAGGAATGAAAGAGTAAGAGTGAAGGTGAGCAGTGATTCGTGATTTTGGTAGTTTTACCAGAAGGGGGTTGTTGGCGGACCTTGAACATCCTGCGGAAATATGGTGGGGACAAATCGCAGAGAGAAGGGGGGGGGGGCGAGACCGGAGAGGAGATGGCAGAAGACAGAAAGACCACTGACCTGCCTGCGGTGAGAGGCTGGAGCACCAGCACAGAGAGGAGAGCAGCACTCCATCAGGCTGTGGCCAAAAGCTTTGTATGTGGTCAGGAGCTCAGGTGGGCCGAGGAAGGAATTTGCACAATGGAGGATTCCCAGTCGGCGACTGATTTTGGAGGCCATTGTTGGAAATGTGGCTTTCCCAGGAAAGATCATGGCAGACTGTGAGACCCAGAAGCTTGAAAGAAAGGACTTCTTCCAGAGGATTGTTGAGAAAGTACATGGGGGGGGGGGGAGGGTCCAAATGGTCCTTTCGGAGAGACGTAGTGAGTGTGTGAGATTTGTCAGGATTGAAAGACATGTTCCTCGTGTTGGACCAGTTTGTGATTTTATTCAGATCTGCAGTGAGCGAAGAAGCTGCTGCTTGCCAGTCTGAGGGATGACAGATGGTACGGCAGAGGGTGGAGTCATCAGCAAAGAGATAAAGAGAATTTTCCAGAGAGTCCGAGAGATCATTGATGAAAACCAGAAAAAGAACAGCTCCCAGAACGCTGCCTTGAGGAACTCCAGCCTGGACATGAAGAGGGGATGAAAGAACTCCATTTAGGGCCACATGTTAACTGTGACAGGAGATGAAGTCTGCGAGCCATGAGTGGTGATGGCCTTGGATACCATAGGAAGAGAGTTTGGTGAGCAGGGCAGGGTGCCAGACCGTGTCAAAAGCACGCGATATGTCTAGGGATATGGCTCTGATTTCATGTCCAGCATTGAGGACCTCCATCCATTCTTGGAGAGCAGAAACAGCATACCCAGGGTAGAGTGTCCTGATCTTACACCAAATTGATGATCGGAAATCAAGCCATTGGAGAAGAAGAAGGATTTAATGTCTGAAGCGATGATGGATTCCATAACCTTGTGGATGATTGGGAGAAGGCTGATTGGTCTGTAGTTGCAGGGATCTGTTTTTGCACCTTTTTATGCAGGGCAGTAATGTTTGCTGATTTCCAAGCAGATGGCAGATGACCTTGAGCAAATGAGAGGGTGAATAGAACAGAGAGAGGGTGAGCAAGAGCAGCGGAGCAGGTTTTTAGGACATGTTGTCTGATGCCGTCTGAACCGGTTGCAGAATCTGAGTCGAGGTTTGACAGCAAACTCTCCACCTTGTCAGAAGAAAAGGACAGAGTCCCGGGACAGTTGGGTGCGACTGAATAAGGTGGGTACAGAATGAGATGGGTTTTGGACATAAGATTTTGATGCAAACACCGAGTTTAGGCAATCAGCCTTTTCATGTGTGGTGTCAGCTGTGTGGCCATTTGAGGTAAGGGAAAGGATGGAGGGGGAACATACACCAGTAGCAGATTTGATTAGATGCCACCAGGATTTGGAGGAGGGTGAGAGGTTTGAGTGTTCAGACTTGAGATTAGAAAGATGTTGTTTTCTGGCTCTCCTGAGGGTAGATACACACTTGTTCCGAGCTTTATGGAAGGAACTGAGATTACCCTAAGTTGGGTTTGCTTTCCATGAGGCAGAGGCAAGTTATTTCACGACAACTGCCTCGCCACAAGCTTCAGTGATCCATGGGCGGGAGGAATGTTGGGACAACTGAAGACGAGAGGGGATAAATCTATGCATGAGGGAGAGCAAGTTTCTTTGAAAGAATTCCCAGTATGAGTTGATGTTGGAGAAAGTAGTGATGGCAGACCAGTCTATAAGTTTGATGGCTACTTGGAGACCCTGCCACTCGGCTTGAGTGAAATGCCAGACTCGACGGTGGTGAGTTGGTTCTCTGATAACAGCCAGAGAGATGTCCGCTTTAACAAGCACATGGTCAGAAGAACCGATTGGAGTGGAGGAAGTACAGCAGATATTTTCAGGGAAATTTGTCAAAATCAGATCGAGAAGAGATGGAGTACCATTGGTTGAAATCCGCGTCGGGAAGTTGACGGATTGAGTCAATCCCAATGAGTCGCGGAAATCTTTTGCGGAAGTGCCATGACAGGTGAGAGAGGTTCCCACACCAAGCCAACTGGCATGATGACAATTGAAGTCACCACACATGAGGAAGAGAGAGTTTGGATGAGAAGATAGAAGTTGGTCCATGTTTTCGGATAATGAGGTGTAGATGGAGTCATTACTGTTAGGTGGACGGTACAGTACACATATAAACATGAGGCGGGAGTGGAGGGGAAGCCGTAGCCAGAGGTATTCCTGGGGGTGTGGGGGAGTGAGAGCAGTGCATGGAGAGTGAGGAATGGAATCTTTGATGAAGAGAGCAACTCCTCCACCAGGACGAGGCTCAGGTCTGTCATACCAGAGGAGGGAGTAACCAGGGAGAGATACTTGGGAGTCAGAGACGTCTTGATGGAGGAAAGTTTCTGTTCAGCCAGATTATGTCTGGTTTGTCAGTGGCAACCTCTATGGAAAGATCTGTAAGGTTTGAGCGAAGGCCCCGGATATTTGAGGTCCACACTGTTAATGAAAAGGGAAGGGAGGAGGCTTCGGGTGCAGGGGATGGGAGGGGAGGGGGAAGGTAGGACACTGGAGGAGGGTGGGAGGTAAGGAGAGTTGTTGAAAGAGTGTGGTGGATTGCAGAATAGCTCGGGGAGGGGCCGGATGAGGAGAAAAGGCTCTGTGGTGCTGGGGGAGAGGGGGGCAACCGAGGATGCAGAAGGCAGTGTTTGCAGCTTTTAGCCCCTCTCCTGCTTGTAGCTGATGGAGTTCCTCAATGTTTGACCATTTTATCTCCTTTCCAGACCCAATGATCAAAACTCCTTTTGCTGCCAGAGTGCTCCGTAGCAGCTTCAACATGGAGCACACATCAAGAAGAACATTGACACTGTGATGGCTTTCTGGGATGAGGAAATGAATGCTCTAATTCTGAAACTTTCATATTTGCACTCAGACTAGACTCTTGAACATTGTGGAATGGCAAGATGGACCATCACACGTGAGTGATGCAACCTGCTCTCCATTGGCACTCGGATTGCAAAGACACTGCTTAAACAGATTGGTCCTTTCCTCTCCAGACATCCCATAAATAAGGAAATATCCCACTGGAATTTTCCATCTGTTGTTCAATGACACAACCATCAGAACAAGTGCTTCTATAGCAACAGGAGTGGAGTCATCACTGATGCCAGTTCCGACATCAACATGGACGTGCATCTTCTCCCAATCCCAATTTATATGCCTGTGAATGGCTATCCCATCAAGCATCATAGCACATAAGAGGTTTGCTTTTGCTTCTCTTGTTTCACGTGCATGTAGTGAACATAAACATGGAAACGCCAATGTAAAGTCACTTAACCAGAATATGTCGTTCTAGAATATCCCATAAATGCTTTATTGAGATCAGATCTGGTGACTGAGAAGGCCATGAAATATGCATAGCATCAGTGTCATGCTTATCAAACCATTTGGCGACCACATGTGCTCTGTGGATGGGGGAATTGTCTCCTGGAAGACACCCCTCCCGGCAGGAAAGAAATGCTACAACATGGGGTGAAGGTGCTCACTCAGTACCATTAAGTAATGATTGGCATTGACCTTGCCTTTTAAGGGAATGACTGCACCAAAACCATCCCAGGAAAGTGGTAAGTTCCCTGGAGTGGTAAGTCCTGGTGTCTTGGGTCCCTCTACAGGTTGATTATCTTAATTTGTCTCATATGAGTGATGTCACACCATGGGTGGCTTTCAATTCTTCTTACACCGGAAGATACAATGATGAAATGAAATGTTTAAATTAATTTCAAATTCTTGTTTACATCTGTGTTTCCCTGATGGCCATTCACAAGCCTTTGAGTTTCCTTCTATGCCCATCTTGTCCACACCATGCACTCTCTTCAACACTGCCGTCGATGTTTCCCTCCTCTCTCTCTCTCTCTCTCTCTCTCTCTCTCTCTCTCTCTCTCTCTCTCTCTCTCTCTCTCTCTCTCTCTCTCTCTCTCCTGTTCCTTTTGTCCTGTTGTGTCCTGATTCATTTAGTGCACTCGCTCTTTCACAATCCTCAACTATGTATACAAAAAAATAGAAATAAACCACATACATAGTTAAGTTTTTATTATAAATTAATTGTGCGGATAGGAAGGAAGTAAATACCATTTGAATGATAAATAGAAGTGTTCATTGTTGAACAATAAAAAAAAGTGTATCACCAAAATGAAATTTATGACGATTCCATCATATCACTCATTTTGGCACATCATGATTTAAATTTAATAACGATTAAAAGAAAATTACCTTCTGTACATGTGCTGGAAAATCAAATATTGTGGACACAACATGGTCTCTGAGCCTTGTGATCTGACCTGTTCTGCCAAAGAAGATTCGTCCAAGCACTCTGAGCAAAGGATAGATGTATTTGATGGTTTCCACTTGTCTTGTTCCATTTTGACAGACCATTGCTGCAAGACAGCAGGATGATGGAATGGAAAGCTGAAACAAATAAAAAGCATATGCTGTACGTCCATTAAATATGGTGTTGGCAACTTAAAGACTGATGACAAGAAATGTCATCAATGTGTCCTCCAATATTACCTAGTTACACCAATTCACACTTCCAGATTACCTCGTACCGATTACCTCCTCTGCACAGATTCATCCCATCCATCCATGGTACACTGAATCATGCGGTGAGGCAGTTGCCTTGAAACAACTTGCATTATCTGCCTGGAAAACAAACCTGACCTAAGGCCTGGTTTAGGAAACTTTATAAATGATGATTTGGGTTATGTTTACGAAGATCTGTATGAGGGCTCAATGGTGAGACCGACGCAGGCCACGGTGATGGCAAAGTTCCATCAAAGTTAGGTCATTTTAAACCTTATATGCCACTCTATTTTCAAAATTAATAAAACAACAACAAAGACTTACATGTGGAATGTCTTTCCACATCCACAGAAGTGTCTGTTTGTGCAGACTATCAATTCACAAAGCTGGCGTTTTACATATGAATGAATGCTAACACAACATGAGAACATGTGCGCCCCATGCGCATTGCTGATGTTATGGGAATTTCAAGATGGCGTCTGGTGACTTCCCTGCACGTGCTCGACCCTCGATCCAGTCCACAGACCTGCACTACACCTCTGGATAGGAGACCGCCTGGGCTTGTGAATTGGCTTACTGTCACCGGCAGGGTTCGGTTAGGCGGCGACCATGTTTATTCAATTGAACAATGGCAAAACAGTATAGGCCCAAATCAGCCAAAATGATGATCTAATGTCTATTTATATTGAATTTTCCTCATTTCAGAGTCGAATCAGCCTTTGTGCGAGGTACAGAAATATACACAAACTAACGAAAGGGGAGGGGGGAATGAAAGAGGGATGGTTTTATCTGGCATGCGGAGTTGGCCATTAAAAATAAAAGGAAAACAGTTCATATCAAAGGAAAAACACATCAACAGTCTGCTTGTTACCTCCGTACACTGAAGCTGGATGGACACTATGTTTTACCCCTGTTAGTTAATTGTGAAAATCAAAGAATTTTCAAGTCCATTGGTTGGTCTTGTGCGTTATTCTGTCTGTTTTTCTGTCTGTCAACAGCTTTCTTCTCCTCCTCCTCTTCCATTTATAAGGGGTGAGGTCCGTTGGCAGCACGCTTCTGCCCTGCCTTGATCACGATACTCCCCCAACCCCCTCTATTCTCACCCAAATCTTTCCATCTCAAAACACCCCTACCTTATGGATATCCCTCTTCACACAATCCTCCCATCTCAACTGTGGTCTACCTCTTTTCTTCCTACCTTGCTCCTCAACCTATCTGCTCTCTTTGCTGTTTTCTCTCCCCCCCCATCTGCACCAAGTGTCCAGCCCATCTCAGCCGTCATTTCACCAATCTCCCCGTCTAACTAATCTGCACATCAATCTCTTGTCTCAGTTCATCCATCCTTTTATCCACCCTCTTCACTCCTACAATCCTCCTAACACAGTTGTTCTGCCAAACCTGTTGCCTCTGTTGTTGTCTATCTGTCAGTGCCACAGTATCCAGGCTCTAAAGGGGGGCCAGCTTTACACATGACATCAGAACCTACCCTTTTAATTTTCTTGATAGCTTTTTGTCTGCCATTAATCCCTCCATCCTCCTCCATGCATTCGTACCACCTGAATCCTCCTCTGCACCTCTGTCTCAGGCTTACCATCCCTGGTCACTGTTCCTCCCAGACACTTAAACCTATGTCCCTGCCTGATCTCCTTCCCCTCTAACCCAATATTCATTTCTTTTTCCTGCTGCCCGACCCACATCACCTCAGTCTTCTTCATACTCATCTTCAGTCCATGCTTCTCAAATGCCTCTTTCCACTCCCTCAGTACTTCCTGAATCTCCTTCCACACTCTTCACCACAACAGCCAGATCATCTGCATATAGCATCCTCCCCATACTACCCCTAAAGCTTACGTTCCTGCGTACCAGCTCCATCACCCTGATAAACATGAGTTGGCTGAGAGCGCTTTCCTACCTCAAACCGATGTTCACACTGAACTCCTCAGACATCCCAGGACAAAGCAAAACTCTTCCCTTCGTTCCCTTGCGCATCCCTTCCACCAATCTAACTTCTGCTTCTGGCACTCCCATCCATCTCAGTGTCACAATCACCATCTCTCTCGGGACAGTGTTGTAGGCCTTCTCAAGGTCTACAAACCCCAATGCCATCTCACCTTGCACCTCCAACCCCTTCTCCATCGGCTGTCTCAGCGTGAACATCCCATCCGTCATTCCCGTACCCTTTCTAAACTCCTGCTGCACTTCTCCAATCTCCATCTCCACCCTCTGCCTTATGTTCCTGTCCAGAATCATCTCCAGCACCTTCATTATATGATTTAGGAGCATATGCCGCTGTACTTCCCCAGATTTTGAACATCACCCTCCCCCTTCCACATCGGGACAATTAACCCTATCCTCCACTCCTCCAGAAATGAACCCACTCTCATACATATGTTCAACAGCCTTTTCGTCCAACTGACTCCAACTTCTTCTGTTGCAATTATCATCTCTGTACACACTTCATCAATGTCTGGCACTCTTGCCATCTTCATCCTATTCAATGCCATCCACACTTCCTCCCCTGTGATCCCCACCAACTCCACTTTCCCCTCCACATAACACAGTCACTCCAGCTTGTCGTTGCTTCTTTCCCCATTCAAAAGCTCTTTGAAACACCCTTCCCACATACACCTTCACCACTGCTCCTGTCTCTGTCACTAGCCTCCCGCCACCATCCTTAATCAGCGTGCCCCCCCCCCCCATGTCCCTACCATCCCCTAGCCTGTCACGAGCCAATTTATATATCATCTTCCTCTCATCATCCTCTTCCATGTACAGCCTACATGTCACAATTTTAAACCAATCTTCATGAAACTTCACCATCTGGTCGAGTTCGTCATAAGCAAGAAGTGTATTGTTTTTGAGGTCAAAGGGTCAACATGGGCCAAAGGTCAACAACTTAGTGAGATTTCTAAAATACTCAATTTTCATCTGATTGACTTGAAATTTGAATAGGATTTGCACATCAGGTCACTGAATTCAACCACCAATTATTTTTATGGTCAAATTTATTTTAGGGATTTTGGAAGTATTGTGCTCTGCACGACACACTTGCGTACTTAGGGGGGTGCAGGGAGGGCAGTCTGCCCGGGTGACAGCCAGGAGGGTGTGCCATTAGGGAGAGTTGAAATATCAGTACGATGATATAATAATGGTTTTAGTTGCAAGTGACATTATAATTTTATTATTGACCTAATACTAATGACAGTAACTCAGTAATAAAATTAATTTAATTGTGACACTTACCAAAATAATCTTGAGTCCAAGTTCACATTGCCAGAGGAAGTGAAAAGGGCTATGTTTAAATGCCTTGATCGCTTTCATCAAGAATTGGAGATTCGTTCAAAGGCAATGGATCACATTCTGTTAAACTTTGCTGCTCTTCAGCCAAACTCTTTGGTTGTTGCAACAGAAAAAGAACTTTGGAAGTGTGTTCCAAAATTGACTAAAACTTTTGATGAACTCTCTGCTGAAGATATCAGTGTGGGAATTGTACGACTTTGGATCATTTGGAAGCTGCCAAAATCAGCCTTGAGGAAGCAAAGAAGTGGACAGCATTGCAGTTTTTCGAGTTTATTGTAAAATGGGATTTTTGTGAATCCCTGCCAAGCTTGTCACTGTGCTTGAGATTCTTTTTGAGTCTCTGTGTGTCTATTGCTTCATGTGAAAGAAGTTTTTCCAAATTGAAACCGATAAAAAAAATTTCCTTCGCTCAAGCATGAGTCAGACAAGATTGATAAACCTGGCTTTGCTTTCAATTGAGTATGAATATGCAACGAAAGTGAATTTTGATCAGGTCATTGACCAATTTACCGAAAGTAAGGATCAAAAGCAGATGCAGTGAATGTTTTTTTCTATTCATCTTTGAAGAATATGTTGAGCCTTGACACTGGATTTTGTTACCTTTTTGAAAATTCTTGCTGCTGATGTTTTCTCTGTGGTTGAAGATGTGTTTTTGTTATCTCAATGCCCAAGCAGTATCACCTGTTTGCTGAAATTTTAATGTCATGCATCTTTCTTATTTCCAATTTGCTCACCACAGGTGCAGTAATGCAATCCGCTTGAAATTTTACTTGCAAACATTATAAATGTTTTCTGTGAATTTAATTTTTAAAATTATTCTTCTCGGGGTGGGGGGGGGGGTGCCAAAATAACCGCCCCATGTGCCAAATACTCCAGGTATGCCCCTGGCACAACATCTTGTTCTTTGTGTGTAGGATATCCCAAAAGGTTGTTGACAGATTCGGAGAGGAAATTTGGTGGTTGGTTGGGTGTGCAACAAGGACGATTTGATTCGATTCTGGTGAAGATCCAGATACGATACTAGAATTTTTAAAGTGATTCTTCACCATTGAGAGATGGGACCAAAACGATACATAACATGATATCTCAAAAGGTTTTGGTGGATTAAGGCAAAACTTGGTGCATGAGTTGGGTAGGTGACAAGAACAAGCCAATTATATTTCAGTTCAGGTCCGAATCGAGATCCAACCTATTTGTGGGATCCCAAACGTAAATTGTTCAGCCTGGCAGAGGTATCCGCTGTTCCGTGTGCTGTTCTAGTTAACCTCCGCCATCTTCGAAGATGGATGGAGGTTACTGTTTTCACACCTTTCTGTTTGTTTGTTACTTACGAAATCTAAAGATTTCGTAAGTATATTGATGACTTCCGTTTCTGTTTGTTTGTTTGTTTGTTTGTAGGCACGATAACTCGAGAACGGAAGAAGCTACCAATGTCAAATTACACCACGTGATTAAGGAGGGTGATTGCTAGTGCTGATTAGATTTTGGTCAAAATCGGTCAAAGGTCAAGGTCACAGCAAGGTCAAATATTCGATTTTTGATGGTTTGGTACAGATAACTCGAGAACGGAAGAAGCTACCAATGTCAAATTACTCCACGTGATTCAGGAGGGTGATGGCTAGTGCTGATTAGATTTTGGTCAAAATCGGTCAAAGGTCAAGGTCACATTGAGGTCAAAGATAATTCTGTAAATTCACGTGGAGAAATGGAGTATTTTTGCTTCGCTCGACGTTACGAGTTCGTTTTAACTTTGATTTTAATTTTGTCTTCGGTTTTTTGCGATCGCTTAGGATGGTTGTCAAAATTCTGGTAAAAATCGGATGTTTTGGAGACGTTTTAAGATTGTATAAAAAATATTTCACTCGACGCGTCACGGGTCGTCCCATGATGCAGTGCGCTCGAGCAGACGCGTCGTTGAGTTACGTTAAGGTATAATATAATTGCGTGGAGAAATGGAGATTTTTGCTTCGGTCGACGTTACGATTTTTGATGGTTTGATACAGAATCAAAGTAGAAACTTCTGGTTTGCGTCGCTACCTTCTCTAGAGACATCTTTTATTAGACAAGGTCAGAGGTCAAGTTGACGATTTCGTAAGTACCAGTCTATGACTGCTTGTTTGTTTGTTTGTTTGTAGGTACGAGAACTCGAGAACGGAAGAAGCAACCAATGTCAAATTACACCACGTGATTCAGGAGGGTAATGGCTCGCGCTGATTATATTTTGGTCAAAATCGGTCAAAGGTCAAGGTCACAGTGAGGTCAAATATTCGATTTTTGATGGTTTGGTACAGATAACTCGAGAACGGAAGAAGCTACCAATGTCAAATTACACCACGTGATTCAGGAGGGTGATGGCTCGCACTGATTAGATTTTGGTCAAAATCGGTCAAAGGTCAAGGTCACAGTGAGGTCAAACATCCAAAACATTCGATTTTTGATGGTTTGGTACAGAATCATCGTAGAAACTTCTGGTTTGCGTCGCTACCTTCTCGAGAGACAGCTTTTATGAGACAAGGTCAGAGGTCAAGTTGATGATTTCGTAAGTACCAGTCTATGACTGCTTGTTTGTTTGTTTGTTTGTAGGTACGAGAACTCGAGAACGGAAGAAGCTACCAATGTCAAATTACACCACGTGATTCAGGAGAGTGGTGGCTAGCGTTGATTAGATTTTGGTCAAAATCGGTCAAAGGTCAAGGTCACAGTGAGGTCAAACATCCAACACATTCGATTTTTGGTGGTTTGGTACAGAATCGTCATAGAAACTTCTGGTTTGCGTCGCTACCTTCTCTCGAGACAGCTTTTATTAGACAAGGTCAGTGGTCAAGTTGACGATTTCGTAAGTACCAGTCTATGACTGCTTGTTTGTTTGTTTGTGAACAGTATTACGGAAAAACTCCTCGACGGATTTCGACGAAACTTGGTGGGGGGGTTAGGTATGGTCCAAGGATCATGCCATTAAATTTTGGACTTGGTCCCCCCTCCCCAAAAAGAAATTGTTAGAGAAAATTTTTATTTATTTTACATTTCTACATGTTTTAAGTGATTTCCAAACCCCCCCCCAAAAAATTGTTACCCCCCCAAAAAAGAGGAATTTTTTTTTTTGCATTTCTACATGTTTTAAGTGATTTCCAACCCCCCCAAAAAAATTGTTACCCCCCCAAAAAAAATTGTTAGAGAAGAAATTTTTTTTTTTGCATTTTTACATGTTTTAAGTGATTTCCAACCCCCCTCAAAAAAAAAATTGAGAAAATTTTTTTTTCTTTTTGCCTTTTTTCGTTTTAAGTTATTTCCAACACCCCCAAAAAATTGTTACAGCCCCCCCAAAAAAGGGAATTTTTTTTTACATTTCTACATGTTTTAAGTGATTTCCAACCCCCCCCAAAGAAATTGTAAGAGAAAAATTTTTTTGCAACTTTTTTAAACAAAATTTCGATTTTATTTGGCATTTTTACATGTTTTAAGTGATTTCCAACCCCCCTCCCCAAAAAAATGTTGGAGAAAAGAACTATAACTCTGTCAGCACTGTTGACATATTTAATGAATAAGATATAAGGTTCACTTGAGTGACTCAACAGTATTGGCGGCGGAGGTTTTGCACTCTCCCGAGTGCTCCCCCTCCAGTTTATTTTTATAATCTCATGATAGCAACTACCGAAGTGTGGTAAAATCACTTCCAGGTTACAGAAACCACTCCCGAACAGATCATTCCCATGTCATTTCTGGTGAGTGAAGTCTATTAGTAGAATAAATACTTGTGAAAACTGATTAGTCAGGTCAGGTTCGATCGACCTTAGTCAGGTCAGGTTCGATCTGTGACCTGCTACAGGTACCATGTAAACCTGTACTAACCTGTTCCATGGTCGGGTTGTCGGCGACTAAACCGTCTCCCCCACCAGGTTTTCTGGTGAGGAGGGTGTTTGGATATGGACACCCAGCAGGATTAAAAACAAAACCTGTCAAAGGGTGGAGGAGCTCCTTGTGAGCCAACGGCCATCCATATCTAGTGCCCAACTGTGTCTGCGGACATCCTCCTGCAGTTGGGTTACTTCTTATTAGGAGGTTGGTGGCAGGATTTGCACTCCAGCCACCGTAAAACCCTTCATTCCGCAAAACGCAAAAACGCAAAAAATCTGAAAACCCACTCCGTGGGAGTACCTCCTGTGCAGCTTCCCTTCGCAGGGCAGCTCACCGGATGACAGGATTGGGGAAAAGCCTTCGGGACCCCCAATCTTTGATAGGAGGGAAACCACGGGGTAACATCCCTGGGTCAGATTGCGGGAGAGTGTGTCAGTGTGGTGCTGAGGTGTCGTCCACCAGACGGCGGTCTCCTTGGGTTAACCTGAGGCGGTCCCTTCGGGTGGGTGCCTGGAATGTCCTATCCCTAAGAGAGGATGATCACCTGTCTCTGTTATCATCTGAGCTCAAGCGTTTGGACATCGGGATTGCAGCTCTCTCTGAGGTTCGGAGACCGGATTGCGGCGAGATAATGGTGGGTGGTTACACCTACTATTGGTCTGGTCGCTCTGATGGTTACCATACCCAAGGAGTTGCTGTAGCTGTGTCAAATAAGCTGACCCCAATGATCATTGAGGTAACACCGGTCAACGAGCGTATTATGAGATTAAGGATTCGCCACTCCTTAGGTGTCATTTCCCTGGTCTCTATTTATGCTCCGACTGAGGCGAGTGATCTCACCGTGAAGGACACATTCTACGCCACACTCGAGTCTGTGGTTGATCAGTGCCCCAGACGAGACACACTTCTAGTCTTGGGGGATTTCAATGCATCGACTGGAACTGATAGGGATGGTTATGAGGTGTGTGTTGGTCCCCATGGGTCAGGAACTATGAACCAGAATAGCACTAAGTTCCTTGACTTTGCAAGAAGTCATGGACTTAGGGTGGCTGGTTCATGGTTTCAGCGCCCGCAAGCTCATCGCTGGACTTGGTATTCCAACGCTGGCGGTGTGGCAAAGGAGATTGACCATGTCCTCATTGACGGTCGTTGGAGGATGATCCAGAACTGCAGGGTCTACCGGAGTGCTCAGTTGCTCAATACTGACCACAGGCTTGTTGTAGCAACTCTAAAGCTGCACCTTAAATCCTGGAGAATGGTACCATCCCAGCCTAGGCTGGATGTTGCCAAGCTCAGGGATGAGAGAGTAGCTGAGGAGTTTGCGAACAGGCTGAGTGGACACTTGGGGGGTCTGGGTGCTTTGGGGGGTCCTGAAGAGTTGTGGAGCACCTTCAAGACCACCGTCCTTGATGTTGCCGGTGGATGCCTTGGAGTTCACCGCAGGGCAAAGAAGAATTTTGTCTCTCAAGGGACACTGGATACCATTGACCAGAGTCACAGGGCCAGGCTGAATGGCAGAGCTGAGCTGTTCAGGGAGCTGAGGCGTAAAACTGTACGTGCACTGAGGGTGGACAAGGATGCCTATGTGCGAGGAATCTGTGAGGGGGTAGAGCATCACCTGTGGACAGGTGATTCTCATCCCGCTTACAGGGGAATTCGCGCATTACGTTCATCCAAGCCCATCCCTCGGAGCACTGCAGTTCGAGCAGA
Source organism: Eptatretus burgeri (assembly GCF_056783735.1). NCBI lineage: Eukaryota > Metazoa > Chordata > Myxini > Myxiniformes > Myxinidae > Eptatretus > Eptatretus burgeri. Next base: position 55,116,115 of record NC_140975.1, on the reverse strand, counting down.
GAGTGGTAGGCTCTTGACAGAGGAGTCTGAAGTGAAGGCCCGCTGGGCCGGTTACTTTGAGCGGTTGTACCAGGCTGATCCCCCAGCTGTCGAGTTGGACGTCAAGGGTGTTACAATCCTTGTTTCTGACCCTCGAATCAACTGTGGTCCACCATCGCTTGTGGAAACACGGGCTGCGGTGAACCAGTTGAAACGGGGAAAAGCTCCAGGGATCTGTGGCATCCATGCTGAACTTCTCAAGGCTGGTGGAAATGCTGCACTCGTGTCGTTGCATGCAGTTTTGTGCTCTGCCTGGAACACAGGCATCATCCCAACTGACTGGAAGAGGGGCCTTGTTGTCCATCTCTGGAAAGGAAAGGGTGATCGCCAAGACCGCAACAACTACCGAGGGGTGACGCTGCTCTCAGTGCCGGGCAAGGTCTTTGCTCGGATAATTCTTGATAGGGTTCGCCACCATCTGCTTGAGCACCAGCGTCCAGAGCAGTCAGGCTTTACACCAAAGAGGTCAATGATTGACCGTATCCTTGCACTTCGTGTCCTCACCGAACGCAGACGAGAGTTTCGGCAGGGGCTGCTTGCAGCCTATGTTGATCTCTGTAAAGCGTTCGATTCAGTGAATCGGGATGTCCTCTGGAGGATTCTTGGTCTTCGTGGGGTGCCACCGAAACTGATCGATCTGATGTCTGAACTCTACTCTGGTACTGAGAGTGCTGTGAAGTGTGGTGGTACCATCTCTGACTTATTTTCAGTTGTGACTGGAGTTCGTCAGGGATGTGTACTTGCCCCCACACTTTTCAGCACTTGTATGGACTGGATTTTTGGGAGGATGTCGGAGAGATCAAGTTGCGGTGCATCGTTTGGCAATGTCAAGATCTCGGACCTTGATTTTGCAGATGATGCAGTCATCTTTGCGGAGACTTTAGACATCCTCTTGGGGGCCCTCGAGGTGCTGAATGAGGAGTCAGAGCCGTTGGGATTACGGATTTCTTGGGTCAAAACTAAGATCCAGGCTTTCGGTGACATCTTGGATGCTGCTGTCCTGTCTGTGTCTGTTTGTGGTGAGGATGTTGAGGTCGTGGATAGATTCACTTCCCTTGGCAGTGATATTCATGTCTCCGCAGGTTGTGAGCCGGAGGTCAATAGACGTCTGGGTCGGGCCTGGGGTGTCATGGATTCACTGAATCATGGGGTGTGGCGCTGCCGGTACCTGTGCGGGAGGACGAAAGTCCGAGTCTTCAGGTCCTTGGTACTTCCAGTCTTGCTCTACGGAGGCCCCTGGAGTACCGGCGGAAAGTGGACGCAGCGACACGCTGTTCTGGCACATGCTCCCATACCTGACCTGAAAACTGATCCATAAACCTTGTTTCAGCTTGATAGTACAGTTAGGCATGGAAGAGTAAACCATTTTGCAGAATAATTTGGTGAAATCCGATAAAGATCATCACACAGTTATTTTTCTATCCCAGTGATTGACTATACCAGGCTGCCAGGTTTGCTCGAAGCTGAGCCATTATGTTGTTCTATCCTCTGCATCTGTGTGGGCACGGGGTTACCGAGCAGGGGCAATTCCGGGCGAGGATGGTTTTTAGCCCAGTCGGGCACGTTGTGTGATCAGTGATATTAAAGTTGATTTCAACCTCATCAAGATTGGTGTTTTGGCCATGGTGCTCCGCTGGGGATTCCCAGTAACCTTTGTGGTATGGTGGCAGTGTCGGGATACGATGCCACGCACTCTTCATCTTGGAGACGGCGATCGGCAGAACGTCACTGTTACGAGAGCCATCTTTGAACCCCAATCGCACCTCACAAGAAGGTGAGCGGCCAACCAGCTCGTTCTATAGCTGTGTCATAAACATCGTCTGTGCAACGTACCCGCCACCAAAATGGCTACCACACACTGTGCACCAAAGCAGTGGTCACTCAGCAAGAGTGAAACGGTGAACTCATTTGAATGTTGGAGACACAATTTTCTTTATATTTTATCGCTCAATCCCAACTTTGCTCCCTTCCTCACTGAGGGCGTCACCTGGGAGAAGAAGAGCAGAGTGTTCCCTCTTTGTGGACTTTTGGACGATGGTGAGAGTGTCCCCGTTGAGCAGCGTCACACTGCCCAACAGAAAGTCACCATACTGGAACTTATGCTGGGTCAGATTGCAAACTACTGCCCTGTGATATCCCATAACACCATAGCCCGAAACTCCACTTCCGTAGCCAACGTATGGCAGTCGATTCGACAACATTTTGTATTCCAGTTGACGGGTGCACACTTCATTGACTTTGCAGTGATACGCCATAACCCCGAGGAGCGCCATGAAGACTTGTACCAACGCCTGATGGTGTTTGTGGAAGATACCTTGCTTCACCGAGATTGCGGCATCTCCCACTATAACCATCTCCCACTATAACTATATAACCATTGCGGCATCTCCCACATCTCCCACTCTCCCACTATATCCCACTATCACTGAAGATGAGGAGTTATCCCCCTCGCTGGAGAACTTTCTTGTGCTCACATGGCTTTGTCTTGTTCACAGTGGACTCCTCAGACTCGTCAAACAACGCTATGGAACCGAGCTCAGGTCCCGCACCATAGTCTCCATAAAGCCAGAGATATCCCAGGCGCTTGACTCACTATGAGATGAGCTCCACACTGCTGAAGATACAAAGTCATTGCGTACTGTAACGTCTCCATTACAAGCCTCCTGCCCGGCATCATTCCCATTGTCAAAACCCCGTCAAGTCCTTTTTGGGACTCGTTGCAACAACCTTACAAATTCCTGTCCCCTCTGCAAGCAAGTACGTCATACCGATTACAGTCATTTCCTCAGTGAATGTCCTTTCCTCCTCGAACAAGATCATCGCTACATTGCAAGAGCACGCCAAGTGGCTGACATAACTGAAGAGTCAGATGACGAGCCTGGAGATATAACATGTGCTCATGCGGACAAGGTGGTTAGTAACACAGATTTTACAGAACCGGCCACTACCAGGTCAAGTATGGGAGCATGTGCCAGAACAGCGCGTCGCTGCGTCCACTTTCCGCCGGTACTCCAGGGGCCTCCGTCTGGCCACCCCCCAGGCAGATGCTAGGCCCATCCCCATCTCCTTGAGATGATGGTCAACCTGCTGCAACCATGAGGCACGTGGTCAGCCCACTGGCCTCCTCCACTCATGAGACTCCCTCGCTGATAGAATCTGGTGAGCAGGATCAGCATCAGGAAAACGAGCCACATGTCCATACAGCCGCAACTGACGCTCACGGACTATGCAGGTAACAAATCTCATCCGAGTCTCTCTCAGCAACTGCTCGTTGGACACAAAATCCGACCAGCGATAGCCAAGGATTCTCCGAAGAGACCTGGTACCAAAGGAATTAAGTCTCCGTCTCAGATCCTTGGTCAGAGTCCAAGTCTCGCACCCATAGAGCAAGACTGGAAGTACCAAGGACCTGAAGACTCGGACTTTCGTCCTCCCGCACAGGTACCGGCAGCGCCACACCCCATGATCCAGTGAATCCATGACTCCCCAGGCCCGACCCAGACGTCTATTGACCTCTGACTCGCAACCAGCAGAGACATGAATATCACTGCCAAGGTAAGTGAATCTCTCCACGACCTCAACATCCTCACCACAAACAGACACAGACAGGACAGCAGCATCCAATATGTCACCGAAAGCCTGGATCTTAGTTTTGACCCAAGAAACCCGTAATCCCAATGGCTCCGACTCCTCATTCACACCTCGAGGGCCCCCAAGAGGATGTCTAAAGTCTCCGCAAAGATGACTGCATCATCTGCAAAATCAAGGTCCGAGATCTTGACATTGCCAAACGATGCACCGCAACTTGATCTCTCCGACATCCTCCCTAAAATCCAGTCCATACAAGTGCTGAAAAGTGTGGGGGCAAGTACACATCCCTGACGAACTCCAGTAACAACTGGAAATAAGTCAGAGATGGTACCACCACACTTCACAGCACTCTCAGTACCAGAGTAGAGTTCAGACATCAGATCGATCAGTTTTGGTGGCACCCCACGAAGACCAAGAATCCTCCAGAGGACATCCCGATTCACTGAATCGAACGCTTTACAGAGATCAACATAGGCTGCAAGCAACCCCTGCCGAAACTCTCATCTGCGTTCGGTGAGGACACGAAGTGCAAGGATACGGTCAATCGTTGACCTCTTTGGTGTAAAGCCTGACTGCTCTGGACGCTGGTGCTCAAGCAGATGGTGGCGAACCCTATTATATCAAGAATTATCCGAGCAAAGACCTTGCCCGGCACTGAGAGCAGCGTCACCCCTCGGTAGTTGTTGCAGTCTTGGCGATCACCCTTCCCTTTCCAGAGAGGGACAACAAGGCCCCTCTTCCAGTCAATTGGGATGATGCCTGTGTTCCAGGCAGAGCACAAAACTGCATGCAACGACACGAGTGCAGCACTTCCACCAGCCTTGAGAAGTTCAGCATGGATGCCACAGATCCCTGGAGCTTTTTCCCGTTTCAACTGGTTCACCGCAGCCCGTGTTTCCACAAGCGAAGGTGGACCACAGTTGATTCGAGGGTCAGCAACCGGGATTGTAACACCCTTGACGTCCAACTCGACAGCTGGGGGATCAGCCTGGTACAACCGCTCAAAGTAACCGGCCCAGCGGGCCTTCACTTCAGACTCCTCTGTCAAGAGCCTACCACTCTCTGCTCGAACTGCAGTGCTCCGAGGGATGGGCTTGGATGAACGTAATGCGCGAATTCCCCTGTAAGCGGGACGAGAATCACCTGTCCACAGGTGATGCTCTACCCCCTCACAGATTCCTCGCACATAGGCCTCCTTGTCCACCCTCAGTGCACGTACAGTTTTACGCCTCAGCTCCCTGAACAGCTCAGCTCTGCCATTCAGCCTGGCCCTGCGACTCTGGTCAATGGTATCCAGTGTCCCTTGAGAGACAAAATTCTTCTTTGCCCTGCGGTGAGCTCCAAGGCATCCACCGGCAACATCACGGACGGTGGTCTTGAAGGCGCTCCACAACTCTTCAGGACACCCCAAAGCACCCAGACCCCCCAAGTGTTCACTCAGCCTGTTCGCAAACTCCTCAGCTACTCTCTCATCCCTGAGCTTGGCAACATCCAGCCTAGGCTGGGATGGTACCATTCTCCAGGATTTAAGGTGCAGCTTTAGAGTTGCTACAACAAGCCTGTGATCAGTATTGAGGAACTGAGCACTCCGGTAGACCCTGCAGTTCTGGATCATCCTCCAACGACCGTCAATTAGGACATGGTCAATCTCCTTTGCCACACCGCCAGCGTTGGAATACCAAGTCCAGCTGAAACCATGAACCAGCCACCCTAAGTCCATGACTTCTTGCAAAGTCAAGGAACTTAGTGCTATTCTGGTTCATAGTTCCTGACCCATGGGGACCAACACACACCTCATAACCATCCCTATCAGTTCCAGTCGATGCATTGAAATCCCCCAAGACTGGAAGTGTATCTCGTCTTGGGCACTGATCAACCACAGACTCGAGTGTGGCGCAGAATGCATCCTTCACGGTGAGATCGCTCGCCTCAGTCGGAGCATAAACAGAGACCAGGGAAATGACACCTAAGGAGTGACGAATCCTTAATCTCATAATACGCTCGTTGACCGGTGTTACCTCAATTATCATTGGGGTCAGCTTATTGGACACAGCTACAGCAACTCCTTGGGTATGTTAACCATCAGAGCGACCAGATCAATAGTAGGTGTAACCACCCACCATTATCTCGCCGCAATCCGGTCTCCGAACCTCAGAGAGGGCTGCAATCCCGATGTCCAAACGCTTGAGCTCAGATGATAACAGAGACAGGTGATCATCCTCTCTTAGGGATAGAACATTCCAGGCACCCACCCGAAGGGACCGCCTCAGGTTAACCCAAGGAGACCGCCGTCTGGTGGACGACACCTCAGCACCATTCCGACACACTCTCCCGCAATCTGACCCAGGGATGTTACCCCGTGGTTTCCCTCCTATCATCAAAGATTGGGGGTCCCGAAGGCTTTGCCCCAATCCCGTCATCCGGTGAGCTGCCCTGCGAAGGGAAGCTGTGCAGGAGGTACTCCCACGGAGTGGGTTATCAGATTTTTTTGCGTTTTTGCGTTTTGCGGAATGAAGGGTTTTACGGTGGCCGGAGTGCAAATCCTGCCACCAACCTCCTAATAAGAAGTAACCCAACTACAGGAGGACGTCCGCAGACACAGTTGGGCACTAGATATGGATGGCCGTTGGCTCACAAGGAGCTCCTCCATCCTTTGACAGGTTTTGTTTTTAATCCTGCTGGGTGTCCATATCCAAACACCCCCCTCACCAGAAAACCTGGTGGGGGAGATGGTTTAGTCGCCGACAACCCGACCATGGAACAGGTTAGTACAGCTTTACATGGTACCTGTAGCAGGTCACAGATCGAACCTGACCTGACATGACCACTACCCGACGTGTCCAGATTCGCCAGTCTCCATATCTCAACACCTTCCACGGTCACCCCACATCCCGAGTCACCATTGACAGCGGTGCCACGGGAAACCTGATTCGTGAGACAACTAGAAGAAATTTAGGAGCCAAGCTTCAGAAGAGTGCGAAGGCCGCTAGTCAGGCTGATGGATCGTCCCCTCTTCAAATTTTTGGTGAGACCAGACTGGCACTGACACATGACGGAAGAGAATTTCAGTTTGAGTGCCTGGTCGTCGAAAATCTTGACGTGGAGGTACTGGCAGGAACACCTTTCATGGAGTCTAATGACATCTCAATCCGCCATGTGAAGCACCAAGTTATCGTGGGTGATGGCACCACATGCGTGCATGGGTCTCATGGAAGGAGCCTTGATCGCCATGCAGTACGCCGAGCTCATGTACCACTTGCCCCACTCCACACAACTACTCTGTGGCCCAGAGAGTTTATCGAAATGGTCCTCCCAAATGACATGTCGAGTAGTGACTCAGTGTTCGCACTCGAACCTCACACGGATGCCCCTAGTGCAAGGTCACTGTGACAAAGTGAGTTCTGGCCCCCTCCCAGTATCATCCGTAGCATCAGCAGGAAGGTTTGGATCCCCAATTTAACCAAGGAACCACGAGTTCTCAAACGACAGGAGCAGTTTTGCCAAATCCACCCTGTGTACATACCCGAGTACACCAAAGAACACCCAGATAGTTATACCGAGACCAGCTCCCCCAAAGTAAAACGCACACTCACATCACCCTCAGGACACACTACGACTGCGACCCTCGACCCTGACAATATGATCACTCCTGACGAACAATCAAAGTTTTGTGCTCCATCTGATTTTGCCAGCCGCAATGCACCAGACTGTACTGACACCTCCTGTCAAATTTATACCTTCATAAGACGTGAGGAGGAGGCCATAGTCCTGCATGTGTCAGCCCAGGCCATCATTTCCGGCCGTACCAAACTGCACTTTACCAACAGAACTGCTTGGAAGGCAGTCCAGGCAGAGTGTGCAGACCGAAGGCGGACTCATGCCAATCTGGTTCAGGGAACCCGCCCATCAAAGAAAGCAGCCAACATCAAGGACGTCAAACGATACCTCCAGGTCGCTTCAGTTTCCAATGATGGTCCAGTTGTAGTCCGTCGGGACAAGACTTGTCCTCGGCATGTGAGTGCATCATTGTCCCACGTCAGTTGGTCAATGGTGTAGTTACAGCGTGACACATTCAACTGGATCATCTGAGTCGCCATCAACTCAGTTCCGTGATGCACCGCTATTTTTATGCTCTTGAATTGGACAGAGCAATCGACCAAGTAACCTCGAAGTGCCACAAGTATGCTGCATTGTACAGCGCACCTCACACCATTATCAAACAGTCCACTGGAGACCCCCCCCTCCCCGGGTGCTGTTGGTGTATCTTTCGCAGCAGATATTATCAAATGCAATCACCAGCTAATTATAATTAATTATAAATATCCAGTTGAATAATAATTATTATATTGCGAGAATGTACCACTTCCTACACTACATCATGTATTGTGGAGAACGAACAACACATCAATCTCCGCGATAACTTCATCCGCTTATGCATAGAGCTCCGGCCATTGGATGGACCACCTGCTGTCATCCACACCGATCCGGCCCCCAGCTTCGCACGTTTGGTCCACGATGAGCTTCTTAAGCACCATCGGTTGTGCATTGAAATTGGTCATATTAAAAATCCCAATAAAAATCCCATTGCCGAGAAGGCAGTTCGTGAATGTGAAGACGAACTCCTACGACAGGAGCCGATGGGAGGACCAGTAACCCCACTAACCCTCGCACTGGCCACTGCCAGTATGAACTCAAGAATTCGTGCATGGGGCCTCTCAGCCCGAGAGATGTTATGCCAGTGGAATCAGTTCACCAATCTGCAAATGCCTTTCTTTGACCTACAAATGATACAAGCTCAACACCACCTTCGCTCCATAAACCACCCCCATAGTGAGAAGTCTAAGGCACCCATGGGGTCTTTCGAGGCCAATGTATCAGTGGAAGTCAGCGATTTGGTCTATTTGTACTCCGACCGCAACAAGTCATGTGCAAGAAACCGCTACCTCGTCTCTGCCACAGATTGACCCTGGTGCAACATACATAAGTTTGTGGGGTCCCAATTGAGGAGTGCAGCTTATCGGGTCAAAAAATCTGAATGCGCCAAAGTCCCGGACTACTGGAAGGATACGCTTCCACTCCCTCGCAATCAGGTGCATGGTGGTTCATTGTCTGGGATCTAGGGCACCAAAATTTGAGATGACCCGTCACGGAAAGATATACTTTGCAGGCCACTTTTTTGCAAGTTCAGACCCTTAGGAAACAGAATCCAGAGGCCTGCTCTGCCGGAGGAATTGCAAAATTGAAAAAAAAAAATGCATTTTTTACCACTACTACCCTCAAATAAAAATTCGCCTCTCGTGAAAAATTGAAAAATGCAGAAGGATAAAGTTTGGGTAATTTTAATTAAAATAGTACTAAACTTGGCACATTAATAGAACATAACATCCTTTAAAGTCTTCACTATAAATTTGACGAAAAGTTTTCAAAATGGCCGCCATATTTCTAAGATGGCCGCCATTTTCCAAGATGGATGCCATATTTTCCCATAGATATCTATGTTCATTATATTCTGAGTATTATTGCAATTATTCAAGTGTTTTGTGTTTGTTACGAAACCATTGCTTGGTTTACTCTTTTGTTGGCGTAAAAAACCCAATGTATTGTGGCTGTATCTATCGAAGATGGCTGCCATTTTGCATGACTGATGATAATTTGGTCCGTAAAGAAACATTTTCAGAATTGTGTTACTTGCTTGAGATATGTACTATTTGACCTTTGAAAGTTGGACAAGAAAACACACTATTAAATTTAATGAAAAATTCAATATGGCTACCATTTTTTTCAAAATGTCTGTCAATTTCTGACTAAATGTCTGTTCTCACCACATATTCGATATAAATGCACAACATGAGTTCTTTTTGAGTCTTTTATGTTGTGACTATCTCAAATATAATAAATACAAATCGTTTCACATGATGACACAGGAAAATTACATCTTTTTACAAATCTTGCAAAATTTGACATGTATCATGTTGCACTCATCAATGAAAATGAATATTCCACTGACTAGTTCATTATTTAGTTCTCATCAGGAATCAAGAGGTTTGCTTCAACGCATCCACATTTCAGTGGGTCGCCCATTCAAAGGCAAGCAAAAACACATTTCGAGTAGGCTCGAGCGCACAGGCATCTCCGAAGACAGTTGCTCTTCTTGCATTTACAGAACTTTTCCTGTACAGCTCTTGGCTTTGGATCCTTTGTCATCATTATTGGCACCAGTTTGCCATTCCTGATTTCTCTGCCGAATGCAGTTGCTATTGGTTGTACTGGTTTCGAAATGTGAGCACTCTTATACATAGCCATTTGGTGAAGACTTCGTAGCAAGTGAAGGTAAAATGCATCCTCTGTAGGAGGCAGTCATCTGAGGTCACATTTTTTGGTAGCGAAAATGTGTGCACGAAGGACATCCAGACTACCCAGTAAATCAGATTGTGTATAGAAGGCCAGAAAGAAGAATCTAGTAGCTTCAATGACATCAGTCGATACATCAAGGATAAAGTTCTCACCAGGTTTGCCATACTGAGCGAGTGGAAGAAGCTTTTCTGGATTGTCTACAGCACATTTGAAAGCCTGCTTCTTTCCTCTTTGGAATGGATAGCTGACTGTATCAACGCCACTCAAGATGTAGGCACTGAGGATAACAGAACATATTTGTTCGGCTTCCATGTTACAAGCCCTTGCCAATGATGCTGCAATCTCATGTGTTGGGATGGTGTCCATCTTTTGGACCCACAGTTCTTCAAGATCAGGAATGCATGTGCTGTAGTAAATGCACATGATCACTACATCCGTATCAGTTGCTTGTACTACTATTCTCTTGTATCCCATGTGCTGGACAGAAGAGGCTATATGAGCAAACATTCTTGTATCAGCTTCTTCATGTATCTGACAAGAAATTTCATCGAGTTGAGTTGCCTCATTAGTGGTCAGCTGAACCGTTTTACCTGGATCTCGGAATAGCCCTCCAAGGATCATCATACAATTCGCCGGAATACGTGCATGATTGTTCAACCAGGATTCTCCAATGTAATTCAGAAGATTAGCTTTGTTCTGAGGATTCTATAATGTCTCGTTCCAATCTAAAAGCTACTTCATCCATTCGTTTAGTGACAGCGTTAAGAAGTGCTGGATAACCCAGTGGCGTTAATTGTTGGAGCGGCACAGTTTCTGATACATGCTGATAAATTAGACATCTGGAATAATCTGTCAGATCGGGATCTTTTCTCCCTTGTGTGTTCTGGTTCCATGATTTATTCAGTCTACTCCACCATGCCAGATAATCTGTGGAAGAAACAAATATGTACTAAAGGTTGCAGTCTAGAATAATACAAGAATATCATTGTATCTCAAAAACATTACATGTACAGCCACTTGTAATAAGACAATTTATTCTAAAGCAAGAACAAGTATGCACATCTAAATAAGGACTGCTCCCTTGCACTAAGTGACCTGACATTGTAGAGAACTAGATGAATGTTGAGATTTACCATTTGTTTTATTAATCTCATTGACTTGATATGTATTTAAATAAATTAGCATTTGGGGCATAGTTCATCTCAGGTTCACAATATATATATATATATATATATATATATATATATAACATGTATAACATGTCTTGCAGAAAGTAGTGCATTGGTCAAAAATTTGAGTGGGGGGATTTCCAAATTGATGATAGGTTTCATTTGCCATTATATCGTTTCTTTACATGTTTTGATTGTATTTTTTATCATAATGAGTGCAGAAGTATATAATCTGTGATATGAATGTAGCATTACTCACCTTCTTCTGAAAATTGATTGCCAAACAGTTATTTAAAGGTGGCTACAGTGATTACCTTCTGGTTATTTACCACCGGAGCAGGTGCACTTCCTGTGCTACTTGCATGTCAACAAATAATTATTAGTAGCATCATCAAACGGACTAAAACAAAAATTTCATTTTCACATATGTTATTAATATGTAACTTAGGAAAAATAATGGGAGGGTTATATTTGTATAAGAACGGTAAGTAGACTATTAAAATGCTTCTAATTCTGTTGCCATGGTAACCCAAAATCCTAATGTTTTTGGCATTATTTAAATATTGCATTCAGAATAGTTAATTAGCTGACATAATATTTTAGGCAGAAGTATTTTAAAATAAAATTGATTAATCTTATCATTTAATGTATAAATGCTATTCCGCCTAAAACTTTTACATGTAACCAGGTCTCTAATTGGTCCATGGCAAGTGGGTTCTATATCTAATTTTTAAAGGTATGGGTCAATGTGTAAGTGTGCCAAGTTTCATGCTTTTAACACAAAATGCACATACCACTGCCTTAGCTGCTCTACTATTATGGGTATGTTTTGTTTAATTGATAACATGGTCACTTGCACATATATTATGCAACATTCCAATGCGGTTTCATGCATACTATAACAACATATGTACCTTTTGTTGTGGAGATCTGCTTCAATGTTGTCGTCTGCTCGTATGCCAATTTGGAAGAGAGGGAGTATTCATTGTTTCAAAATGCATTTTGTTATATTTTTATTACTTTATTTAAACAAGACAATGAAAATGTTATCTTAAATATCCAGCCTGATATTAGTTGTGTACATGATTTTCAAATAAAATAAAATAATTTAATCATTTGACATGTCAAATATTCTATGAATTTTCTTTTAACTATGGGTATTTTTATTGAGAAAAAAATTAGTATTTTAGAAGATAAGGGCCGTCTTTATGTATATTTCCAAATTATTTATCTGAGGGTCACAGACATACGAGAAACTCAAAACTTCGCAATACCTTTTTAATATATGTGCTAAATCGTTCGGGTCAACATTGGGAGGATAACAGATTTGACACAAGAAACAAGCCCCAATACATTGTATTGCACTCCCTAATAGTGTAAACCATGCAATGGTTTTATAACAAACACAAAGCAATGAAACAATTTGAATAATACTCAACGTATAATGGAAGATTGATATCCATGGTCAAACATATTGTCCTATCTTGGAAAAAAATGGTGGCCATCTTGGAAATTTTATGTCAAAAGTATAGTGGCAATTTTCAGGATGTTATGTTCTATTAAGGTGCCAAGTTTAGTACTATTTCCTTTAAAATTACCCTTACTTTATCATTCTGCATTTTTCATTTTTTCACGATAGGCGAGTTTCGATTTGAGGGTAGTAGTGGTAAAAAATGCAATTTTTTTTCCAATTTTGCAATTCCTCGGGCAGAGCAGGCCTCTGGATTCTGTTCCCTAAGGGTCTGAACTTGCAAAAAAAGTGGCCTGCAAAGTATATCTTTCCGTGACAGGTAACTTCATTTTTAAGGCCCTTTTTGGACCTTGGATCCCAGACTATCACTGCATACTGAGGACGTTTTCCTTCAACCAGCAACAAAACCACCAGATCACCCATTCATCCCCTATGAGTTGTCTTCACCTGCCAACAGTGCTGAATCCTTGCCAACACCTATCAGCCAAGTACTAGATCCTGGTTGGGGTACATCGCCAAAACTTAACACCCATGGATCTGATCGCTCCCAATCTATTGAGACCATCCGTGACACCTGTGAGGATCATCCAACGGTGTCCCCAACTGGATGTACACGAAGACACTCCATCCGTCTGCGCTACCAGCCCAAGCACTTCAAGGATTATATTTTGTATGCTTAGAACCATATTGTGGTCACAATGCTCGCATAAATACTGTCATGGGTCAGAATAATCCCCGAGACCGGAGGGCAGTCTAACCGGTGATGGTCTCAGCATACCTGACTATTAGTGCATGATTTCTGTGACCTCCCACATGTTTCGTGACCATTTAAGTATTTTTGTTTAAGCTTACGTCCTCTTCCCCGGTATTTGTTGCCAGTTACTGTCACCTACTTACGTTATACATAACACCGAGAATGATAGTAGATGGATAAGCGTGAAAACGAAAGAAAAAGATGAGAGAAAAAAACAAGTGGTTACGCCATTATGTTGTCCTATCCTCCGCATCGGCGTGGGCACAGGTTTACCGAGCAGGGCCATTCCGGGCGAGGATGGTTATTGGCCCAGTCGGGCACGTTGTGTGATGAGTGATATTAAAGTTGATTTCAACCTCAACAAGATTGGTGTTTTGGACCTGGTGCTCTGCTGGAGATTCCCGTTAACCCTTTGCGGCATTGACGTCAGTCTCACGTGGACCATCTGCCATCTCGTGGTGGAGTAGAAATCGATGATTCCGTCGATATAATGGACATCAGTGAGGTTAACAGCAGCAGTCTACAGACAACACAAAACGACCTCAATAAACATAATTGACAGCAAAAACGGAACAATCGTTTGTGTACGAGTTGTCATCGTTTCGTTATTATTATTACTCGTACGTGTCCTTACGTGCAAAAAACAAACAAACAAACAAAAAAATTGTCAAACCGCATGCCAGAAACAACAACCACACAGGCCGTTCCTTCGCTCTCGCATGGCCGTACGTGCAAAAAAAAAAGAAGCATTGTGACGTCAATCGTGATGTCATAGCACCGTGTCCTGTCATTGGTTTGGTAAATAAATGGCCATAACTTGGGAACAACAGGCTGTTACTTCGCTCTCGCGTGCCCGTACGTGCAAAAAAATAAAACAAACTTTCAAACCGCGTGCCAGAAACAACAACCACACAGGCCGTTCCTCGCTCTCGCGTGCCCGTACGTGCGTGGCCGTACGTGCAAAAAAAATAGAAAAACTTTCAAACCGCGTGCCAGAAACAACAACCACACAAGCCGTTCTTTCGCTCTCGCATGCCCGTAGGTGCGTGCCTGTATGTGCGTGGCCATATGTGCGGGGCGTACGTGCAAAAAAATTAATTGATAATTGTCACGTCAATTGTGACGTCATGGCACCGTGTCCTGTCATTGGTTTGGTAAATAAATGGCCATAACTTGGGAAACTCTTGGGAAACAGCTGAAAGGGATGAAGAAGAATAATATCAAACCTTGAAAAGGCACATACTCAGGTCCCCAGCATCAATTGTGACGTCATATCAAACGAAGAAGAAGAAGAATTGTGACGTCAGTCGTGCAAAAAAACAAACAAAAAAAAATTGTGACGTCAATAGTGACGTCATAGCACCGTGTCCTGTCATTGGTAGGTGCATGCCCGGAGGTGCGTGCCCGTACGTGCGTGGCCGTACGTGGGGGAAAAAAGAATTGTGACGACACTCGTGACGTCATACCACCGTGTCCTGTCATTGGTTGGCAAATAAATGGCCGTAACTTGGGAACCGCTTGTCCGATTAATATCAAATCTTGAAAAGGCACATCCACAGGTCCCCAGCAAGTTTCAATTACATCGAACCAGTGGTTGTCGAGAAACAGCAGACTCGCACGCACGCATGCACGCACGCACGCACGCACGCACGCACACGCACGCACGCACGCACACGCACGCACGCACGCACGCACGCACGCACGCACACACACACACACACACACACACACACACACACACACACACACTGCTGGAATTATAGATTATTATATATTTTTTCTACCTCACAAAAACACCACGTTCATCCATTAATTTTCATCACAATATCACCAACCCATTAAACAGCAATTGCCGAAACAGTTTCTTAGCTCGGGCTTAACTGTGTGGTTTTTGCCAGCCTTGCTCGTCCGTGCTCCATCCTTTTAAACCGTGAAGGCCGAGTTGGATTTTTTTTTTCTGACGTCGATTTGTCGGTGTATGTCGGCCATGATGTGTGTAGGAAGCAGTACCTTCGATGGTTTTTCTTCAAGTGAGTTACGTTTGTGAATAAATTGAGTATATATTTTCCCGAAAACTTTGCTTCATGTCGACGGTTTGTCGTCATTTTCATTTTTGGATTTGGAACGGGCTGTTAATGACAGGAACACTCGATTCATGACTTCCCTTCTGGATATACGAATATGGCTGCGCCCAGTTTTCACGTCGGAAAGGTGATTTCGTTTTTAATGCTGGACTTGTGTTGAACCGATTGTATTTTCGTGTATTGTTTATCGTGAACGGGACTTTGTAAATAAAGTTCCTGTCCTGATAATATCCACGAGCCAAACCCGCGTGAAGTTTCTTTAGTGAGGGTTCGTTTGGACGTCAATATATCTGGTGTTCACAATGTGACATAGAATTTCTTGAAATACAATGTTTCTTGTTACATTATTTGGTGTCAAATTCACCTTCTGAGGTAGTCAGCATGTCGTCGACCGAGAATTAACAGGGTCTATCTGACATTTCATTCAAATTTAGAAGAAGTCTATGTAGAAGGGCAACAGAGGAAACTAAGTAAGATTATTTTATGTAACCTTTATATGTACCTGTTATGTAGCACACGATATGAAAATAAAATGTTATGAGATAGCGGCAATTCCACTTTGAATTTTTGATTTCATTTTTCTCAAACTTTAAAAAAGTGTAGTTGGACCCTGTTAATTCTCGGTCGACGATGTGTAGAAGAGGGTTTTACATCGCAGACGCTGTTTTCTCTGAGTGGAATTACACCTCTCAGCGGTGACTGTCTGTCGACGACATACGTGATGACGTCAGCGAATGACCGAGGATGTCATGGCGTCATTACGTCTCAGCGGTGACGTCACACATCGCCATGCAAACGAATGTAAAAATTAGAAAATCGCCAAAAATTCCCAAACCTGTCTGTCTGGCGCAATCTCACATAGCCCATGCTGTTCATGAGACCACAGAGCACCCGCATGCCGAAACCGGCATCAATTCGTCGTGCAGTTTCGGCGGACAAACGTCCACAAAATATGGCTTAGCGTATTAATATAACTAGTGCAGGCCAGTATGTGCAGCTTCGTGCCTGCAGTATCAGGTCCCCAGCATCAATTGTGACATCATATCAAACGAAGAAGAAGAATTGTGATGAATACTCTCTCTCCCCCCTCCTCTCTCCCCCTCCTCTCTCCCCCTCCTCTCTCCCCCTCCTCTCTCCCCCTCCTCTCTCCCCCTCCTCTCTCCCCCTCCTCTCTCCCCCTCCTCTCTCCCCCTCCTCTCTCCCCCTCCTCTCTCTCCCCCTCCTCTCTCTCCCCCTCCTCTGTCCCCCTCCTCTGTCCCCCCTCCTCTGTCCCCCTCCTCTGTCCCCCCTCCTCTCTCCCTCCCCTCTCTTGCCCCCCTCTCACCCTTCTCTCTCCCCCTCCTCTCTCCCCCTCCTCTCTCCCCCCTCCTCTCTCCCCCTCCTCTCTCCCCCTCCTCTCTCCCTTCTCTTGCCCCCCTCTCACCCCCTCTCTTGCCCTTCTCTCTCCCCTCCTCTGTCCCTCCTCCTCTCTCCCTCCCCTCTCTTGCCCCCTCTCCCCCTCCTCTCGCCCTTCTCTCTCCCCCTCCTCTCTCCCTTCTCTTGCCCCCTCACCCCTGTCTCTCCCCCTCCTCTCTCCCCTCTCTTCCCCCCCTCTCACCCCCTCTCTCGCCCCTCTCTCCCCTCTCCTCTCTCCCCCTCCTCTCTCACCCCTCTCTCTGTAAATGTATTCACAAATGTCTACCAAGCACAACGATTAATTCCAACCTTGGGGAAAAAAACAGCTTTCAAACCCTTGGGAAACAGCTGTTTCCCTTGGAAAAATTCAATCCTTGGGATTAATTAATAATTTGAATAATAATCAAACCTTGGGATTAAATAATTAAATAAATTAATAATTAAATAATAATCAAACCTTGGGATTAATTAATTAATTCAAACCTTGGGATAAAACAGCTTTCAAACCTTGGGAAACACTTGGGAAACAGCTGAAATGGATGAGGAAGAACGATATCAAACTTTGAAAAGGCACATAATCAGGTCCCCAGTGGCAATTGTGACGTCATACCAAACAAAGATATAGAATTGTGACGTCAATCGTGCCAAAAATAAAAATAAAAAAACTAATTGACGTCATTCGTGATGTCATAGCACCGTGTCCTGTCATTGGTTGACAGATAAATGGCCATAACTTGGGAACCGCTTGTCCGATTGATATCAAACCTTGAAACGGCACATACTCAGGTCCCTAGCGTCGATTGTGACATCATACCAAACGAAGAAGAAGAAGAATTGTGACGTCAATCGTGCAAAAAATAATTAAATAAACAATTGTGACGTCATTCGTGATGTCATAGCACCATGTCCTATCATTGGTCGTCAGATAAATGGCCGTAACTTGGGAACCGCTAGTCAGATCGATATCAAACCTCGAAAAGGCACATCCGCAGGTCCCCGGCAATATTCCTGGCAAGTTTCAATGAGATCGGACAGGCGGTCATCGAGAAATGGCGGTCGCAGACAGACAAACAGACAGACAGACACACAGAGATTGCTGGAATTATAGATAGATAATAATTGGGTAAACGTGCTATGTTTGCATTGAGATGTCAGCAACCACACGGGACATCGTAACGAGTCGCAGGAAAACTGCAGAGCACCTGCCAAGTGGCTTAAGCACTCAAGCAAGCACGTCAACAAAATGGGTGATAAGGAACAGCTAGCTTAGCAAGCGATAGTGAGCTGATTGGTAACGCACACACCCCAAGGAGAAGCCTGATTGTAAGTCAAAGTACAGTTTTAGTTTCCTGCATGTTTTCGGCTAATGGTGTTGTTTGCAGATACATTGTGTTTACACGAGACAAAGATGTCAACATAAATTGACAGATTTGCACATTAAACAGGATTTGAGCCCAGTTTTCCATCATCATGAGCGATGTGCTCGGATGGGAATGATAAAGGGCCTAATCGAGTGAGATTTCATGCGAAAAGATCATTTTTTAACCTTTTGTAAGTTACAGTGCTGACCTGCTGTTTACACATCTTATTGCTCCCAACATTCTATGTACATGGGTTACCCTCCCTTTGCATTCTCTATGAACAAGGGTTATCCCTCCACTTTCATTTGCTTAACCCCCGACCCCCTCCACTCTAGCCCCAGGCCACTCCCCAGTTTCAACAAGGGTTATCCCTCCGCTTCCATGTGTGTTGCCTCCCCAACCCCTCCACCCTCTCGCCTCTCACCGCTCCCCAGTTTCAACAAGGGTTATCCCTCCGTTTCCATGTGTGTTGCCTCCCCAACCCCCTCCACCCTCTCGCCTCTCACCGCTCCCCAGCTTCAACAAGGGTTATCCCTCCAATAGCCATTTGCATAGCCCCACAACCTCCTCCCCCCTCCCCCCACTCTGCTTCCCAACATTAACGGGGGGTTATCTCACTGCTTCCATGTGGCGAACTCCCCCACCTTCCTCCGCCCTCCATTTCCACCCCAGGCGCAAACAAGAGTTATCCCTTTTCTCCCTGGCATTTGACCATGCAATATGACATATGAACATGTTATAAAGACATGATTGATTTACCGTGTTGTGGGAGTTTTCAAAAAGTTTTGGGAATGAGACATTCAAGAGATTTCAATTTTTTTTAAATTTTTCAATGTACAAGTTTGTGTTAAAAAAAAAAAAGAAAAAGTTATTGTAACTAAAATTGTGCATCTTTTGTCAGACAATCACATTTGAAAGTCTTAGGAGAGCAACAGATTTCACTCCTGAAGTTTGTGAGGTAGTGGGGCAGATAACAGCAATTTTTGAGAGGAATCGTGCAAATGGTGATACAAGAATCAAATTTGGCACATTTCTTCTCCAGGGGATTCTAATTAAATGTGCCTGATTGGCCATTTGAAAATCCAAATTTTGAAAAATTTGAAAAACAAAAAAAAACCAATGTCACCCACAGGGTGACCCGTATCTTGCCAAAAGGTGACCACGTGTGACTTCTTTAAGGTCACACTGAGGTGAACAGAGCTGCTATCCACCAGGAGCGACTCCTTGAGGAATATCTGCCAACGAGAGATTCCGATGAGAATCGTTCTACAGAGTAACCATGAAAAATATGCTTTTGCCTCATAACGTCACGAAATGACGTCGTAATGTCTCAAGCTTGACATATCTAGAAAGCACTCATCGAGGTGTTCAATTTGAGGTACTACACGATATGGTTCCTAAAACTTGAAAATTTGACCTTGGGGTCAAATATGTTTGACCTGAGGTGCTAACCATGAAGGTCAAGGCCAATCGCCACCAAAAATTAATCAGCTGAGCGCCAGACCATGAACTATATTCCCATGAAGTTTGAAGACGATCCGATCAAAATTACTCAAAAAATAAGGGTTTCGTCGACTCCCTTGATTTGCGACAGTGACCTTGACCTTTGACCTTGACCTTCAAAATTTCATGCACTGAAAGGGACCTCCTGTAGGCCTCTGATATGCAAAGTTACAAAAATTTCCAATGATAACTGTGCTCTGCAGAGTGATTTATACAAGATTACAGACCAAAAAAAAAAAAAATACATATGAAGGTCAAGGCCAATCGCCACCAAAAAATAATCAGCTGAGTGCCAGACCATGAACTATATTCCCATGAAGTTTGAAGACGATCCGATCAAAATTACTCAAAAAATAAGGGTTTCGTCGACTCCCCTGATTTACGCCAAAGTGACCTTGACCTTTGACCTTAACCTTCAAAATTTTGTGCACTGAAAGGGACCTCTATAGGCCTCTGATATGCGAAGTTACAAAAATTTCCGATGATAACTGTGCTCTGCAGAATTTTTTATACGTGATTACAGACAAAAAAAAAAAACCAAAAAAAAAACATACAAGCTGACTAACATATCTTGCAAAACTTCGTTTTGGTAAGATAAAAACTTCAAAAAAGTCAACATCATGAATCAATGTTGGATGCTGGCTGAGATTGGTGAATGTTTCAGAAACATCATCAAAGATGTTCCAAGTCTGCCATGCAGTTTTCTTCCCTTTACCTCGGAAGGCAGACACGACGTCGCATCCAGTATGGGAATCCCTTTAGCTTTCTCAGGCCCTATTGCAGAAACTATCTCATGGACTGGAATCTATCGTGCATTGGCTCCTTGGCCAAAGGCAATCCACATGTTCTCAAGACCTAGTTCCTGTAAGGATAGCAGTACAGATATTGCTATGACGAGTACGTCCGTGTCATAAGCCTTAATGATAATGGACTTTCTACCATCCGTCGTTGCATCCCTGGCGTGTACAAATATTCGAGTGTCAGCTTCTTCATGACAACATGGAGACACAGCATCCAGTGACTTCCTTGTGTTGCTAATGGCAACTTCTCCTTTTGTGACAATGACTGTGTTTGTCGTCTGTGCTTCACACATCTTTTCCGCAAGGAAGTGAAACAGCTCAGTCTTGTTGCTGTCATCTCGAAGAAAGCTTCTCCAGTTACTTGGGGTCTTACTGGTTCCTGTCACTCTTCTTCTGATTCCTTGCCCCCTTTTTGACCTTGCCTCGGACTTCAGACTTGACTTCTTGTACACATCAAACACTACGTCCACCCTCTCGTACCTGGCACCATAGGATTCCACCTTTGGGATGATGTCTTCTTTTGCATAGTCATCAAATATCTTTGAAGTGCATGGAGGTATGGCATTGATAAGTGCTGAGCCATCAATGATGACTGCATCTCCCCTTGGTTCTCTGTCTGGGATGTTCACTTGCGCTTCAAGAATTTCAGCCAGTTGTGACTTCAAATTTTTTGGGTTTTTTTTTTTATTTCAAATTTTTCAAAATTTGGATTTTCAAATGTCCAATCAGGCAGATTTGATCAGAAAGCCCTGCAGAACAGAAATGCCAAATTTGATGCTTGTATCATAATTTGCACGATTTTCTACTATCTACTACACCCGAGGTCGGCAACCTGCGGCCCACGAGCTCCTCCCGTGCGGCCTGCGGCGCCTTGTCCGGATTTCCATTAGGTGCGGCCCGCAAAACATTTTTTCTGAACCGACGGCAAATTTAACATATGTGGACATATGATTCTTCAACATATATCACAGTCTCTGTACGTCACAATAAATTATTTTCGCTTCTAGTCCACTTAACTTGGTCTTCAATATTTTTTCGTTGTTGTTTCAGATGGCTGAAGGTCTTAAGGTTCAATTTACAATTACATTTATTATCATTGATTTTAGGTGTGTTTGTTATTTTTTCGGGTTGGGAGGGGGGGTGCGGCCCGCGAGGTGGCCCGAATGTGGCCCAGTGGCCCGCGGCCTGGTTTAGGTTGCCGACGCCTGTACGACACTAAAGGAGGGTGATGGGAGTGTGATTGCAGATAATTTTTACTGAGAATGTTTGTGATGCTTCTTGATAATTATTATTATTTTTAATTGTCTGAGTGTATGTGTCATTGTGATTGTGTGACTAATTTTGTATGTTCATTCATGACAGATACCCGATGGCATGGTATACATTCCAGCCAACAAATGTTGCCACTGCACTGTGTTATTGGACATGATATTAATCACATTTCTTAACTACCAGAATGCAGATGAGAACGTTCCAAGATTTCCAGAATGAAAACATAAACGCATATGAATCTGTGCCTGAGTTCTCCCAAGACCGAGAATACAAGTTCATGTGCAGTATATGTATTTCTGGGGACTGGTTCCACTGGAGGCCAAGTCCTCGCGAGCGCCTCAAATTCGGCGAGACTTGGCCGTGGTTTTCGCGTAATGATGGATTGAACATTCATGGGTTTGGCCCATTTTGCTTCTGAAAACCTGCAGACCTGTCTTGGTATCGTCAACACAAGTATTGAATGGAAAGCACAATCGATTTTTAAAATGCAATATTTTGGTGCAGGTGAAATGGGCCGAAGGGCCTCCTCCTGCGTTTCTTTGTTATTCCTTGTTAATGTTTCACTTACATTCCACTTGCAAGGATTGACACACAGACTGATGTCACTGTAGTCGATATGCAAGGTATCACTCCAATCAATTTGCTGTGTGACCTCATGAGCTTTCCTTCACAGAAGGATTCCGCACGTAGTATTGTTATGAATTTGGAAGCCTTGTGCACACAGACATTCAGGTCCCCACAGTTCAGTTATTTCAAAAAGTAAATGTGGATAGATAGCTCCCTTTCCCTTGTTTAATGGGTAATGAAATGTTCATGCGCTGCGAAGTTATTTTGATAGTTAGGATTTTTAAACTACAACAACACGCCTTCACCTCACTTCCTCCCACCATCCTACACAGACGCCATTGCCTACGTGCATGTCAGCATGTATGTGGGCGGAGTTCATGAGGACCTGGCGTCGCTCTCACCCAATCAGGAAGATGTGATTGAGTTCCCCGATGGTCGACGAATAGGCGCAGGCCACGCACGAGCGACCGCTCCCGAGAAGACAACGAATGAACAGGGAACAAATAATCTGCACCCCGTCTTCTCGAGCATGTATTCTGGTTCGCTGGACATCTCGTCCTGTCACCGGCGTCTGCACACATCTCATCCTGTTGCCAGCGTCTGCTGACATCTCGTCCTGTCGCCGGCATCTGCTCTGATCTCGTCACTGGCATTTGGTCTCATCCCACCGCTGGTCTGGTCTGATCTCGTCGCTGGCTCTGGTCTCGTCACGTGCCGGGGAAGCGTGCTGGAGCCTGGCGCTGCCTCCGTACCCGGTGTTTGCAGAGGCATCGAGCTGCGGGTTCAAGTCCCGCCGAATCGGATCGACAAGGGCCGCACGAGGCTGGAAGGTCCATTTTTCTTTTGGGGTATTTGTGTGTGCGTGTGTGTGTGCCTGGGACCCTGTCTTTAAGTAGCAATTGTTAAGTGCTCTTTTTGCCTTGTACATACTTTCATTTCTATTAGTTGTGATAACTCTGCCCTTACATGCTTCCCTCGTTCCCACAATTACTGTTAATAAATACCTCTATTGTTGAATGTTTCAGCTCGTCTTTGTCCTTTCCTTCATTGGTTTAACACGGTGCGTGTTGGGTGATTAAAAAGGCCGTTGCTGCTGGAGATGTACGTTTGGACCGACGGGACCTCGTTAACAATCCGCTCGGGTTACGCACGGGTCGAGCACGGTTACGGCTCGTCCCGTTCGAGCTCCGTTGAGGGTGTGAATACTCGGTAGTTCGCCACGTGGGCCTCTAGGTATTTTGAAGTTTGGCAAATAACCCTGTGCCCATGCGCTTGATTTATTGATGATTCACGGTTTTGTAAGGGACCCGATCTTTCGGAGTTTTCCGAAAGGTACGATCTAGATTCCGGGTGTTCGGTGGTCGACCCTACTGCTCCACCTCGCGGTCGTGCTCGCCGCTGATACCCAGCCTACAACAGTATCTCTTCACTTCTGAGTTTCAATCACATCTAATCAATTAATAAAATAAAACCCCACTTTCAATTCCTACCAACCTGCATGGGGTGGACAAGATCGATACACAAGGAAACTCCAAGGAGGGGAAACTGGAATTTTGGATGGAGGAGGGATTGGGGTGGGGTTAATGAGGGTAGAAAATATCATGGTTTTGGATTGGGGATGATCTGAGATGGTGATGAATCGCTGTCTTGAAGACCTGGAGGAAAGAATGAGATTGAAGAGGATGTGTAAGTTGGTTTCACAGGTGGGGGAAAAAAGAGGAATGAATGAATGGCGGTGACCAGTGATCCTGGCGTTATGTAGCTTCACGAGAAGGGAGTTGATGGTGGACCGTGTGTGCCTTGCAGAAACCTGGCGAAACGTGGCAATGGCAAAGCAATCAGCCCATAGACAGCTTCATTGTGGGAGATTTCAATATTCTTGAAGGCCTATGTTTCCACAGTGTCAAGCTGAGCAAGATGTGAGGCAGGGGAGAGGGGATAGCAGGACTCCATCAAGCTGCGGATGAAGTCCTTGTCGGTGGATAAGAGTTCAGGTGTGCCAAGAAAGGACTTTGCACGACCGAGGATGCCCAGTCATCAGCTGGCTTTGGAGGCCAACTTTGAAATGTGGTTTTCCCAAGAAAGATCATGGCTGATAGTGAGACCAAGGAGTTTGAACGACTGAACTTCCTCAAGAGGATTGTTAAGAAAGTCGAATGGAGGGTTTGCTAAACAGTCCTGTGAGAGAGAGAGATTGAGATTGAGATAGAGATTTGTCATGATTGAACGACATATTCTAAGTGTTTGACCAATTTGGGATTTTATGAGGGTCTGAAGAGAGGGAAGAGGCTGCAACTTGCCTGTCTGAAAGATGAGGGATGTCACAGCACATGGTGGAGTCATCAGCAAATAGATAAAGAGGATTTTCCAGTCAGAGACATCATTGATGAAGATCATGAATCGGGCTGGGCCCGGAACACTGCCTTGGAGCATTCCAGCCTTGACAGGGAGAGGAGATGAAAGGGTTGCATTCTTCATTGCTGCCACTTCCCTAAATTGTCGATGCCTGACATTCATACCTGACATTTAGCAAATTTATCACCTACTGCAAAATCGTAAAAAAATTATCCCAACAAAAATAAAGTAATTTGTCATTAGATTGTGGCACAGAGGAATCAGACAAAGCAGGGTTTAAAATGCAGACATTCTGTCTTTCATGTAATTTCAGGTTTCTGTCTTTCATTACTTCAGTGATATACATGGACTGATGCAGTACGTACATGCGTAGTGATCATTAACCACTGTGCTTATGATTTGAGATGGGAATACCAATTAGATATTGTACTTAAGGTATGCATAATACAGGGCTCCACATAAACATTTTTGGGTGCTCAACCGAGACAGCCAAAACTTTTTTTTTTGTGATTTGGATTTTTTGGGGGGATCCCAGAAAAAAAAAAAATACAACAAAAAATATAACCTCAACCTGGCTGAACAGTTTACCTTTTCAGTCATTCCGTGTCATTTCAGCCGGCGGTTGCGGTGAGCCCCTCAGATTTTTCTGAAAAAATTCTCAAAGCTATCTTAACATATATGAGGAAGGTTTGCCAAGTTATAGCTCAAAATTCCAAGTAGTGTCCAAGATATGGCCCTACAAACACCCTAGCGGTGTTTCAATTCTGGCAGTCGCGAGTTGCAGATTTGTATCTGAAGCATTTTTGGAGGGCTCTAAATTCCAGAGTTTTACAAACAGAGTTCTAATAATTCACAAAATGGTGCATATTAGTGAGGCTTTCAGAATCTGACATAAAAAAATGTTCTACTTAATATACTTTTTAAGATAAGTACTCTCAAAAGTAGTGATTTGTAACATGCAGTCAAAAAATTGGAGTTTTCAAATTGCTGCTAACAGTCAGTTTATTCACCATGAAGAATTTTGTTGCCTGATTTACATAATCGAGTGACTTGATCATTTACACAAGAAAACTGAAACCTTTTGGAGCAAAGTCTTGGGTGCTATAGATGTCTGAACTTTGCTCCAGACGCAACGACACTGAAATTTACCCCGGTTTTACCCCAAGTGTTCACCATGTTGACAGTTACACAGCTCTTTTAAATTTTTGTCACTTAAAAACACATACATAGGCAAACTGTGGTAGAAAATTCAAGAGTTGTTCTCAATCCTTTCTATTTTTAAACGATTTTTATAAAGGCCCACTATTTAAAATATACATGTTCGATGAAAGATGTAGAATAAAAGCAATCGGTGTAATCATAAATTTAGGGTCAAAATTGATGTTCATTATGTGATTTTTTTTTTGAGGGTCCCCAACCAGGCAATCCAAAACCCAACCACTTGTAAAATTTGGGTGCCCGACGCTAAAACTAGGTGCCATGGATTTGATAATGTCGCGCCCTGCATAGTAGGTTAATCTCAATCAAAATTTGCCATGAGTTTTTTGCCAAATCTTTTTATTACCTTCGCCAAAGGAGAGGGGATTGCAATTGGGTCCGTTTGTTTGTCTTTCTGTTTGTCCACACAGAACTTTCGTGTTTTTCTCTGCAATCGCTTGTCAGATTGAGATGAAATTTTCATCATTGGTGCGACGACTCGTGTGGAGTGTTTTAATGATAATTGTGATGTCATAGGTCACATGGTGTGGTAGCCATATTGGAAAAACGGAAAAACTTTGGACCTCTGTATCTCTGAAACCGCACCAAGGAAATAATTGAAAATTGGCACATGGAAAGTACTCATGGGGAATGAGTGTGATTTTTTTTTTTTGTGACATCATCCGTGCCCTCATTTTGATGTCATAATTGCATATGTAGAACGCCACATCCGATCAGTATGAAAATTTTTGAGGGTCATCGAGGGATAAAATAGTCAACAGAAAAAAAAATCATGATTACATCGGTCATGTGATTCGGCAGCCATATTGTTGAAAAAAAATCTTCTCTGAAGTGGCTGAACACATCGAGGCGAAACTTTACACGTATGACCGCCTGTCCACGAGGAACAAAAGGTTCACACATATGATGTCATAGGTCACATGGTTTGGCAGCCATATTGGATTTACCCGAAAACTTATAAAAAATACACCACTCAAAAGAAGTCCTGGCGAGGGTCTGCAATCTCCGATTGCTCTTTTTCTTTTCTTGTTTTAATCAGCCATGTGAAATTTTAATTTCCCATTTCACAAGTGTGAGGGGAATCCCTTAGATCATTTGCAAGTAGTATTTTATTTTGCAGTCCACCATTTATTATTCATCTTGTCAAGATGATGTATGGGGTAGCACACGCACCATCTAGATTTCTCGTCCGGATTTGATTCTCAGTCTGATGATTGACTGTCGGATTTGTACTTCACAGTCATGGCATTGCATCACAAAGTGTCCAGTCCTTCCGATGGACGTTAAGATGGGGAGGACCGTAAACTTGCCATAAAGAGATTCCTTGCCATAAAATGAAATAAACCTGCCATAACGAAATAAATTTATTCCATGAATGACCCCGGGGGTTGGGGGGTACTGTTGCATAGCTGTGATCCTTGGCAATAATGCAAACCAATAGTTATGTCAAGAGATAAATAAAAAAGAGGAGTGAAAGTTGTTTTTATTCCAAAGATATTGCAGGGCTTTTAACAGTACAAGCTGTTTTGTGAGCATTTCCAATGAAGGACACATCAGTAAATGCAAATTCCACCCTTTTTCCCTCATTGTCCCCCTAATGACAGCACTGTATAGTTTCTGGAATGCAGCCAACTGGTATACCTCATCTTGGCAACTATCTTGGAGCCCTAAGGGCTTGGTCTCGATTGCAGCATCCAGGAAGCCTTCTTGAAGAGCGTTTTCCTGGGACGACAACACCAGCAAAAAAGTCTATACCTCACGCTTTTCAATTGAAAAGTGAATCGTCGCACAAAGTCCAAGAGGACATCAAATTGGGATATCATGAGGCATCGTGCTTTTTCTTCATCGCTGATCTTCATGCTCTGACTGTGCCCACTATAATGGCACCCCAGATCCAAAAGAATTGCAGAAACGGCAAAGCTGTTTTTATCACAGCAGCTGCGATGCTTGCCACAGGGCTCGACAAGCGATCTGTCGTCTTTCGGCAATCCCAGGTGTGTCAGTTTTGTGTTTTTCACATGAGCATATTTAATCGTTTGAATATCTGATGAATGTGATGAGTATTAGTTCTTGGGTGGTAGGTTGCTTGCAGCCATCCTGGGAAGTCCATTATGAGCTTTTAGCAGAACATTGGTTCATTGTTGGCAAGCTCTTGGGACAGGCTGCAGGATTGTAGGGTTGTGGGTTTTTGGGGCTTCTTTCTGCCTTCTGTGTTTGATTACTGGTTCTGCATTATGGGTTGCATTCCTGATTCTGCATTGCCTGCAGTGCCAACATAGGAACACCTTCCTACCCATGGAGGATTTTTAAACAAAGTTACATGATTATTGGATGGAAAATGTGGCTGGCATTCTAAAAAAAAATCCATTTTCTGCAGGCATGGGTTGCAGGGTGTTTCATGTACCAGGAATAAACGGCTTGAATGTTCATTGGTTTTGACTGAATAAAATAAAGAGCTTGAATGTTCATTAAACCTACATTTTGTGTCCTTGCAACCTTGTCTACCACAGGACTAAGTTATCTATTCTCTCAAAACTCTGACTTCCTCTTGATTCTTGAGGAAGTTGTTTCTGGCAAACACATTTTCCCTTTATTTTTCTCTCTCTCACTTCCTTTGTTTTCAGTTTTGCATGATAAGCTATTTCCTTGTCTGTCATTCAGTTGAACTACAAACTATCCAATACCGTATTCACGTCTTCTGATTTTGAAGGAAAGGACACAATGCCAACCCGGTACTTATTTGCAATATCTACCCGAAAACAGTTTTCTCAACTGCATTTTTTTTAATGCTTACATTATTTTATAGAAACAGTCTTAGGGCTGCAAAATTAACGTGAGGTTGGTTGTTTGTGGTTTTCTTTTAAAGGGAGAATTGAAAATAAAATGGAAACCTTTGCTTGATTTGTTTTTTTCCAACTTACTTTTGCACGGTTGATGGCTTATTGGTGGTGCAAGGTTCCAGGACACACAGATCTGGCGTGGATACTTTCATGCCTCACACCGACGTCTCGTCTTACTCACCTTCCCCAGTGGAAGGTGGGTCGATTGGGTCTTTTTTTCTTGATGTATGAATGAAATGTGATGAGCATTCATCAAAACACTTTGTTGAAATGGTTGCAATGATTAAATGGGTGTATTCAAATAGTTTGAAACCAAACCACAGTTTTATTTCATTTGAATTGTGTAACAACATATTGTTATTTTCCAATAAACATTGTGCATTGCATGCTCTTTCTCTAATGGGCCGCTTTGTTTTACTCAGACTTCAGATAAAGGAAACGTTGGCCGATTAACCTACCCTGTCTTACAAGCAGCTGACATTCTGCTTTACAGGTAAGTGGTCCACAAAGAGAAACCTTGTGCTCCTTTACCATAACTTTGGCTTCGATAAGCCCAGAAGCTTTGTAGGGTTCTCTTTTCCCAAATAGGTGCGGACAAATATTCTTGTTTTTTTTTTTAACTTAAAACAAGATTATATTTGAAGAATTACAGTGAGTGACTTTTGGTTGATTACTCGATAATTCGATGCGTTTTTTGTTTTGAAAATTGCCATTCCCTATCACAGGGCATATAATGATGCATAGGATGACAAAGATACTTGGATGACATGAGCTTAGGTACACTTCTGCTGTGTTAATGTGTGATAACATTTCCACCTGTAAAGTCTTTGTGAAAGAATGCAATTTGCCATAAGTATGACAGTGATAATGACTATTTCAATCCCATGGATCGACAGGGCAACCAAAGTTCCAGTTGGAGAAGATCAGGCCCCTCATCTGGAGCTGGCACAGGATTTGGCAGAATCTTTCAACCACCATTATGGCCCCACATTCCCTATTCCACAGCCTCTCATGGGTACTTGTTGGTTGGGGTTGGTTCTGTGAATGGGTCATGAAAATATAAAGGGGCAGTCAACCTCAGCTCTTCTCCTTTGGCATAAAGGATTATGAAAAGGGATTAATATTTTTAGGAGATTGATGCTAACAAATTTGGGCTTTTAGGTGTGGAGATAAGTTATGGGTCTAGGCTTAAACTATGAGGTGGTGGGAATGAAAGAAAGCAGCTATGTATTGTGCTGAATTGCCAATGGCTCCCTATCCCACTGTCTTTTTTGCCCTCAGAATCTTTTCCTCGGATCCGCTCTCTCAGTGATCCCAGAGTGAAGATGAGCAAATCAGACCCCTCCACGAAAGGGACGATCTTCCTTACTGACAGTGATGACACTATTGCCAGAAAAATTCGCAAGGCATGGATCTATACTTTGCATCAACCTGATCAAGATCAAAGCTTTATTTTCACAAATATCTTTGGCATTAAATGGACATAAAGTACTATATTATAAATTGTCACAGCTCAGTTTACTACTTCTAGACAGCATTTCATGTCCATCCCAAGCTTCTCTGAGAAGATGGTGGTGGGCCTTCTTTATAAACCGCTGAAGTCCCGTTTGGGTTAGTTTGACTGTGATGGTACTTTTCTTTTTAAAATTAACAGCACTTGGGAAGGGGTAATCCTGGAATCTGAGAGGGCCCCTCTGGGTGAAAAAGCAAAGAAAGAAGATGGGGAAAAATGTCATAATCAAATGAGATTGATGATTGATTCGTGATTTGAATTGTTGCATGTTGATAAAAGTCAGGTTTTTCCAAAGAGAGGCAGTGTAGGGAAAGGGTGTATGGTAATTGGTACAGAGGAAAGGGAGAGTAACACTTAAAGGGTGAAGAGTAGAAGTTAGATGAGTTTTGCAGATACTGAGAAGAGGATGGACAGAAACAAAGAGTTTGACAGATCAATGACTGATAGAAGAGGCACAGGGAAGAGACTGCGTGATGGTGGGCCAAATATTGGAGATTGCTATTCAAAGTGGGATCGTTAATCAGTCAGACAGCCGTGACTTGGATGTGATCCAGAATATCAGTAACTGACGGAGGACTGCTACCTCAGATATTGGAGCAATATTCCATTGCCAGATATGTAGAGGGTGAGAAGCTGATAGGAATTAAAGTATTGTAAGCTCTGAAGAGAAAACCAATTTTCTTGGGGGCAGATTTGGCAATAATAAGGATATGATTCTGCCACAAGAGATTGCTGGAGATGGTGACACCAAACATATTGATGGAGGTGGACTGCTGGCATTGCGAGCTGGATAAGGGAATAGGAGGGTGACTGTGTTGATCTTGTTCAATTGTGAGAATGGTTTGTCTTGGACTGATTGTAGGAGACAAAGTTTTCGGACCCTCATTGAAGGATGAGACTGAGATCATGAATGATGGAGGTAACAGTTGAGAGGTGATCGGCAACAAGGGACTGGAAAGAGATATCCTGAGAATCTGAGGATTATAACTCATGGAAAATGGATGGAGTCATCATCAAAGGAATGGACAGAGTTGTTATTAGCTGTGAGGTCATTGATGAAAAGGAGTGTGAGATGACAGAACATTGAGACACCAGAATTAATGTGGATAGGGTCAGGGAGGGCACCATCAACACAGGTAGAGGTAGATCATCCATTGAGGAAGCTCTAAAACCAGAAGAGCTGAGGTTGACCACTATACATTGGGAGCTTCACTCGGAGCCTTTTTGCCAGACCCTTTCTCAGGCTTTGATGATATCCAGTGCAACAACTCTACTTTCTCTGAAGTGCTCAAGAGCTGAAGATCATTTGTTGGCAACATAGGCCATGAGGTCACCAGTGGCTTTGCAGAAGCCATATTGGTGATCAATAAGGAGAGAGAGCAAGATTTGAAGTGATTAAACGTCAAGGTGATTGGATGGTAATTGGAAGGATCAGACATGTCACCCTACTTTGGGACAGGGCAGACATGGTCATGCTTCCAGGATGTTGGATAAATACCGGTACACCAGGAGAGTTTGAAAAGCTTGGATAAATTGGGGGTTCACCATTTGAGGACAGCAGCAGGAATGCCATCTGGACCATTGACTTTGTTGGTAACACAGAAGAGCAGGGTCTGGTAAACTTTGCAAGTGGAAAATTTGATAACAGGCATGAAAGAGTTGAATCTAGAAAAAGTATGAGTTCTGTTGGAATCATCCAGAGTACCTAAAATGTGTACCATACTCGAGTTACAGAGCGTCGGTGCGGCTGAAGTTTCTTGGCAAGGTTTATACTGGGTGGCTTTCCATTGCCTTCTTAGCATTGTTTGCCATGCTCTATCCTTTTAAAATGTTGAGCATAAAGCAAGGAAACAGCACGTACCATTAAAAAGTCTTTGATATGACTACCGGGGTTTGACTCATTGCCCTCTCAGACTCAGAGTGGACACGAACCATTATGCCGATGAGTCATTTGGCTGCAAATTGAGAGGCAAAGTTGTTGGCTTTGGATTTAGGATAACTGGAGACAGAACCATTGGGGTTGAAAGGAGGAAAAGATGATTCAGTGGTTTGTGGAGATGCGTTTGGCCAAGAACCAGAAGGCACGACTGCTGCTGGAGAGAGAGGAGAGCTTGTCAGAAGACTGCCGGATAAAAGTGGCTTTGGCTGCGGAGATGATGTGCTTGCAGTTGTGGGCAGCCACATGAGCACTATGATTATGTTCTGAAGGTGAAGGTTTCTAAGCTTTTAGGAGGTAGTTTTCCAAGGAGACACAGTGATGGGAGAACCATTTGATGGACGAGTTGTTCTGGATGTTGCTCTTTGGATGAGGTTGATGGATGAGGTGTTCCTCACAACATCCATTTGATGGATGTAATGAGGCTATTTGGATGAGTGGGGTATGTGAAGAGACATACCTCGATGGATGATTTCAGTAATTTGGTCTGCAACTGTGGAAGGATCAGCAGGGAAACAGGAGTTTCACCAGGGTTAGTCTGCAAAAACTTGGCGAAGGTTGTCCCAGTTTGCAGAGTCATAATGCCAAAGGATACGGGAGGTCAATTTAAAATACTGACAAGTCTGGAGACTGTGATGGTTCACGAGCAATGTACATGGTTCACCTTTTTTATTTTTTGACCTTCGAGGGGACGCCACGGGCAAACTGGCAGGAATCGGGAAAAACGTAAATGATGAAAGTTGTAGTACTCGAAGAGCACTACTTGCTACCAACTTTCATTCGAAACAGTTGAAAACTCTAGGAGCTCGATGCCCAATTTATTGATTTTTTTTTGACATTTTCTAAGTTCGTGACCTTGTGACCTTGATCTTGGGACGAAAATGAAAAATTGAGCTCCGTGGGGCTATGCAGGTGCCATTGGGCTAACCAAATACCGAAACCCCTGCCAGATTTGACAAGCCCCCTCGGAGAAGATGTAACTTGAAACCGGCTACCCCCTAAAAACACGTTTTTTGGGCGTGGCTCCGCCCATAATGGGCGCAGCATGCCCATTCTCCGGAAAACACAACTAGATCATGATACAAACCTCGCAACCTAATTTTATCAAGATTGGATCAAAACACACGGAGCTCTGCTCGGGACAGACAGACAGACACACCCATAGCGAATATAGTGGTCACTTACTGACTCGTGAACCAATACTACTGGAAGGAATGGCAAGTGGTCATGGGGTGGTGGTCAGATAATCCGGCAGGTGCAGCCACAAGGATATTAGTTTAAAGTTGAGGTTTGGAAGTGAGAATAAGGTGCTCACCTCCACTCATTTGTTCCTCCTTTTTTTGCCACCTGTGGAATCAACTTTCACATCCTCTTCAATCATTCTTCCCTTCAGGTCTGAAAGACAGCTGGTCAGCACCATCTCACATCATCTCCAATCCAAAGCCATGATCTTTCTAAGCTCATTAACCCCACCCCAGTCACTCTCCTTCCAATTTTCCACTTTTCCCTCCTTGAAGTTTCCTTCTGTATCCATCTTGTCCACCCCATGCATCCTCTCCTGCCCCCATTCCTCCCCACACCAATTGTTTGTCCTAGTCTCCCTTTATCTTGGCCTTCAACTCTGCTGTTGGTGTTTTCCCCCTCTCTCTACTGTTACTTTTGCATGCGTCACTGCTGTTCCTTTTGTGTGTTTTGCACCATGTTTTTATCTGTTATGTCCTTATCTGTTCAGTGTACTAGCTCTTCCTCGAGCCTCAACTATGTATAAAAAAGGAGGGAGGGGGGGGGAATAGTGTGTTTGAGCTATTTGAGGAGAAGCCAGGAATGCAGGTGGGTTCACAGATGAGTTCATTTGGTAGGGTGCTCCAGTATTTTTATCCAACAACTCATGGAACAGTGACATTATTCCATGTCAGGATGTTGTGAGGCTTCAAGTGGCACTTTGAGTTGGTGTGGTTCTCAGCCTGACACCTCTCTTGTGGTCCTTCTTTGTGCAGGTACAAGCACAATCAGGGGTTGTGAAAACCAAGCAGCTGAGAAGAAGCAGAGTATTCTGTAGGTGGTTCACAGTTTAGCCCCAGAATATCTGTGCGACTGGAATAAGAGGAAGAGGTGGCAGGTGGGCAGGAGGTGAGTCGCAAAAGGAAAATTTTTCGTTCAAACTCCAGGTGCCATTACCGCCAGGTCCATGGATGGGTGTCTTTCACCCTTTGAGCTAATTAGTGGTTTTGAGCAGTTTTGACATTTATTTTGTTCAGGCACCAACACATGATTTGTTAAGAATGAGCACTGGATGTAAACAATCCACTGCAGTGAATATCTACGGTCCTTTGCTTGTCGAAATTTGGCCAGTATGAGTTTGCTTCATCCCATTTCTATGCCTCTGTAGCCTAAGGCTGGAGGCATTATGTTTTTGGGTTGTCCATCCAGCTTTTCATCTGTCCCATATCAGTTGATTTTGTTACTAAGATAACTTGTGAACCACTGAGGCTATTTCAACCACACTAGGTACTGTAATAGTGTAGATTGGAGGACAAAGATAAACTTTCGATTTTGGGTTCAAAAGTCAAAGGTCTATCTATTATCATGTGCCCTTTAATTGAAAATATTTTTACCGTGACAATTTGTGAACCACAGAAGAAATTTTGATCGAACTTGGCACAAGTATGAACTGTAATAGAAAGATGAACTGATTCAATTTTGGGTTCAGCAGGTCAAATGTCATGTGCTCTTTGAAAATAATTTTACAGACCATAACTCGGGTGAGAAGCATCTGATGTTGCCTCTCACCGATTTATTACTCTTCTCACTCGTGTTGATGTCGCGTTGAATTATATTTCTTCGTTAAATTGGAGTCAATGCAAATTGTTAACTCTCCAATAACTTGCTGTCATTGCACTGTAAAGCTATGAAAAAGTGTGGTTGGCTCGTGCTCTCTTTTGTTCAAGAAAAAGCAAACAAACAAAAAAAAGACTCTTGCAATGAAAACTGACGTACATACCATGATATTGACAGGATGAATGATC
The DNA here is from genome assembly GCF_056783735.1 of Eptatretus burgeri. Classification (NCBI taxonomy): domain Eukaryota; kingdom Metazoa; phylum Chordata; class Myxini; order Myxiniformes; family Myxinidae; genus Eptatretus; species Eptatretus burgeri. The sequence continues at coordinate 55,080,867 of NC_140975.1, read as the reverse complement.
GACTGTCCTGTAATTGTCTCTGATCTGCAATACCTCTCCATGTACCCACGTGTTTTGGCATTTTTGTGCCCCCATTTGTCTTCAAAAGACCAACTTTGTTGATGAAAAAAATTCTCCAAAAATTAGCATGACTGATCTGCTGTATTTCTTCTGTAGGCTGTTACGGACTCCATACCAGAGATGTGGTATGACTCTGAGAAGCGGCCTGGCATTTCCAACCTACTGTGTTTGCATGCAGCCTGCCGAGGCTTAACTCTTGAGCAAGCCCAGAAAGAAACCGTGGGTTTGAGTACAGCACAGTACAAGGTAAATTATTGTTGTATGGTGCAACTGTAATCACAGCGATGTTAATACATCATGAAATATCAGAGAGGTCAAAGAACATGACACTTTTTTACAGTGTTCATCGTGTTTTTTGACATAGAGCATGACAGTGTTCAAGCATATACTTCAATTTTAATAAAATAATGCTTTTAAAGTTGGTTAAAAAAAAATCTGGAAGTTAGCGCTGCTGGCAGTCTTATACATCACTCTTATACATTGTAATAAGACGACGTTGAGTCGCAATTTAGATGAAGGCTTTATTGATCACCATAGAACACAGTATCAATCAGCATCTTCGTCATCCCAATACTATGCACCTCATATGCCACGCCCTCTCATTCTATATATCGATATATATCATGGTTTTTATCCCCCGCCGTGTGGCGGAAGGGGGATATTGTTGTCACCCAGGTCGTCCGGCTGTCCGTCTGTCCGTCCGTCCGTCTGGGCGTCAACATTTATAGCTGTGAGTGCGATAACTCAAAAACTGTTTGCCATATCGATTTGAAATTTGGGTCACACATGTACCACCTGAAAAGGAAGAACCCTATTGATTTTGGGCGTGGCCGAATCCAAGATGGCCGACCAGGGCGGCCATCTTCAAAAAAATGTTTTCTGTAATAAATGGTAAACCGCTTATCTGATTTCAATTATTTTTGGTTACTACATTCCTCACCCCTGGGGAACTTTTTTGAGATTATGACCAAATGGTGTCTTGTTTCCAATTCACCTCCCTCACTATCTGGAATATGTATGACCTTTTTCATTCAATGGCAGGGGATTCCCCATCTCTGATGGTATTTTTTTGTAAGTATTATGAAGGCGATTTATGTTCGACAGTGTGCACGTACATAATTCAATTTAAACAAGAAAAAGAGCAATCAGAGATTGCAGACCCTTGCCGGGACTTGTTTTATGTGGTGTTTGTGTAGTTTTTTGAGGTGTTTATGTACTGGTGTGTTACGTAATTAATCATAGACGTAACTAGAACTGCCACTTTGTAACTGCTGGCAGTGATGAGCGGGTACCAAGACATCCTGCTTTGATGTAACCCCGCTTTGATCAGACACTTGACACTGACCCATGACGTTTATTATTATTCATATGAATTCAGAATGGGATTAAATAGATTCAATTCAAATCAAATGGAAGAACACAAATACTATAGGTACAGGACTGCAAACATGGGAGGTACAATAGATCCAAACAAGCAAAAACCAAAGATGAAATCAGGAGGTACCTGCATAAGATTAAGGTTTCAGCTGTGTTATTCCACTAACCTCAAACTCACCCAGGCACAGCCAAGTGAGGCTTATTCAAAAAATTTTAAAACTCAAAAATAACTTGGATTAAAAAAATAAATAATTCTGGCTGCCAGACCGAGCTGTTACGGTTAGGGTCAGACCATGCATCCGCTGAGGTTGAAATTTTAAACTTATATTCCACATCACTACCACATCATAATTGTGAAGTTTCACATCGATCGATGAAGCGGTTCAAGAGAAATATATATATATATATATATATATATATATATATATATATATATATATATATATATATATATATATGTAAAGATTTTCATTCACTCCAATATGGCTGCCAGACCATGTGATCTACCAATTATTCGTGAACACCCTGGCATCCTCAAGGCTCTGGGAACATGTGTGTGAAGTTTCCCCTCAATCTGTCCAGCCATTCTGGAGAAGATTTCTAGAGGTTTTAGGGTAAATCCAAGATAGCTGCCAAACCATGTGACATATGATGTCATAGGTGGGAACGTTTTGTTGCTCATGGATAGGTGGTCTTACTTGTAAAGTTTCGCTTTGATCTGTTCAGCCGTTTCAGAGAAGAAGAATTTTGAGGATTAAAAAAAAACAAAAAAAAACATTCAAAATGGCTGCCGAACCATGTGACCGATGTCATCAATTTTTTTTTCTGTCAACAAATTTTATCCCAACATGACCCACAAAATTTTTCATACTAATTGGATGTGGCATTCTATGTATGCAATTATGACATCGTCCAAAAAAAATCACACTTATTCCCCATGTGGAGTATCCATCAAATCAAATGGTTCTCCCATCACTGTGTTTCCTTTGTCTCCTTGGAAAACTACCTCTTAAAAGCTTAGAAACCTGAACCTTCAGAACAGTCATAGTGCTCATGTGGCTGCCCACAACTGCAAGCACATCATCTCCACATAGTTAGGGAATTTTAGCAAATTGTATTGACCATCTGTGAAAAAATTGCTTACCAAAAAATTTATTCACCAACGTATTCATCTCGGTGTCTACTAACACCCATCAATTAGTGCAAACCCAAATCCTTGTGGAAAATTATGGGGAGGAAATCAAAGTTCAGGTGCTCAGAGGGCCTGCACGAAAAAATCGGAAAATTAACTTTGCCAATATTGACTTGTGGGATGTCAAACTAGGGGTTTTTTTGGGGTGCTAAATTGATTCCAACCATTATTTTTGAGAAAAAAAACACTCCTTGATCATATAAAATGTATTTTCGTGACATTTTTAACAGAACTGTGCTCAATGGAAATGTTGCTTCGTCAGCTTTTACAACCTTATTCATCAAACTCCCCAGTATCTTCCTCACTCCTCTTGTCATCCAGCTGGTTTATGTTCAGGCAAGAGTTACCATGACAGATGCCGCAAGCAGAAATACACTTGACTCCTTGCTTTTCACAGCAGCTCCTGAGTGAGCTGCAGTCTCCCGCACTGTTGCAGCTGGCAAACGTCAGGAGGTAGTCTGGTGCAATGGGGTCTGTAGAAGGGACTGGTGCATATCCTTGCTCAGTGAGTTGCCATCCATAGTCCCGGGCATCCAACGATGGACTTTGCAGCATCAGCCAGTCTCTAGTCTGGAGGTAAAAGTGCTGTGAGAGAGAGAGACACTCGGAGAGAGTGCTGTGCTGCAGCTCCTGTTGTCGGTGGGAGTTTCTCAGGTTTTATGCTTACAGTAGCAGCTCGCTTGCTGAATATGTCGAATCTCAAGTCTTCCAAGTCTTTGGAGGATTTCCCATGGAACATGAGCATGAAAAGATCACAGCCTGCTTTAATGATATCACCTTTCTGAGCTCGGATGTCCATAAACACGTCCATTGCCCTCTCTGCTTCATCAGTCTTGCAGAGCTTGCTTAGCAAAGTTGGTTTGCTAAACCCAAAAATTGCAGACACTGTATTGCAGCCAGAGAAGCTGTGCAAGAAGATGAGATACCTCCGGTATATATCTGGGAGGGCCTCCCAGATCTTTCCGACATCGTAAGATGTTTCTTTGGCTGTCGTGAGGAAGATCGGATGGTCTGCAACATGATGAATCAGCATAACCAGGACGTCTGTGTCCTCAGCCCTCACCTCGACAGGGGACTCTCTTGCCTCATCTGGAGCTGCGCGGACGATGGAGGTGTCGGCATCATCGGAGCATTGCTGTACACTGATTCCATTCCTACTAAATGTCTAAGCAAGGAGCAGAACGAGCTGGGCTTTGTTGTTCTTGTTATTGAGGAACTTTTCTCTTGCAATGATGATTTTGAGATCCAGACGAATTTGAATGTCACAGCATGCATTCTTTGTTCGTCTCAAGTGGTCATGGTCCTTGGTGGAGCTGCCATATCCGTCAAAGACCACCGTTATCCGGAGGCGATGGCTCCCCATAGACTTCACAAACCGGAGGTAGCTCTCGGCAACATCCTTCCAAGTAAGGTTAGCCTCCCACTTGACATTGTGCAGGAGCCACCCACCATCAACCACAAGGCTTGTGCAGGGGGGTTGTTCGACAGGTGCTACACATGCCTTCAGGGACCTTGCTTCCAAATCGAGATTTGATGTATCGTACATGTATCCTTCAGGGACAAGGGCAGCCTTGTCTGGCTGTCGCAGCTTTTGATTTTTGTCAAACAGAGACATCAGTTTTGGCGTCAACTCAAAGCGCAGAGCTTCATTGGTCTTGACTTCACGCTCACTGATGACAATGAGGCGGTTGAATAGCTTCAGTGAGTCAATGACCAGCTTCTCGCCATTGAGTTTGGGTCCAGATCTGAGGCTTGCAAGTGATTTGACCTTGTGTTTGGTTACCACAACAGTTTTCCCATCCATCTTAGCCTGTATGGCTCTGCCAACTTCTTCTGCTTTATCAGCGTTGACTTGGTCTTCGGGAGTGCTGCTGAACCCAGTTGAGAAGGACACCAGAGTCTTCTTGTCCCGTGTGGCATCGAAAGGGTCGACTTCCTCCAACCACCCAACTATAGTGTTGACAGCATCGTTATCTCTCTTCATTTGGGCTCTTTTAACGTCGGTGTGGACAGGTACCCCACATTTGACCATGCTTCTTTCTAGCTCTTGGTGAATGAACGAGAAGTGGTTCATAGTCTGAACCCAAGACTTATGAGAAGACTCATTCCGAAAGCGGCCTCTGTTGAGAACACCGGAGGATTTTGCCTCACGCATGAGTGTGGTTTCTATCGTGATGTCGGTCCATGTGCCGGACCATTCATGGTCTGAGAACCTGACGACATGGTTGCCGTACAAAGTGAACTTGGATAGAGTTTCCTGGAACATGGGACTCTCCTGTCGCTGATGCATCAGCTGTACATACAGCCTTGCTCCCTTTGCGTACTGATGGTGGCCCGCTGCTGCGAAGGTATTGAACATTCCAATGATGCAGCTGAGATGACCTGTGTGGTCTGGGACACGCTCACTCCTGATGAATACCTTGATGAGGTATTCCGACCCCGACAGACACTCCACCGACTGACTTCAGACTGGCGCTCCGCTCGGCCTTTTATAGGGCCCGAGAGACGAGGTTTGGCCTTCGCACTCTCACCTCTGACCCCCACTGGCTCCGCTCCTCTCACTCTCTTGATCCGAATCTCGGACGAAGCTTGCACAGAGCGGATGTGCGCGAGATCACCAACTTGCGCAGCGAGCAAACCCCCGCATCTGCCTGCAGCGATATCGTTCGATGCGGACTCGCCGTGGCTGGCGCAAAGATGGCGTCGCTTCGGAGATGAAGGTGAGGCGATGTTGTTCGTGTTGGTCTATTGGGGGAGATGTCTATTAGGAAATGGTGAGGAGATGTCGTTGTTGTGAAGGCGGTTGTGGAGAGGGTGGTTGGTGGTTGGCGTGGTGGAGAAGGTGGTTGGTGGTGTGCGTGGTGGAGAACGTGGTTGGCGTGGTGGAGAACGTGGTTGGCGTGGTGGAGAAGGTGGTTGGTGGTTGGCGTTGTGGTTGGTCCAAAATAACGAGAGTAAAAGAAAAACGGCTACCTCAAAGATCATAGCCCGGGTGACATGAATAAAACCCATTAGACAACGGTGGGGAAATCTATCTGAACACAAACTTATTGGCATAACTGATCTAAGGACCTATATGGTGCTCTGCGAATTTCCACAGCCGTAACAGCATTATTGCCAAGGAGCACAGCTATGCAACAGTGTCCCCCCTCCCCCCCTGTCATTCATGGAACAAATTAATTTAGTTATGGCAAGTTTATTTCATTTTATGGCAAGGAATCTTTTCACGGCAAGTTTACGGTTCCCCATCTTTAACGTCCATCCGATGGACTGGACACTTTGTGATGCAATGCCATGAATGTGAAGTACAAATCCGACAGTCAATCATCAGACAGAGAATCAAATCCAGATGAGAAACCTCGATGGTACGTGTGCTACCCCATACATCATCTTGACAAGATGAATAATAAATGGTGGACTGCAAAATAAAATACTACTTGCAAATGATCTAAGGGATTCCCCTCACACTTGTGAAATGGGAAATTAAAATTTCACATGGCTGATTAAAACAAGACAATAAAAAAGAGCAATCAGAGATTGCAGACCCTCGCCAGGACTTCTTTTGAGTGGTGTATTTTTTATGTCTTAGGGGAAATCCAATATGGCTGCCAAACGATATGACCTATGATATCATATGTGTGAACCTTTTGTTCCTCGTGGACAGGCGGTCATACGTGTAAAGTTTCACCTCGATCTGTTCAGCCACTTCAGAGAATTTTTTTTTAACATTATGGCTGCCAAATCACATGACCGATGTCATCATGAATTTTTTTTCTGTGGACCATTTTATCCCTAGATGACCCTCAAAATATTTCATACTGATCGGATGTGGCGTTCTACATATGCAATTATGACATCAAAATGAGGGCACCGATGATGTCATAAAAAAATCACACTCATTCCCCATGAGGAGTACTTGCCATGTGCCAAGTTTCAATTATTTCCTTGGTGCCGTTTCGGAGATAGAGGTCCAAAGGTTTTCCTTTTTAGATCCTCGTGGAGGATCTCTAAGTCTTCTTCACGTTGTTGTTCTTGTGGACTTTTTTGTTTCACAGCCTACAGTTTTTATCGAAACTTCCTGAAACTTGGCGTGCATATGTAAAAATACCCTGTGCAGACAGTAACGATCTCCGATTTAGAAAATTCCTCCGAGAAAAGAAGTTATGACGTCAAAATATCTCCGCGAATGGAAATCCCCTAAAAGATTATCTCTGAAACTAGGCAAGCTTTTTGAATTCTGTTTGTGGGAATCGAACAGAGCATTAGCAGAGATGAATTACCACACATATGATGCATCACTATGATATCATATCAATTTTTATGACGTCATTCCTATTTTTTGACATTTTTTGTTTTTTGTTTCATCTGTTTCACAGCATACAGTTTTCATCAAAACTTCCTGAAACTTGGCATATATATGTAAAAATACCCTGCGCAGACAGTAACCATCTCTGATTTTGTAAATTCCTCCAAAAAAAATTTATGACGTCAAAATATTTCCGCGAATGGAAATCGCCTAAAAAATTCTCAAACTAGGCAAGCTTTTTGAATTATTTTTCCGGGAATCGAACAGGGCATTAGCAGAGATGAATTACCACACATATGATGCATCACTATGACGTCATATCAATTTTTATGACGTCATTCCTATTTTTTGACATTTTTTGTTTCACAACCCAGAGTTTTCATCGGATCTTCGTGAAACTTGCCATGTATATGCAGAAAGCCCACGCGCAGGCAGTAACCATCTCCGATTTTGGAAATTCTTCCTAGAAAAAAGTTGACGTCATAATATCGCCGCTAATGGACATCGCCTATACCATTATCTCCGAAACTAGGCAAGCTGTTTGAATTTTGTTTGCGGGAATCAAGCCGGGCATTAGCACAGATAATTTTTCGCAAACCTGATACATCACAATGACGTCATATTCGTTTTTATGACGTCATCATTAAGAGGATGAGGATTTCAGCTCATTCGAGCTTGTTTCCAATATGGCTGCCACACCACGTGACTTATGACGTCATAATTATCATTAAAACATTCTGCATGAGTCGTCACTCCTGGTGAAAAAATTGTGTCGATCCGCCAAGCGGTTACAGAGAAAAACCATGCTCACTTTCTGTGCGGATATAACAAACAGAGACAGACAGACAGACAGAGACAAATGGATGCAAATGCAATACCCTCTCCTCTGGCGAGGGTAATATAGGCTTAAAGAGGTTTAAAGGTGTATAAAAAAAAATAATTCCGTGTTTTACCCCCATTTTACAGTCTATTACATAACCCTATCGAACACATTACATTAGTTATTCATACCTGTTGTTTGTGTCCTTTATGACGTACTTAAATATCGTAAGTTTCCTGTTTGGAATGATTTTCAATTTTGTTTGACTGACAGACAGGCAGACAGACAGAGTAAAAATATTATTTCACTCCTCTCTGCGCATGTGCAATCACAACTAATTCTGAGCCAAGGTACGGTAAAACAGCAAACTTGTCTTCCTATTCATGTTCCAATTTGTATTCAAAATATAACATTCGATTTAAATAAGTTTTTCCTCGATCATAAACTAATAAGATGAACGGACGGACATGAACCAATTGCTTAACCCTGCTTTTTACTTCATGTGCACAGGGTAATAATTGTTTTGTTGCACAACTGGCCATAACATGTATTTACCAAAAAAAAAATCATAAAAAGTATACATGAACACACTCATGTGATTACAATACAGTACGACATAATTATTTTTGGGGAAATCCTGGAAAATGTTTTTACTTGTTCAGATGAAAATTGGTGTTAATAACTACATCGATCGAGAGGTGCTTAATGAATCAATAGTGTTGTGAGGGTTCCCTGACTGTTCAGTTGTGCCAGTGAGAATTTAACGAATACTATGTATGTCGTTTGTTGTTTTCTCCATATGTGGTTTCAGAAGATGGAACGGAGTCCTCCCAGGTCTTGAAGTATCCTCTCCTGCCCCCGTTCTTCCCCACAGCCATTGTTTGTCGAAGTCTCCCTCTATCTTGGCCTTCAACTCTGCTGTTGGTGTTTTCCTTCTTCCTCACAGCACTTTATCAAAAGAGCCTCCCTGCTACACCTCCATTTCAGTTAGGAATCACAATTCATGGACCAAGTTATGAAGTTTTCTTGTTCTCAAAGTTTTGTTCCAAGGACTCTTTTCAAGATTATCACTGAGCCCTGGATAATTTCCAACTGCGTTGTTTGTGTAGGCCAAAATTGCTCGGTACTGACATCTCAATTAGTAATGCCACCTTCTCTTCTTTGTACCTGTCTAATGACTGATACAAAGAAGACTGGTACAGTTCTCTGCCCACGGGGGTGGAGAACTGAGCAACTCCTCATCCACAAAATATCCCATAATGTCTGCATCTCAGATAGCCTCCAATAAACCTCCAACTGCATGGTTTCTCATGCCAACCCATTTATAACCAAATGCAGAGGTGTGAAAGGCTGGCATCTGGCACAAGGCTTACTCCTGGTAGGTGGCACTCTTTGGCATTGATTGGCAGTTTGCCTAAGAGTAGGACAAGTCTGATTTTAAAACCCGGCCAGGAAGAGCTCGTCAGTCTTGGCTGGCAGTCTGCCGAGGAGAAGGACAACTCTGATTTCAAACCCTGGTGGGTTGATCTCGTGAGCCTTAGTTGGCAGTCTACCACTGAAAAGGGTGGAGGCACCTCTTGTTACTTTGACAGACTAGTTTACCCCTTCCCGTTGCACTTCACTGTGAAGAAACTGTATCCTCATGTTTTGTTTCAGTGCAAAGGGGTGGTTGTGTCATGTTCTGGGGCTTTGGTTTCTGTTCTATTTTTCCCATCTACTGACCGCTGATCGACATTCAGTGATCTACCACTCCAAAGGGTACAGGCCAAAAACATGTTGTTGGTGTTGGCTGCCCGATAGTACAGGATCCCTAACTTGGTGGGAATGCACTGAGAGGCTGATTTATCAGCAGGTGGTAAATGTCAGGGTAGCTGTACTGCCATGGATTTGCATGGATGGTGCTCCCATGCATCTACCTTTGATTGTTTTCCCCGAGGCCATTGGAGTGCTCTTGCTTTGGGAGAGGGTTTGTATGGGCTCCTGTTTTTGTCCTCGGTGGTCTTCGGTGGGTTTTTTGAAGCTTCAACTGAGTTCAATTAGGCGTAGGAGCAAGATAAATGTATTATTATTGTTTATCAATATTTATACATTCTTTCTAATACAGTCTCATTTCTTCAAATTGTAAGGTGAATGCATTGCTGGGATTGATCATTATGCCATAATGTCAAAGCTAAAGTTGTCAAGAATTTTTCAAACAAAGGAAAATTTCTTTAAAAGCACACAATTTGGCCTGTCTCCTTCCACTGGAAGTGATTTGTTGTCACATCCTCGCATCCTATAGGAAGTGGTGTGTGAGGCTGTGCTCGAGTGTGTGCGTGGGCCACGTGAGTGCATGGCCCAGCTGCTGGCAGAACCTGCAGAAATCGAGCGGACCCTTCAGGATGGTGAGGACCAAGCAAGGCATATCGCAAACGCCACCACCGAGCTTATCCGAACTCGAACCTGTTTGATTTGACTGTCTCACTCCTTTTTATTTTTCCCACAAATGATTCAGTTGCAGTCATCAAAATAAAAAAAATTGTCTATGAATAAATTGAACGTCTACATTTTCCACATCTTGTATTCATGAGTTTCTGCTGTTTTTATTTTAGGGGTGGTGGGACGGTGGGGAGGGGTGGAGGGGTAGGCTTCAAAAGTGGAGCAGCTGGTTTATCCCAGTTGGTTGTGTGCTTGCCACAAAGTTGACTTGTTTGATTCCCAACAAGCTCAACATTAAAAAGCACTGTTCTGATGCACTGCATATGCTTGTACCCCGAACAATGTTCCTTCATGTTTGTGGTAAGCTAGATTAAATGGACGGCAATAATGGGGTAAAGATGAGAAATGAAAATTGACGTTAGTTGGGTGTGAATAAAGCACTACACAATGGGCCAAGTAGTCTCCTTTGTCTGTTTCCTTGTATAAAATGTATCTGTCAATTTGGATTTACTAATGCCACTGGGTTAATTAGCTCGTCTTCGAGGAGTTCAGATGAGCAGTTGAGGCCATAACGATGTCTGTCAGTCAGTTAGTGGGTCCATGATCTCTTGTGGTTTTTTCCTACTCCGAGGCGGCTCAACGGATCGTCTTGTAACTCGGCATAATGATTCATGATGTCATGCACAAAAACTAATGAAGCCCTTTTTTTATGTACATCCACGTGATGAGATCATTAACTAATTAACTCAAAATGTAATCTATATTTGCATGTACATCACATGTCGCGAGATTCCGTCATCTCGAGTTAGTGAATTAAATTTTTAAAACCACTTGCGTCGTTATTTAATTTTAACCTCTTAATGCCTTTTCATTTAACCTCAATTCTTAATAACCTGTGGGAATACATTTCCCACAGCAGAAGCAGTTGAACCAATTCGGTCTTTATGTTTAAGAATAGTTGAACCTATACCCATGAGAGTATCAATTATCCCATCTCCTTTTTTTCTAAATTGATGTCCTACACCCCTTTGTCTCTTAGGTTTTTAGTATCCTCCACCAAGATACATACCTTCACCGTTGTAGTATGGGGAAAGGAACATCCCATCCCCTGTAATTATTTTATATTTTCCCAACTCGTGTTTCCTCACAATAACCATCGTATTTATTTATTGGAATACTTCACGTAGATGAATTCTGATGGATCTAATTTCTCCATTAAAAGAAATAATGCGATTATCTTGGTTGGTTATCCGAAACGTTACTCTGCAAATGGTTTTTTTTTCTGACAAAGCTAGAGAAACCAGATTTTTGGGTTCCAAATTGAATTTGTAACCAATTGGGGTTGAGTATGCGCTGAATGAAAATATTGTATTTGTTCTTATTCCATCATTATGAGCACCATCAATCGAATCACAGTGAATTAATACTGAATTTATACCTGAGGATATTTGAATGACATTATCGCTGTAAAACATCTTTGAAATCAACCTTGTAGTTATTTTTAAGTTTCAGTTGATTTTGAAGTATGTTTTTGAATATCTATAACAATATTGTTGCGGATTCGCGCCCGCCGGCGTGCGAACGGCCACGTAACTCGAATCGCGGCACGTCGCCCACCGGACGGACAATCCAGTCGTGACCCTCTCGGACTAACGCCGGGAACTAGTCACGGGTGGACCTTTCGGCCTCACCACGATCGTGCCAATCGGCCCCCCGCGTGGGATAGGGTTGCTCGCCAAATTCGACCTACCTAAGTACCCACACGGAGGGTAGACCGGGCGATCGCACCTCGCCGCAAGTCGACTTCGGACACGGGCCACTTTAAGCGACCCGTTCCATACTATCGGGATAACCGAGCGGTGTTATCGTCGGCCCCGACGGTTCGATTAATTATCGGGCGTTTTAGCCCACGACCAACCCTTTACGTGAAGTAAGATGGAGATTCAATAAAGGAAAAGACGAAGCGAAACGGGAAAACAGTTCAACAATAAGCACATTTATTTCGCGATGAACGGAAAGCACACATATACAATTACACCAAAAGCAAATGTAAAAGAAGAAGAAACACAATATTACACAAAAAGCAAATATAAAAGAGAAACACAATGCAGATCTATTACCGACTACGCGAGCACACGGCAACACTTATGCAGTTTTACTTCACAGACGGCGCCGCCAACACATATACCCAAAGCAAAAGAAAAGGACCACCCTCAAGGATGAGGCGGGCCTGGGGCCGAGACCGCGTCGGGCCTACCCGTCTGATGATGAGACGCAAAGTGGCGGTGGCGCCCCAACTCCGCGGGCCTCGCGGACAGTGTCTGGTAGGGGGTGGGAAAGGGGCCCCCTTGTCGCACTATCTCAGCGCGGGGGGAAACAGGAGGGGGTTGTTGATGCTCGGGGGAAAGGAGGATATCTCCCTGTCTCGGGTCCCGCGACGAGCGTCTCCACCACGACCTCGGTCGCGCCGCCGGCCTCTCCCTCCGCAGCTCCCCGAATCCGACGCGAGCACCCCCTCGACCGCCTTCGCCGCCGCCACCTCTCCACAGCTCCGTCCAATCGCCCTCTCTGTTTCCTCTCTTGACTCGTCCCAACTCTTCACTGGCTCGGCGAACTCCCAACCGACCCGACTGACGAACGCGGCCCCTTGTATGCCCCGTGGCTTCGCCCCTTCACCTTTGACCCTTTACCTCCGACCCTTCACCTCTAACTGGCTCCCCATTGGACCGAGGAAAAGTGGGCGTGAATGCTTTTTGATCCATGAATTTGCATATAGCGACCACGCTCCAACGCCCTGGAGGCGGGGCCAAATCGCCCCATGCTCACCGATAGGACGGAACAGAAGTGGGCGTGAGTCGTTTTTGATCCGTTTTCTTCGGAAAGTCTGTGATGTTTCTGAACACGCTGCTCGGTGCGCGCCCTGCACGAGTCCAGTATCGGTGCCCACAAGTGGCGCAAGAATGGTGGTGATGCGATGGTGGCGAGTTGTGACGGTAAAGGTCGTGGCTGTTGTTGTGAAGCGGCGTTGTGGTTGGTGGTTGTTGTGTGATGGCTGTTGAGACGTGGTTGGTGGTGGTAGTAATGGCGGCTGGTCCAAAATAAAGATAGTAAAAGAAAAACGGCTATCTAAAAGGGTCGCAGCCCGCATGAATGACATTTATTCCCTCTAAACAACGGGTTTGGGCCTAACTACACATATACTTACAGAGATATCTCACCTAAGGGACCTGAATGGTGGTTTGTGAATTTCGTCAACCACAACACCCCCCTCCCCTTTTTACAGACTCGTCCCGAGTCGTCAAATTTTCGTGTGCCATCATGTGTAGTTTTCCCCGAGTACATTTTACCTACGGATCCCTGAGTGCGACACTCATGGTATTCGTGTCCCCAAAATAAATAACCTGAGGGCTGAGTAACTACCTAAACAAACTCACTCACACGGACGACTTAAATAAAATTGCCGGCGCTAGGACAGACATGCCGGGGGCGCACTCATATTTACAGTACATCTTACCTTAACTTACAAATTTTACACTAAACCATGGCCCAGGATCACTGAACTCTGCAAAAAGAAAGCAGTTAGCGGGGAGCCAGGCTGCTCGCATGCAGTCTCTGGCTCAAAAGAATGCAGGTGACAGGGAACGTGGCCGGCTGCTCACACGCAGTCCAAGGCCTTCCCTTTTGAAACTGAACGCAGTGAAAAACGGTGCATGGGCTGCACAAATGCAGTCTCCGTGCCAGCTCAAGTGGCACACGCAATGAACACAACGAATGGATGGATGAATGGTTTGAACTGAACGCAGTGAACCACAACGGTGCATGGGCTGCACAAACGTAGTCTCCGTGCCAGCTCAAGTGGCACACGCAATGAACACAACGAATGGATGGATGAATGGATGGACACAAACATGGTGCACGGGCCGCCACTGCAGGCCCGTGTTGTAGTTGCCAACAAGGCAGTTCTTGCAGCTTGCAAACTGTTGCTTTCTGATCCTGGCGCACATGGAAATGAACGGGGGGGGGGCAAAGCAAAAATTGAACGGGGCTGGTGAACAGGGGCAGTGGGCATGGCATGGCAAAGGCAGCAGGCAAACACAGCCTGCAGAAGAAGGCCGCTGCAGGCAAACACAGACGGCAGACGAACTGGCCGGCACAGGCCTTGAAGAAAAACAGCCAGCCGGCAGATGAAGTGAGCCGGCACAGGCCTCGCAGCAACACAGCCAGCAGATGAAGTGGCCGGCACAGGCCTTGAAGCAAAACACAGCCAGCCGATGGCACAGGCCTTGCAGAAAACAGCCAGCCGGCAGATGAAGCTGGCCAGCTTTTGCCGTTCAGCGGAGGTTGGTGGAGGGAGTGCGGTGGTGCTGGCCACTCGGAAGGCGGGCTCGGACCTACCCTACGGTCTCCCTCCCAACCTATCGCCTTTGCCTGTCATTGTCTATACCCACTCCCTTAATTTGTCAAACCCAATTTAGCCCCAACTTATTTTTTTGTTGTTTTTATTTTTACTTCCCCACTATAAATCGTCCCCTAACCCCCTGTACTGTCCTTGTTCGGCTAACCTATCCTGTCACCTAGCCTACTCCCAACCCCTACGTTCCCTTCCCGGAGGGGAGTAAGGGAGAGCTAACGTCCTGTGTCGAGGCCCAACTCAAGCCTCAGAATGGCCTCCCCAGAGTTCAGCGATCTATAACCAAAGTGGGTCCAGCGGCCCACAACGAGAGCGAGGGGATGGGTGGTGCGGAGGGGTACATCTCCTAATCACCCTAACCATTTAACTGTTAAACTACCCCGGGGCTTTCAACAAGCGCCTCTCGCTTAAACTATTGGTTCTATAAACCCAGATTCCCGTCGCCTGTGTTGGTGTCCTCACAATTTCGGGCCTCGCCCCCCAATTTTCTCTCCGTGCCCTCACACGGTCTCATGGCTGGGACACGTGGCCCCCTTTGGCAGGCACGACCCTCTGCCGAATCTCCCGCTATGGCACCCCCGGGCACTACACTGCCTCCGAGCCTACCAGCTCCCTAAACACCGGGGAGTGCCCCCCATGGCACCTCCCCTGAAACGCACACGTGGCAGGCTGGCTTCCCAGGCCCCTTTCCGAGGGTCACCCGTGCCCACAACACTGCCCACGCGGCTAATGGCGCCCCGGGCCCCCGCACCAAGCAGGCGCACCCGTGCCCACTACGCTATCCCGCCCCCCAATGGGCCCTTGGCCTACCACGGCCGACTGGCCTGGTGCCCGGGGTACCCACTCAGCGATACTCACCTTTCGCAGCCACGCTCCCAGCCCGTCAACAGGGCTCCTGCACCCCTCCAAACGGGTTTCGAGCCTACTTCCCCACCAACAACAAAACGACTTCCATATTTGTTAATTTGACTAACCCACTAACTCAGTCTACACTGACCCCGGGGGTCCCATGGGCGGGAGTCACTCCTCCCCCCAATCACTCATCGCACCATGCAGTCCCCATTTTCTCTATACACACAGACCCGCTGGCCTCACTCACTCACCAAGCACATGCTTCCACTTCACTCACCAACTCTTCAACACACTCACCGCTGAACTCTGCCATCCTAACTACATCCTCTAACTAACTCGTGCTCCCACGTCGTCCCTTAAACTACAGCACGTTCCTTTTAACACTACGTAGCTAAGCTACGTCCCCACTACACATTCACAAGTCTGTCACTGTCTCCAAATCTCTAAAATAACTTTTATTTCCCAACCTAAAGCTCATCTAAATCCCTCTAACTAATCCATTCCACGGACTCCATGAGGACTTACCCCTGCCCCATGAAGTCGGTCTAACTAAGCTAACCCTTCCCCCTAACTAGTTTCCATCCTGTGCCCTGGTAAGGGGGTCTTCCACCCCTTGCCCAGGAATCCTGTGCACCCGAAAGTGAGGCTTGCTGTTTTTTTTTTTTTTTTTTCCATGCGCATCACCAGCGCGGCAACTCGCAGCTCGCGCACTTTGCACCTGCCCGTGACGTCATGCAGCTGCACGTGTTCCTCGTTCCTCCTTGGACGGTACTATCCGGCAGGGATACCCCTCCTGCCGGATTCCAACCCCACGTGCAGCCATGGCGTCACCGTGCGCATAAAAAAAAACAAGCCCCACGTCTCGAGGGGTTCCCCACGCGAACACATGTGCTTTGCCCGTTGGAGCTTAACACACACGATCGCGTGGAGAACCCGTCCGGTCCAAATCCATAATCCTGCCTAAACTTTGTCCGTCCGCGGGATCGGCAAATCCACCGCGTGCGTTTCCGGACCGGGACTTCACTCTCGCAAGCGAGCACGTGAGGGCCTCGTGCGTTGCACAGCACGGACCTCGTGCTCACTGCTGGGTGAACCCGGCACGGTCCCCGAAACAACTACAGCCGCTACTCGGCTTTCTTTCTTCTGTCGCCGTCGTCGTCGCCATTCAACACACGCACACCTGCGTGTTACGACGCTCACACTCCATTCCATTACATTCACCCCGGGAGACGCGGCTGCATGTTCACACATGCCCACCGACATCTCCCTTACATTCCGCTCTCTCACACACACGGTCTCCCTTGCACTCGGCCGTTCACTCACGCATGCCATCTCCCTCGCACACGTGGCTCCACGCACTCGCGGCCTTTCACTCACTCGTGCCATTTCCCTCACACAAACCATACTACTCACACACGCGGGGGCACTCATCCGCGGTGCCTCATCCACACATCGTGCCTCACTCACACACGTGGGGGCACTCATACACCGTGCCTCACTCACACACGCGGGGGCACTCAACCGCGGTGTTTCATCCATACTGGCCGTTTCATCCACACACACGGCCTCTTCCACTTGCGGTGCCCCTTTTACACACGGCGTGCTGGGAAGCACATAGTCCGGCACAGTCGCCACCACACCACTCACACACGGGGTCGCTTCCACACACGGGGACGCACTCACACCTTGCACCACACACACCGGGACAACCACACTGGGGATTTGTGTCCCCACAAGGGTCTCCGGGGCCTCTATACCCCCCAAGCTCTCCGTGCACCTGTCCACAGCACTCGTCCCCTCAACCTCGCAAAGCACGACCGAACCCACCTGGTCGTGACTCGCCTCAAGGGGGCATACTCCCTCCCCTCGTTCCTGGAGGAGGCCATCCCGCTGCTCGCACCGGGCCTCCACCCAGTCCACCAGCTCACCCCCATTGTCCTCCACTACCTCCGTGTGTGTGTGTGCGTCACTTACCCCGTCTTCATCGTGTAGTCTTCCCTCTATCGTTCCCATCTCCCGTGTCTCTGCCAACTCAGTCACCTCTTCACCCTTTACCTCCCTTGTCTCAACTATTATTTCCGTCTCTTCCCTTATCTCCCTCGTGCACGTCTCCGTCACCCCAATTAGTTTGTCCCTCTCGGTTAGCGTCACTTTTTCTGTCACGACCCTCGCCCAACACGCCCCCCGAATTATTTTTTCACCCGCCTCCACCGCGGGCCTGTCAGCCGTTGCACCCCCTCCCAGCTCGTTCGCTCCTACACGTGGAGTCGCCATTTTAAGCTCCCTGCTAACGGCCTTCATGCCCGCCTGCAGGCATCGGCCCATGTTCTGCGTCTCACCCCGCAGCTTTTTAGTTTCTTCCTTCATGTTTGTTTCCATTCCGTTCATTTGCTGTGTATTCGCATCCATCTTTTCGTTCATTTGTTTGTTCATTCCTTTCATTTCGTTTTTCATTTCCGCATTCATTTGTTGCGCATCCGCATTCATCTTTGCCAGCATGGTGAATAGCTGGGCCATGTCGGGTGCGCTTGGGTGAGCCGTTTCGGCAGGGATCGGGGAAGGGTTTTGGTGGAGAGGGGGAGGGGAGGTGTCATACACCGCGGCCGCTGCCGCTGCCGCACCTATTTCGGGCTCTGGGTTCAGTTGGGCGAGTTCGTTTTCCTGTACAACCAACATTTCCTGCACGGGGTTTTCATCCTGGACCATGGATTCTACACATTCTGCATCCATTTCTAATACCCCCGGCTCCCGCTCGCCTTGAGACGCCATCTTGCTTCTCGCAAAGGGTTAATTTAGCTCGCTCGTAATTTGGAGGGAATCGGGGGTCGCTCCTCTCACCCCTGGACCGATTCCCGTGAATTTAGCTGGAGACAGGAGAGCCCGTTTTCCCGTTCTCCGATACCAGTGCCGCGAGGAGGGCGATGAGTTTGAGTTTGTATCGCACGACCTGACACCAGTGTTGCGGATTCGCGCCCGCCGGCGTGCGAACGGCCACGTAACTCGAATCGCGGGACGTCACCTACCGGACGGACAATCCAGTCGTGACCCTCTCGGACTAACGCCGGGAACTAGTCACGGGTGGACCTTTCGGCCTCACCACGATCGTGCCAATCGGCCCCCCGCGTGGGATAGGGTTGCTCGCCAAATTCGACCTACCTAAGTACCCACACGGAGGGTAGACCGGGCGATCGCACCTCGCCGCAGGTCGACTTCGGACACGGGCCACTTTAAGCGACCCGTTCCGTACTATCGGGATAACCGAGCGGTGTTATCGTCGGCCCCGACGGTTCGATTAATTATCGGGCGTTTTAGCCCACGACCAACCCTTTACGTGAAGTAAGATGGAGATTCAATAAAGGAAAAGACGAAGCGAAACGGGAAAACAGTTCAACAATAAGCACATTTATTTCGCGATGAACGGAAAGCACACATATACAATTACACCAAAAGCAAATGTAAAAGAAGAAGAAACACAATATTACACAAAAAGCAAATATAAAAGAGAAACACAATGCAGATCTATTACCGACTACGCGAGCACACGGCAACACTTATGCAGTTTTACTTCACAGACGGCGCCGACAACACATATACCCAAAGCAAAAGAAAAGGACCACCCTCAAGGATGAGGCGGGCCTGGGGCCGAGACCGCGTCGGGCCTGCCCGTCTGATGATGAGACGCAAAGTGGCGGTGGCGCCCCAACTCCGCGGGCCTCGCGGACAGTGTCTGGTAGGGGGTGGGAAAGGGGCCCCCTTGTCGCACTATCTCAGCGCGGGGGGAAACAGGAGGGGGTTGTTGATGCTCGGGGGAAAGGAGGATATCTCCCTGTCTCGGGTCCCGCGACGAGCGTCTCCACCACGACCTCGGTCGCGCCGCCGGCCTCTCCCTCCGCAGCTCCCCGAATCCGACGCGAGCACCCCCTCGACCGCCTTCGCCGCCGCCACCTCTCCACAGCTCCGTCCAATCGCCCTCTCCGTCTCCTCTCTTGACTCGTCCCAACTCTTCACTGGCTCCGCGAACTCCCAACCGACCCGACTGACGAACGCGTCCCCTTATATTCCCCGTGGCTTCGCCCCTTCACCTTTGACCCTTTACCTCCGACCCTTCACCTCTAACTGGCTCCCCATTGGACCGAGGAAAAGTGGGCGTGAATGCTTTTTGATCCATGAATTTGCATATAGCGACCACGCTCCAACGCCCTGGAGGCGGGGCCAAATCGCCCCACGCTCACCGATAGGACGGAACAGAAGTGGGCGTGAGTCGTTTTTGATCCGTTTTCTTCGGAAAGTCTGTGATGTTTCTGAACACGCTGCTCGGTGCGCGTCCTGCACGAGTCCAGTATCGGTGCCCACAAGTGGCGCAAGAATGGTGGTGATGCGATGGTGGCGAGTTGTGACTGTAAAGGTCGTGGCTGTTGTTGTGAAGCGGCGTTGTGGTTGGTGGTTGTTGTGTGATGGCTGTTGAGACGTGGTTGGTGGTGGTAGTAATGGCGGCTGGTCCAAAATAAAGATAGTAAAAGAAAAACGGCTATCTAAAAGGGTCGCAGCCCGCATGAATGACATTTATTCCCTCTAAACAACGGGTTTGGGCCTAACTACACATATACTTACAGAGATATCTCACCTAAGGGACCTGAATGGTGGTTTGTGAATTTCGTCAACCACAACAATATGTTTTTGGTTCATCACCTTGTTCTTTCATAGGGCGAGCAATTTCGGAAGATATTTGTGAAATCTCATATGCTCCGGGAGAAACATCGTTTTGTCTCCACTTCCCGGATTATAACTCAACTTGTCATTTTTCTCAATGATATTAAACAAGGTATTATAGGTTTCGATAGACAATAAAGACGCCTCATTATTTTGTTGTGTCAAGTTGTAGTGGGTATGGAAATGAAGATGTGTGGTCCCTTGTTGTGAAATTAAAACTAAGGATTGTGCTTCTCATCTTATTTAATATGGGATAAAATGTCTTTGTATTGACATTTATTAATTATTTTCATGTTCATCAACTGGTCTAAAATTGCTGATGCTTCATTAAAACCATTGTTATTTCCAGCCTTCTTACTACCTCACAGCAATAAGTCTATTAACTATTTGTGATGGGTCATTTGGAAGCAAACTAACAACTAAACCAAGCCTACTTAAAGCTTGAATAATGTGTTTCTCCTCATTCTTCCTACTTTTACCAGATAGACTAACCCTATAATTAAGAGAGTCCAGCAGATCAATATATTGTTGCGGTTGTGGAAATTCACAAGACATCATTCAGGTTCCCCGGAGATCAGTTATTTCGATAAGTATGTGTTTCAGGTTAGATCCCCCCACCGATGTGTAAAGGGATTTGTTCGTGTGCCGGGCTGTGAATCTTTGAGGTAGCCATTTTTCTTTCTCTATCTTTTATTTTAAAACAACACAACATCTCCGACAAACATCGCAATGCCATCATCTCCTAGAAACATCGCAACGCCATCATCTCCTACAAAACCGCCATCATCTCCTACAAAAAGGCCATCATATCCAACAAACATCGCAACGCCATCATCTCCTACAAAAACGCCATTATCTCCTACAAACATCGCAGCAACCGTCATCTCCTCACCATTGACAAGCAACGCTCCCTCCGTACCAGCCGCCATTGTGCGCCGCAGCGAACCGCCGCGGCGCGAGCCGATTTGCATAAACGGATCAAAACAAGGGTTTCCCTGACACCAACCCGTGACATCGAACATGGGGTTCCCAGCGAGGCTTACCGGGGGTGAGGTCGGAGGTGAAAAGTGGGCGGAGCCCGGCCTCGGGTGTGAGATCAAAGAGCGGCTCGCCCCGGGCCAATATAAGGGTGGAACTCGAACCAGTTTGTGGCATATTCATCGCTTTCTGGAGACGGGCAGTCGCAGGAGAGGAAGGCACACGGAGCACGCATTCATCAGTGGAGTGTCGGTGGCGGAGAAGAAGGGAGCACCAGACGAGAGCCAGAGAACAACCGGAGAGGAGCGTGCGCCAGAGGTTCTGCCAGCTGTGGTGGAGTCGAGCAGGCTGCATCGTGGTCTGGGCGAACGGCCCTGAGACGGTCGAGCGACGCTGAGGGAGTGAACGGGCCCAAAGAGCATCAACTCTAAAGGAGCAAAAGACCCGTTCACTCCTCTGAGCGCGTCGCCGGCCAGGCCCGACCGACCAGGCCGCAGTGGAGGCCGGACGACCGAGGGGAACTGAGCAAGCCGCTCGCCAAGCTGCTCAAGCCACCCGGCCGCTCAGCGACTGGCGCGTTGCGACATGAGGGCCAAGCAGGAGACACCAGGGGTCACCGACACGAAGACCTTCAAGTCGCCACAAGGGGCGGAAAGGTAACCTGCGCGGCCTCTTGTGAGCCCTCGGTCATCCAGGCTCCAAGTTGGAATAAAGGCTCACGAGCCCGTTTCTTTACCTGGGTTTTGTATGAGAGTGTTCTGTGGTGCCTTGTCTTCCTAAGTAGAATTGTTGGTTATATGTGTGCCTGCACATAATAAATAGACATCGGCTGTAGGCTTTGCTTGTCTCATGTCCCCTTCCCCCATTGATTGCTTACTTTGAAATAAATGCCCCCATTGTTTGAATGTCAATCTGCTCGTTGCGTCATTTCCTCCCATTGACTTCCACGGCGCATTCGGGAAATTAGTAGGCTATTAATGCCAAATAAAAGTAGTCATTTGGTCCGACGGAACTTGGCGATGAAAACCGCTCGGCATCGCACACGGAACGAGCGCGCTTAGCGGCTCGTTTCCGTACGAGTTCTGTCGAGGTATAAATTCTCGGTACTTCTGTCTGCGCGGATAATTAGGTATATCGAGATTCGGCGATCAACCCTGCACCACGTGGACAGAATATTGACAGTTTATGGTGCGTTA
This sequence comes from Eptatretus burgeri, assembly GCF_056783735.1. Classification (NCBI taxonomy): domain Eukaryota; kingdom Metazoa; phylum Chordata; class Myxini; order Myxiniformes; family Myxinidae; genus Eptatretus; species Eptatretus burgeri. Next base: position 55,058,547 of record NC_140975.1, on the reverse strand, counting down.
AGGCACGCGTAGAAGGTTTCCGGAGTTGTCCAGGAAGCTATGACTGAATTCCGGTTTTCAGCGGACGCGTGACTGCGGTTGGGCTGAAGCGGTCGTGTGTAGGCCGTCCGAACCGGCTAATTCGTAACAATATACTCTCTCATCCTTATTTTTCATATCCAATGGTTTATCAAAATACTTTGATTCTTCCCTCACAGTTGAACCTTGTTTTCCATCTTTTGTTTGAAGAAACATTAATCTCGGAGTTAGTTTAACAGGGGTTGAGCAGAACTCAAGAACCTCAATTCATCATTATGTATCAATCCCTTTTCTTGAACAAGATGAAATATTACTGGTTGTTCTGTTGGAATGAGTCCTGCTTTGGTTTTTCAATCAGCTGAATATTCATTGTTTTGAAGAGCCTTTACAATATAATCAGCGGGTTGATTAATCTCTTCCAGTTGTTGAAATAATCCTTCATCATCATATTCGAATTCTCCAATATGCTCTAATTCTTCCTCCGTCATTTGACTGAAATCTTTTAACATTTGAAGTTTTTTAGGAGTATATTCTATTGTGAGAACTGTACAAGCATCTATAATTTTTTCTTGGGAAGTTTTTAAAAGTGGTATAAAAAAATTTCCCTTGTTTTCTTTCAAATGCTTCTTTACCCGTTAGTTTCTGTCTGCGTTTTTTCTTTATGTCTTCCTGTTGTTTTACAACTTTTGAAACTAACTCTTGATGTTCCTTAAATCTTTTTGCTCTTTGTTTCGCATCCATTTTTTGTTGGAAAATGTCATTCACTGAATTATAAAGGTCAACAGGGAAATTTTCCTTTTCTTCATCATTAAAGTAGATGTGTTCAAATAAATCCTTTTCTTTAAATATTTCATCAAATTCTTAATTAACATTAATACGAATTGTAATTTCTTTTTCACTAATGCATGTATCTCTGCTTTTCATACGTTTGCGTTGAGTTTCTTCATCAGCATCAAAACCGAATGATAAAATCTGAACTCCATTACCACTCTGTTGTTTAATAATTTGTCTCATTCCTTCTGGATTAGTTTCTAATATCTCAAGACCACCAGATTTTAGTTTCTTTGACTCACTCTTACAATGTGAATATTTTGTTGTACCAAGAGAAACCTCCTTCAATATTTGACCTTCATTCCTCAATCGCATATGTTCCTCTACTGAAATATAGTAATAAGACAACAAATTGTCTCTCCAAAAATTGTTCATATCTATTGAATTTAATTTGAATAAAATAAAAGTACAGTCAACCCCCGCTTCATCGCGGTTCACCTATCGCGCCCCCGGTTCATCGCGGGTTTTCCCTTGGAACGTAACTAATTTTTTCTGCGGATTCCCCCGGTACATCGCAGTAATAATATATAAAATATAAATTATTTAAGCAATAAATTATAACGCGTGGTGCTCGACCAGTCACACAACGCACGAGACAAAGTTTCGCTTGTGAACTTCGAATATTTTCTACGTTTTTTCTCCAAGCCCCACGATGCCGCCCAAACGCCCTGCACCTTCTAAGGCTTCTGGCAAGGAACCAAATCGCCAGAGGAAGGTCCTGGAACGCTCCAGGAGAAGGTTAACGTAAAGGTGCTCGATATATGCTTCGGGAAGGAAAAAGGTTTGCCGCCGTTGGACGAGCACTGCTCATACCCAGCACCTCAAAACCGACCAGACCAGACTAGTCGATCTCCAGCACCTCAAACCCAATCACTGCCAAACTGACCAGACCAGACTAGTCGATCTCCGGCACCTCAAACCCAATCACTGCCAAACCGACCAGACCAGACTAGTCGATCTCAGGCACCTCAAACAAAATCACTCCCAAACCGACCAGACCAGACGAGTCGATTTTTTTTTGGGGGGGGGGGCGTCCATTCATCGCGGATTTTCACTTAGCGCGGGGAGGTTTCGAACATAACCCCCGTGAGAAACGGGGGATTACTGTATTGGCATTGTTGCTTATTGAGTGACGAGGGAGTTGAAAGTATGATTGACAAAGATAAATACAATTACAAGAAGAATGTCTCCCTCTTGTGGAGTAGCTATGCATTACCATTTGGTTTCTCTCATTAACACAATCATCAAAGATAACGAAGTTATTTTTTGATTTCTCCAAATCTTGGGGAGAAGGTATATCATCCGTATCATCACTAAGCATACAAGTTATCGGCTTTGATTTCTTTTTATATCTCTGTGGATCACAAAATAGTTGTATTTATCTTTAATGTTGTAAACATTTCGTTTGTTTTGAAGTTTTTTTATAAACTGATTATATCTTCTTTTTGAAGACCAGCATTAAAACCTTGTGAGAGTAGTTGATTCTCAGGTTGAAAACTTGACTTTGTGAAAATTATTAAATTATCATAATCTAAAAAGTTGGGAGTAAGTAAGGAGCATCTTTAAAAGTAGGCAGGTTTTTCCACATCCACTTTAACCAACCGCGAGACATCTTAATGAATTTGGAAGATTTTTATGTTTGTTAAATTTTATCTTATTTTCCCAAATGGATTAAAAAAAAAATTCATTTATATATTTGGAAAAGTTTTTTTTTATTGGCTTTTTTGAAACTATGTTTTATCCTAAGTTCAGGTTTAATTTCAAGATAATCCATTATTTTATTTATACAATATCTTGTGTTGATATTTCCCTGAAGATGACAATCGTTAATAATATAAATCATCAATCCATGAAACATGACCGTCCTTTGTTCAGTCTCTTCTCTTGTAAGAAAAGGTGCATTATCATCCTCAAACTTTACATTCATTTCTCGAATCAATCTTGCAAAGTAATTCATTTTTGGTGTAACTCTCAAATAATTATATTCCTTTTTATATTTTTTATTATCACTGATGAGAAGATAATCACAGAACATACATTGTTTATCGGCTTTTGACTCTGTGTTTAATCCCCGTCTTTCACACGCAGGACACTTCTCAAATTTGTCATGTGGAGAATCAGGAAATTCAAGAGTTTCAAAATCTAGTAAATTATTCATATTTATAAAGTAAAACTTTACTTCAAATTCGATTCATCTTCGGTATCATCTTCGGTACTTTCATTGGTGCTTTCACAATCATCTATAAAACTACTTTTATAACTATTGTTTGAACACAAACTATTGGTATCATAACTGTCTTCTGTTCCAACAGAGATACTATCATCACTCTCATGATATTCACAATCTTCATTTGAATAATGACTCGTATTTAATTAGTCGAAAAAAACATTACCATCTATATCTATATATTGTTTTTTCATTAACAGATTCAACTACGACATTTTTTTATTGAAGGTAATTTTAAAATGGTGCTTAACTACTCTTGAACGAAATGTAATTTCACCTGATGTATTAACATCCTCTATTTCATCAGGATTTATATATTTCAGATTATTGAAAAAAATACAAATTTCTTGCATATTGCTGATGGTCTTATCTTTTCTTTCTAAAGCTTCCTCCACGAGGTCTTTCTTTTTTGATACTTTTTCTTGTTTCATTGCTTTTTATCATTTTGAATATATTGCTAGAAGGAGAGGAGAAACTTTTGTTAGAGCTACTTTAATTGATGTTCTTCCAGATATACTGAAAGCCCTTCCACTGAAGGAAATTGAAGAACTCATATTATTCACCATAATTGTTTTTATCCAATCGCTGTTATGTTGATCTTTATTCAATTTTACATCCTCGACATATTTCTCAGTATCTTTTACAAATGAAGAGATTGATTGAAACTTTTCTTTTTTGTCTTGATACTTTGTATTTATTAAGTGAAAAAAGTTTGAGGATAAAATGGTTTCAAGCACAGATTCACCTATAAATTAAACAGAATTTTCATCAAGAAAATTTTATTTTAAGCAAAGTTTTGCTATATAAATATGGTGAATACAACGTACTGCGACGTTTGTAATCATGAAAATAAATGTTATATAAAACACCTTCAAACCAACAAACACACATTCAATCTTTTCAGACAAATATCTCCACTTGACCAAGAAACAAAACATTGTAATAGATGTGATAATGATATTCTTTTGAAATGTTATAATTAACACCTTCAATCACGCAAACACAAAAAAAATGAAGAAAGGGAAGGTGACACTAAATTCTCCATTGAAAACGCTGATGGGACATTTAAAGGACATATAAAAATAAGATTGTTTCGCTTTCAAGACCCTGGACCATCTTCAATCATTGAAGCTGTTGATATGGTTAAACAAAGTATTGAAACTATAATTAAAAACACATTAAGTGAAATGAAAACTTTTAAGTTTTATATGGGAATAAAATTGAATATGGAAAAAAGAAGACTATGAAACTACTCCCAATATGAGGACAAACCCTCACTTTATCTCATCATTTCAAGATTTTGTAAGATGTGATGTTTACGATGAACTCCAGAGACAAGAACAAGATGTTGATAACACTGTAGGAGGTAGTGGATTTGCGATTACAAAAATAATCTTTTGATATACACATCTTAAAATCAGATCCTCTTCAAGCTTCTTCTTTTATTGATTTACCAAAAGAGGTAAAACTTAAGAAAGCGGTTGTTAATATTCCAAACAAAGACAATAAATGTTTTCTATGGTCTGTTCTTACTCACTTACATCCTCCACAATGGAAATCTGAAAGGGTTGAACATTACTAGAAATACGAGAATACATTAAATGTTAAAGATTTAACGTTTCCAATGTCATTGAGAGATATTCCTAAATTTGAGAAAATGAATAATCTATCTGTTAATGTATATGGATTAACAGATACAAACAAAGTTCAGATATTAAAAATTTCAAACAACTATAGAAATGATGAAGCACACATTGACCTTCTCTACTTTACTTCAAAGGAAAAATCACATTATGCTTTCATCAAAAATTTATCAAGATTAACCAAATCACAACTATACTCGAGAAAATGTAAAACATATCCTTGTAAGAGATGTCTCAACTCCTTTTATACAAAAGAACAATTAAATCAACATTCGAAATATTGCAGAAATCATAAATCATCCGTTATCAATTTACCAAAACCAGGTTCAAACATATCATTCAACGATTTTAACAAATCTATAAAACATCCGTTTGTGATTTATGCTGATTTTGAAGGTATTCTTGAAAAGATAGATACTGTTTCTCCAAATCCAAATAAATCACACACAAATAAATATCAAAAACATAATCCCTGTGGTTTCTGTTATTATATCAAATCATCTGTTGGTGATGAATACAAGTTAGAACTTTATAGAGGAGAAGATGCCTCAGAGGAGTTTGTAAGACGATTGGAAAAAGACTGTATAAGACTAAGAGAAATAGTGGTTAAAACGTATCAACCAATGTCATTAACAAAGTGAGAGAAAAAGGAATTTAGAAAGAACAGTATCTGTCATATTTGTGAGGAGAAAATTGAGGGAGAGGTCAAAGTTAGGGATCATTGTGATCTTACTTGAAAAGATACAGGTCCAGCTCATTCCCATTGTCATCTTAATTTCAAGCCCCCAAACTTTATTCCTGTCTTTCTTCACAACAATGCTCACTACGACGCACATCTATTTATAAATGACCTTTCAAAGACATCTGGAGATATTTCTGCCATTCCTAACACAGATGAAAAATACATCTCATTCACAAAAACAATTCATACATCCCCCATAACCCATATCAGATTTCTTGACACATACAAGTTTATGCCAAGTCCATTATCTAACTGAGCATCAGATATTAAAAACTTACCGAATCTTAAATCACATTTCTCAAATCAAGAAGAGATTGATCTCTTATCACAAAAGGGAATATATCCGTATGATGATATGGATTCATTTGAGAGGTTGAAAGAAACACAACTTCCTTCAAGGGAAAGTTTCGAGAGCAAGTTGAATAAAACTCATTTCCGATAGAGATTATACACAAGCTAAATAAAAAAAGGTTTGGGAGAAGTTTAATATAAAGAATCTTGGAGAATATCATGATTTGTATCTTAAAACTGATGTATTTTTATTGACTGATGTGTTTGAAACTTTTAGAACAGTCTGTCTTAATAAAAATTCTTACGGATTAGACCCCGCTCACTATTACACAGCCCCGGGTTTGGCTTGGAGTGCTATGTGAAAAATGACAAAACAGAATTTGGAATTAATCAGTGATATAGATATGCTTTTAATGATAGAGAAGGCTAAAAGAGGAGGAATATCTCAAGTATGTTCCAATAGATATGCTAAAGCAAATATCTCCTGATGATAATAAGAATGAGGACAACTCTTACCTGATGTATAATGATGCTAACAATTTGTATGGGTGGGCTATGTCTCAATCTTTACCTTATGGAAAACTTAAAGGGGTTAACGAAAAACATTATGAAAAAGTTTTACAAGACATTGTCTCCTCTCCAAAAAAATTGGATGAAGCTGAAGTTGGATATTATTTTGAGGTTGATTTAGAATATCCAGAACTTCCTAACAAACATAAAGACCTACCTTATGCCACTGATAAAGAAAGTCCAAGAAAAGAATGGTTAAGTGATTTCCAACAGTCATTTAATGTAAAAGGTAAATCTTCAGAAAAACTCCTTACGACATTAAATGATAAAGAAAGTTGTTTTGCATAAAAGAAACTTGAGGCAATATTTTTCTGCTGGGTTGAGATTGAGGAAAATTCATAGGATTTTGAAATTTAAACAGTCATTGGTTAAAGTAGTATATTGATTTTAATACAAAAAAGGAGAACAGAAGCAATAACAGATTTTGAGAAGGACATTTATAAATGAATGAATAATGCTGTATTTGGAAAGACTGGAAAATGTTAGTAATCGACAAAACATAAGACTTGCTACATCTTGGAAACAGGCTTCAAAGTTAATTAATAGACCAAGTTTTGAGCGAGCGGAAGTGTTTTCAGAGAACTTTTGTGCTCTTCATTTGAAAAAAGAGAATATTGAAATGGATAAACCTATTTATATAAAAACATCAATTCTTGACTTGTCAGTCGTTAATGTATGACTGTTACTATAATAATTTAAAATCAAGGTATGAGGATAATGTGTCATTGTATATATACATGGATACAGTTAGTTAAGACAGAGAAATTAAGATAGAAATTAAGCCAAGTGATGCATACGAGTGTTGGGATTTGTACCTTCTTCTTATTAGCTTTGTTTGTTCCCAAGACTTTTACTCACTCTCCTACAGTCAGCCAAAAATATAGTCCTGCTTGCTGTTCACAAAAAGAGTGATGGGAAACAGATCGGGAAAATGAGAGGAGAAGAAAGAACCTCCTCGGGATACACCTGCTTACCAAATGTTTGCATGGGATGGTAGTAGTGGAACAAAATGATTGCTGGGTGTAATGTACGCTTAAGGATGACTTACTGTGGCCAAGTGGCGGGTCGTCTGACCTCCCAGTAGAGCAGAATCTGCAGGAAGAGTTGCTAAGATGCCATAAACTGTCCATGAAGGAAATGCCAGTGAATTGGCTGGCATTCGGAATATGGCAGGAGGAAGCGAATAAAAGCTCAAGCACAAGCAAGCAACCTTGGTTGGATAAAGTGCTGAAGCTTCAGGGTCAACTAGAGGGTGCAGAGCGGAAAACTAAGGATGCGGCTGCATCAGCGCCGGCACCGAGCCAGATAACAGGACATGGCTCATCATCTGTCCCAGTGTCTGCAGCACCGGGACAGGGGCACTCGAACACCGAGATAGTCCCAGCGGTTGGTATGCCGGGGGTTTGGGTGTTGGTGGTACTATCTCAGTCAGCTGCACAGTATCAGCTGTTCGCTCCGTCGACTGGGCGACCATATGGGTCCATATATCCTAAGATCCCAGGTAAGGATTGTGATGACGTGTGTTGGGGAAAGTAAAATAACTCGAGGAGCGGTGCCCCCCACCCCCACTTATCCCATGAGAGAAATTGTTCCAAGTGTACCAGCAGAGAACGGCAAGCTGCTGTAGTGGTATATCAACCGTTTAAGGAACATGATCTGAGATCAATGTGTGACAGAATTTTGGAATGTAAAATGAACCGCAGACGATTCGTGAAAATAAAGTAAAGGTTGCTCGTGATCACTGCACTGAAAACAATGAAAAAGTGTTGCGGGGGGAAAGGATACCCTACTCTGGAGTGAAGGAATGTGTGTGCTTTGCCTGAAGGGTAAAGGGTGGGAAGTTTGTCTTCAAGCCCACGAACTTGTTCTGACCTTGAGAGAAATTTGATTGTTAACAAAATTGTTTTGACATGGGAAAATTAAAACATCTTTGTGGGAAAATTAGATAATGGAAAAAGTGAGGCAGCAGGAAAGAACACACCCTGCTGTGAATTTGCCTGCTTGTCAGGCCGTGTGCGAGATTTTCCTGATAAGGGGAAAAGGAAGCTGGAGGCAGCTCGTCTTTGAAAGAGTGGACAAATGGTTTTGGAAGAGAAATTTCTTTTTTTTTGTAAAACTGAATGAAATAAGGAAATTAACGTTTGTTGGAGAAAAGGGTTGAAGCTGGAAGAATTGGTTGATTTTTGTTTGATTGATTACAAGTGCACAGTAATCAATGGTGAAAACGACAATTCTTTGAGCATAACAAAGCTATTATGATATCAATGTGAATGGTTAGTTTGGTTGCGGCAGTTTGTACCATTACACGTAAGAATGTGGAATGGTCTTGCTTGGGTCGCCATGCTGGTTGGCGAACCGGGTGGGTGATGATTGTGGAGCTCCTGGTGTTATTGATGTAGGGAGGTTTTGTGTGCAGGTCAGTACATTCTGGAACCTCCATGGTTTGTAGTTCATTAGAGAGGTGTGTGAAAATATGTATTTGCTTTGTTTGATAAGAGTGAAATGGCAAAGTGCATTTCAGGAACGGGTGTGCGAGTGGACTGTGGTCAAGGATTTGGCAACAGACATGCATGTCTCGTGAGTTCTTGGTGCAGGGCTTCGATGGGACAAAAGTCTGGTGTGATGTGAAAATACAAATTTGCATACATAATATATAGATGGTACATCACTGTTCATGCTGTTAAATTCGCAAACAGACGATGCATTAACATACGTTCTGCCCCTCGGATGGACATTGATTGGATGGCCTGTCTGATAGCATTAGTTTATGAACATTTAAGATCTCATGATATCCTTTGGAGAGAGTGGGCAAGTTATCGCATGCAGAGTGCAGAGTGCAGAGTGCAGAGTGAGACATGGACCGATGATCTGAGGTAGAGGAAAATAGCCCACAGGTCGTGGGTTTAGGGGGTAAGATTCAAACATTAGACACAACAGCACAATTGCCGGTAAGATGTGGACCATTGCAGGAGAAACATGCATTCCTTCTCACAACCACCACGCCAGTGAACTTATTAGGTCGAGACTTACTATGTAAGTTAGGATACACGATAGCATGTACAGAGAAAGGGGTGTTTATTGACATCCCCCCAAAGAAAGCACAATTAGCAATGATGGTTTTAATGACACCGCACCCGGTTGCTTATTGGTGGAGATTGCCGAGACAGCCGATTAGTGATGTTTTAAAGTGCCTAGATGCGATCTTGGCAGAGAGCCAAAGCATGCGAACTTGGCTTGAGAATGCACAGGTAACAACATGCACTTATTATGATCCTCTACAGTCTCTATTGTACAATTGACTACGATGTAACGGGAAATGATGTTGAATTTGCAAAGAAGATAGCTCCACATTTGGGAAAGTGTGATAAGTTGTCTGTCTGCCATTTAATGATTGGGAAAGAAGGCGTTGCAGTGGAAGTTGAGCCCACGGAGGATCAGAGGCAATTGACGAAGTATCCGTCGGAGGTAACCTCGCACAGAACAATAACTACAGCGATGGGATATCACCCAAAAGATTTAGGCTTATTGTTTATCGCCTGCAGGGGGCAGTGGTGGACTGCTCTGCAACTCTGTTGCATTGGCAAGTGCATAAGTTGGTGAATAACGAAGGGTGGATCTGTGATTTAAAGAATGAGGTTCTACAAGGGATGGTAGAGGAAATTGAATTGCCTCCCAAACGTGAGATGCTGACAAGAATGGTAAGTGAGACGAAGGATTCAGAAAGCCTGCTGGAAGAGGTTCTGCAAGAATTGTGGACCCGGCATTATAATGACAGTGGATTTTCAATGATGCAATTCTGACTAAGGAACTATATGTTGTGGTCGGTAAGAATCAGCTCAATGTAATCGAGTGGACTGAAGAAGTGGAGGAGTGTTTTAATAAATTGAAAGCAGCACTCTCGACGGCCCCAGCTCTGGGCCTTCCAGATTACGAAAAGCTGTTTTTCCTTTATTCTCATGAAATAAAAGGATTTGCGCAAACGGTGTTAACACAGCAGCACGGTGATCACCAACGCCCAATAGCATACTTTAGCTGCAGGCTAGACCCGGTTGAACGCGGCCTGCCACTCTGCTTACAAGCCGTGGCCACAGCGAGTTATGCTGTTAAAAGCACGGCGGAGATCGTAATGGGTCACCCTCCAACCTTGAGGGTTCCCCATTGCGTAGCGTCTCTCTTGACACAGAAGCAGACGCAACACCGAACCACTACTCGTCTGATGCAGTATGAAACAACCTTGCTCCACCGACCGAACCTTCAGATAGAGCGTTGTCACGTTCTCAATCCAGCTTCCTTGTTACCAACAGAGGAAGAGGGCGATCCTCACGATTGTACTGAAGTGATCCAGGTGGTATCGACAGTGTGACCGGACCTAAAAGACCAGCCGTTGGAGAATCCCGACTCAACCTTATTTGTTGACGGGTCTGCCTACCGAGGCCAGAATGGTTCGGGTCATGCGGGTTATGCTGTTTGTACTGATGACACGATTAGGGAAGCAGCTCGTCTGCCACCACACTTCCGCACAGCAGGCGGAGCTATGTGCCCTTATTAGGGCTTGCGAGTTGTCAGCTGGTCAGGCAGTTAATATATTGGTACGGCCGTGGAAATTTGCAATACACCAGAAAGGTCCTCAGGTTAGATATATCGATAAGTTCATGTGTAGTTAGTCCACACCCGTTGTTTAGAGGGAATATGTGTGATTCATCTGGGCTGCGACGCTTTGAGTTAGCCATTTTTCTTTATCTATCATTATTTTGGACCAATCACCCCCCAACAACCAAACCACCACAGCAAACCCCCCACCACCTTCGCCTTTCTCCTTCCACAACCATCAACCACACCACCTGTCAATACCGAACGTCGTGCTGTCCAGGGCCCGTTCGGTGATTCTTGCCGACCGCGTCGAGCCGCGAGTACAAATGGATGCCTTTACGGGAGAGGAAATCGGATCAGGGGAGGTTCACGCCCCCTTTTCCTCCGTCCAATGGGCGAGCGTCGGGCGGTGTGGCCCCGCCCCCAAGCGCGATGCATGTGGATTCCTTTCAGGAGGAAATTCGGTCAAGAGAGGCTCACGCCCCCTTTTTGCCCGACCAATGGCTGAACGTCGGGTGGCATGGCCCCGCCTCTAAGCTCGTTTTGATCAGCGAATTTACATACACGCTCCTCCCCCGGTCTATAAAGACGCGAGCACAAGGCAACTCGCGTGTGTTGGGCTGGCTGGTCAAGTGAAGATGGAGGTCGTGGAGTCTGATTCGTGTGTTTGCGGGGATCGGACGGCGAAGGGGACGGAGCTCGGAGTTGAGGTCGAGGGACGAGTCGCGGAGTGAAGCAGGGACACGGAAGAGGGCTCAGGGGCGAGAGTTCGTCGGAGTCGGTGCGGTCCCAAGGCCCCGCTAGCGGGACGGAGCGTCCGCCGTTCCCCTCTCTCCACCCCGAGAATCAACAATTCTCCCCATCCATGCTGAGATAGCGCCGGTAACCCCGTCCGTTCCCCACCCCAACCGTGTTGTCGACCGACCAACATGTGCCTGCACAACGCACGCCTAAAGGAGCTCACCGACCACGCAAGGGGCACGGAGTCAGGCACGTTACGCTGACATTGCGGCTAGCCCGCCATCGCGCCATGAGGGCGCGGGTAAGACCCCTTCGGTCTCGTGGACCTGTCCGCTCACCCAGGTCCCACGTACATTTGATCCACGGACCTGTCTGCCCCCTTGCCTATGAGGTTGGCTTTTATTTGCTTTTTGTGTAAATGTGTGTGTGGCGCCAGTCTTTTAAGTAAACCTGAATAAGTGCTTGTACATTGCTTTATTCGGTGGTAACTCTTTTGCTTGCTTTTACTGTATGACTGTATATACGTGCTTGCTTTCACTGTATGGCTGTAAATACGTGCCTTGTCTGCGTGTGTGAAATAAAAGTGCTTGTTAAATTGTGACCCGTTTCGTTGCGTCCTTTCCTTCGTTTGAAAGTTCCATCTTGCATCACGTAAGGAATTGGTAGTGGGTGTAAGACATCCAATAAATAATCTGAACCGTCGAGGTCGGCGATAACTCTGCTCGGTTATCCCTGCAGCACGGAACGAGCCGCTTAAGCAGTTAGAATGCGGACTGTGTTGTGGTGAGGTTAAACCCCCACCCGTGGCTAGCTCCTTGGCGGTAGTTCCAAGAGGGTCACGACTGAATTGTCCGTTCCGGTGGGCGACGCATCGCGATTTGAGTTACGTGGCCGATCGCATGCTGGGCGGGCCAAAATTCGTAACAATATACACTGATTCCAACTATGCATTTGGCGTGGTACATGATAAAGGTGCCATTTGGACATAAGAGGGCATATAACATCGCCAGGTATGCGAGTCAAAAAATGGTAAATTGAAAGCAGAAGCTATGTGTATTGTCAAATGTTGGTGGTGTGCAGCTGTGCTGCCTTTTGGCTGTTGGTTGCATCATTGGTTGGGGCATGGCTGTGCTGCTGATGCGGTGCCCCTATTGCCCGTGTACTGATGTTCATTTTTGCCAACATTGGGGGAGTGACAGGCTGAGTCGGCCCTCTGGGGTTGGTTCGGTGGTCAATGGGATTTGAGGTCAAGACTCTAGGATCCCAAGCCACCACTCTAAGTGCTAAGCCAACACTAGATTATAATATAGGTAAAATGTCTATAAAATATATTAGGACCTATGTGCATGAAGATTCGTTTCTGTGTGACTTCAACAAAGGTTGTGAAAGAATTTGACTCTTAGGTCAAACAAGGGTGACCAGACCCGGCTGCGGAGGTACACCACGGCATCCAGCCCGGTGACTGGGTGAACATCAAGGTGTTCAAGCGGAGGAGCGTCCTGAAGACACGTTGGACCGGACCCTTCTCGGTATTACTGGTTACCCACCTCGCTGTCAAGTTTCATGTTTCACAGTTTCATGTCATTCACTCAAGCAGTTGCAGAGAGAACCAATTTAAAACTGAATTAAGGTGAAAAAGTGAAGGCTTCGGCCCACAGCATGGTCAAGGATGGTTATGGACACCCATCACTAGTTATATTGTATTACTACCACAGGGGAAGGGTCGAACCCAAAATCCCGTGCTTGGTGTGACTTGAGTCAAAATAGCAGAGAAAGGGACCTGAGATTATGCATCAGGTGAGGCAGCTTTCCAGGGTGCTACACCTGGATTCAGGCCTCTAGCTTTCTGGTGGCAAGCCTGGGGGAACACAAACTCCAACAGTATGCTCAAGCAGGCACTGCAGAATCAGGAATGCAACCCATAATGCAGAACCAGTAATCCAACAAAGAAGACAGAAAGAAGCCCCAAAAACCCACAACCCCACAATCCTGTGTGGGGACACTGTGTATACAATCCAACAAACAAGCCACAGTGCTAAAACCTTGCAGGGTCGAGAAAGGGACAACCTTATTAATGATTAGCTCTATCTGAGAGACGGTGCTAAAACCTTCCCTGCCTTGCAGGGTCAGGGAGAGGACAACCATATTAATGATTAGCTCTATCTGAGAGACAGTGATAAAAGCTTCCCTGCCTTGCCGGGTCAGGGAGAGGACAACCATATTAATGATTAGCTCCATCAGGGAAAGACAGAACTGCTACCCTTGTAAAGCCCAGGAAAGGCTAAAGGCCAGCCAACAAAGGGCTGACTATTGCCCTTGTTGAACAGTGAGAAGTAACAATGGGCTGGCTGTTGACAAGAGACAGCTGCCCTGGAAGTAACAAAGGCTAAGTGTCCCAACATTTAAGTGGAATAATCTTGCTTTATACTGAGCCTCGCTTTAGCAGGATAATGGCAGGAAATAAGCCTTGCTATTAGTCAAGATAATGGCAGACAGCTGCAGAAGCCAGGGGGGAAAGAACTAAAAACTTTGCTTTGAACTCTCCGAATGAAAGTTAAGGGAGGGAACAGGATGAATCATGTTGACAGGTGGTCACACAAGGGTCAGAGTAAAATTGTATATCAAGGCAAAGCCAAACTGAGTTTTCCAGAGAGGGCTGGGCTGAGTCGACTGCTGTGTGTGTTCTTCGCCTCTCTCTCTCCACATAGTGTAGCAGCATAGCAAACCTGTTGTGCGTTTTGTGATCCAAGCACCAAATTTGGCATAAATGTACATTAATATGTTGCGAACATTTTCAGATATTGGGCCACTTGAAATTCTCTCTTTATGTCCGCCATATTGGATTTCAAAATGGCCGCAACTTGAAATCTACATTTGCTATTATCTCTGGACGTAATGCAGCTATTGACTTGATTCTGGTATCTAAATGTATGTTTTTGGGGGCAAGGAATCCAATGGTACCATTTTCAACTTAATATTATCTATCACAGTCTGTTATATAATTTTATTTGGAAATTATCTAGGCAAATATTGTATTCAACACAATACTTTGAAAAGAATGTCTTAGTTCTGTAAATGTTTTAGGTATAATACTGACATGCTACATGGTCTAGTATTTGAGGCTAGGTGTACTGGTATCTGAGGCTAGGTATATACCGGTACTGAAGATACGTGTACATAAACAGTGTCATGTTAACAAGTTCAGCATTGCCACAAGTACATGTATGTTGTTGACTCATCATCACGTGCAGTCCACTTCACACACACAGAGGGCTGTGCACTGAAGGGCAGCCTTTTTGCACTTGCAGCGCCTCACACACCCTTTCTTGCACTTGCAAGAAACCAGCTCAATGCAGCTGTGAGCAGCCTCAGTTAGCCTGGTCCAGTAAGGTGTGTACTGTCCTTCTCCAGTCCTTGACCAACCCCAGTTGGTTGGTGGAGGGAGCTCTGGTGCTGGCAGCAGTATCTGACCCCACACATGTCCACCTTGATACACTGCCCTCTTGACATGTTCCTCCAGAGCTCCCTTCGTTGGAGGGATGAGCTGCACATTGTTCTTCCTTGCGAAGAGTTTCCTCCTGGCCTTGTCAATGTCTGTGCATTTGCTGGTTCAATCATACAACAGGATCACGAACCTCTCGATGATGCGCATTGCATCGTCTGGTATGTCACGAGGTGCAGAGGAGAGCAGCAGAAGCGCCTCAGTGAGTTCTGGCAGTACCGTCCAGACTGCCTACGCATTCTTCTTGCCATGTCTATGAAAACTAGACACAGTGTCGCATCCAGTTAGAGCGTGGAACATTGGCAGTGCACGAGCCTTCTCTCATCCCAATCCAGCTGCTATTTCGTGTGCTGCTCGGTATCGGAAACTCTGGCCTGTTCCGAATGCCAGCCACAGTTTGTCTTCTGGTTGCAACTCCTGTGCCAGGGACACTGCCAGCACCACAACATCGGTGTCTACAGTCCGGATGAGTATTGCATGGTGTCCATGCTGGACTGCATGAGATGCATGCAGCAACATCCGACTGTCAGCTTCTTCATGGTTACATGGGGCGAGTGAGGTCAGATCTGGCAGTAGTGGCTTGCTGAGCACTGCCTCTCCATCAGTAATGACGAGTTGCTTGTCCTCCTGGTCAAACCATTCCATGAGAGCTGCTGAGAGGAACCTGAACAGCTCGGTCTTGTTGCTGTCCACTCGTAGGAAGTTCTTCCAGTTTCCTGGTATGGCTGCGGCAGCCACCACACGTCTCCGCACACATTGTCCCCGCTTTGCACGTGTACTACCTTTCAGTGAATCAGCAAGGTAAGTATCCCAGACCAGATCCAGGCGTGACACTGTTTGCAGCTTTGTGGACATATATGGGATGAAGATCTGTTGTGCATATTCTTCAAAGGTCTTTGATGCAGCCGGCTTCAGCATCTGGACGATGGCTGCTCCATCAAGCACAATACAGGTCGTGACAGGAGTCTCTGTCTTTGCGTCGGAGACTTCTTCCAAGCATGTGAGGAGATCACTCTTCGTACCAGTGTAGAGGCTTCCACCATCAGACAATGCAGAAGGACATGCCTGATTCTCGTGACAAAAGAACTCCTCAAGGTTTCCATCCCTCGTCTGGCAGCCAATGTACAGGCGTGCAAAGAGTTCATGGTCATTCTTGATGGAGGCGAGCTGTTGCTGACCTATGCTCTGGCTTCTTGGAGTGGAAGTGCTGAACACCTTCAGCTTGTTACGAGGAATGGGTGCGTCCACTGCCTTTGTTCTGTCCAACAGACACTCTCTGGTGAAAGCCTCAAACTGTCCTTGGCCAATCCTCTTGGCATTCATCACGGTCTCCACAGTAGCAGGATCTGCGATCTCCTTTGTGTCCAGTTTGACTACATCTTGACTCTCCTCCTCGAATGGGTTGCCCATCTCCTCTATGACACCGACGAGAGAGCGAACATCTTTCACAAATGAGGCCTGTACACGTGACGTCTGATCATGATGACGTGTGTCTGCTGTTTGCCGTCTCCAGTGTTGGTTCCCATCCTGGAATTCTTCGATCACCCTGGCAACTTCTGGTCCCACAACCATCCAGCGACGTAGGGCACTAGGGTTGTCAGTGAGCCCAACTGCTCCACCGTCTCCTTTGATGCAAGCATTATTCTGCTCATGTGCCTGGTCAATCGGGATTGAAGAGAACACCCTCTGTGTTTTCTGAATGGTGAAGTGGCTTTCCCTGAATTTCCTGGCTACATCTGGGTGTTTTATGGTGAGTTCGGCCATGTCCTTCAGGTGCACTGGTATCCACCTCGCATAGTGGGTGTGATCCAGTGCATCGAACCATGGGACCAGCTCTGTCAGAGCATCGAGGTACATCATTAATGATCCCTGCCTGAGAGAACGCACATACACTAGAACCAACAGTTCTAGTTCCAGCACGGTTTCCCAGTAGTGAAACTGGGGGATGTCTTCTCCTCTCTGGCAACACCAGTCTTCAAACTCCAGAAGGTCCTCTGCATCCCTGGTTTCTCCCAGACAGTAGTGGTTGTAGGCACGGTGTTGCAGGATGTACAGTGCTGCTGCAGTCACTTGATGTGCTCTTCTTGTGTGCAAGACATGGGATGCTCGCAGGAATGAGTCTGCTGTCCCTGCTGTCGCAATCTCGGCTTGCACAAGTGCTTGCACCCAACCACTCCCTTTCAGCCAGTCCCCCAGTGTCCTCAGTGCCACCAAACATCACCACTATCTGGTCTTCACCATAGCTCTCTGGCCACTTCCACTGTATCTACTTGGCCAAAGCAAACAGTGGCTGATCAACGGTGACCACTGGTGTCTGTCCAGGATTCAGGTGTTCCACAGCATTATTCATGACGTCCATTGAGTGCCGGATCATGGCCACTGTGTGGGATCATGTGTGAGTGCCGGATCACTGTGTGAGTGCTGGATCATGGCCACTACCATTAGATTCCTTCCCCCCAACAACATACATTTAGATACCAGAATCAAGTCAATAGCTGCATTACGTCCAGAGGTAATAGCAAATGTAGATTTCAAGTGGTGGCCATTTTGAAATCCAATATGGCAGACATAAAGAGAGAATTTCAAGTGGCCCAATATCTGAGAATATTCGCAACATATTAATGTACATTTGTGCCAAATTTGGTGCTTGTATCTCACAATGCACAATTCTTTTGAATATTTGGACTAAGCCACCCCACTAACATGCATGTGCCTTCTGATAAGCAATAAACTCTTCTCTACCAAGATCGGTGTGGACAGAACTTGATTGCAATCGGTACGGACCACCTGATATCCACAAATGGCGACGAGGATGGGATAAGACAGATCGAGGAGGAAAGCGAGCTGCCCTGGTGAGATAAAGGAGGAAAGAGCCGGCCAGCTTAAGATAAGGTAAGAAAAAAGCTGCCTCCTTTCTCGCACTGGGGACATAGGTTCTGCTACCCTTTTACGGTCTGTCCTTATCTTAAACGAACAGGTGGAGAATGAGTTTTTGTGCACATCAGAAGGCGGTACCCGGGGGGTGGGGTGGGGTGGGACCAGGGTCTGAACGGGAGATTGAGGGAAGGGAAAGGGTGTGAAAGCTCCTGACCCAACCCAAGATATTCCGTTGGGAGATTGAGGGAGCGGGAGGTGTGCCAGGGAGTGTGAGGGTCTGTGGGAAGGTGTGAAAGATGCCCGACCCAGCCTGAGAACACCCCCAGGCGGAAAATACTGACCCGGCCCAAGAATACTCCAGCAAGGACCAAGGGAAAATGGGAAATAAAGCATGGAAACTAAAGACGGATAAAAATGCCCCACCCCCGAATACAGCTGCGGGATTGATGTATGGGAAATATGGATCTAAGTCATGTACTCAATTGGCATTATGGTACAAGTGGACAAAGGAGGATCCAGACCCATTCCCGAGATGGGGCTCCTTAAGATCAGAAATTGTAGATAACTTGTCATCTCGACTAGAACAGAGGACAAGTGATAAGTCAAAATCTGAGCCAGATCTTAAAGCTTGTGAGATGTCGGAAAAGGAAGCCCTACAAGTGAATGAAGTGGGTAGAAATTTGGTAAAACAGAAAATGTTGAAATTAGAAACACAGGTTAAAGGGTTGCCACAACAAGGGATTGCGATTACCCCCGCCTCTGTAACTGCCTCTGAAATTGCAGTGCAAGGGCAGGAAGATCAGGGAAGCAATGTAGGTGTTTCACCTGCGTGTGCGAATAGCACACCGAGTTTGTATCCGGACCTGGGAGCCATGGGGCTGCTGGCCACAGCTTCTGCCTTCCCGGTTCAAGAAATAACTCCGGCGGGACCAGGAGGAGTGCCAGCTCAATCGGTGTACCGACCGTTTAAAGAAAGCGAATTGAGATCAATGAAGGAAAGAGTGTTGGAACTGAGAGGAAATGTAGGAGCAACAAAGGAGTTAATAATGCAGTGGATTGAGGCACACCACTGCACGCATAGAGACATTTGGGTGTTATGTCATGCAGTGTTGTCCCCATATGTGTGGAAAAGAGCTAAGCAAGATGCCCAGTGGCCAGAGGACGAGCCACTGGCTCCAGCAGTATGGACTGCTGTAGAACGATAGGCTGCGCATCAGCTCCTGTATGTTGGCATTGAGAGAGCGTTGCGACTGGCAGCATGAGATTGCGATAAGATTTATGAAACAAAGCAACGTCAAAGGGAACGGGCGTCCGAATTCATGCATAGATTAGTGCAGCCATTCTTACAATATGGGGGTTTTCAAGTTGAAGAAGAGATACCATAGTGAGCGCTGACTAACTTCCTAATGGAAGGGCTCAGGCCTCAAATCAAGAAGCAATTAAAGTATGTAATGCTAGGTTGGCAGGCCAGAGGAGCAAATGAGATTTGT
Organism: Eptatretus burgeri; assembly: GCF_056783735.1. Lineage (NCBI taxonomy): Eukaryota > Metazoa > Chordata > Myxini > Myxiniformes > Myxinidae > Eptatretus > Eptatretus burgeri. Next base: position 55,039,025 of record NC_140975.1, on the reverse strand, counting down.
ATAGTGGCTGATCAATGTTCGGCCTGGTCAGAAGAAAAGGACAGTGCAAAAACAAAAATTAAAGAAGAAGTGTTTCAGCTGGTGTTGTTAGACAAAGTGGCAGAGCAGAGAAAGAATAAGGATTGGAGAAAGTGGGAACTCGAGGAAGATGACACAGACTCGGAAGAAGAGGCGGCCAGACAATGGGAACGGCGAATGAGAGTTCCGCAAAGACCCCCACCAGCAGTGCAGGGTGGACGGCCCAAAAATGGAGTGGAAGAAACAAAGGCTGGACACAAGCGCCACCACAGACCTGCTCGAGAACTGCAGCGGGCCTAAGCCAGGTACAACCAACTGCGCCGCAAGGATGTTTTCAGTGCGGGCAACCAGGACATTGGCAGAGGAATTGCCCCCACAGAGGACGACCGGGGTTCCAGCAGGAAGAAGGATCGAGACAACCACAGGATCCTAAGTCATATTGACAGACCGCGGATGGACTCGTGTTGCAAGGAGCGATGCTGACATTAACACCAACAGAGGAGCTGATCTACACTCTGGATGTCTCAGGTAAGAAACTTTCCTTTTTAGTTGACACGGGAGCCACTCACTCTACTATTGCAGTTAAAGCATGAGTCACATTTGCTCTACGGCTGGAATATGGCGGCCCTACCCCCCCCTTTGAATTGACAGAAACGTGTGGTGGCCGCAGAGTTTCTGAGGTGGTCTCAGGGTGGCCCTATGCCGTATGGCTATCTTTTACAGGCCGTAGGGGTCTCGGTGGAATTAAAGCACGGAGTTATAACTTTTTTCATTTCTAGATTGGCCGTAGCAATTCGACAAGCCTTAGCCATGATGTAGATGTGTTCCACGTCGATCGTACGTAGGGCGTACGGTGGGCTTGCTTTATTCATGCGTTTTCCGTAGGCTTTTATCAATGAAAAATGAATTTTGCCAACCCCCAAAAAATTACGGCGGCCAAACTATTTCCACATTGGCCTTAGGGACCCCCCTGCGGTCGCCTTGCGGGCACTTTGATGCTTCCTTGTGTCTGCCTTGAAAATTCTATGGCCGCTGCAGGGATGCCCTAAGGTCACCGTGCAACATCAAATCAAAGACCGTATGGCACCCCCACGTTTTCGGTCTCCACAATTTCTAAATACCCTGTGCGGCTACCCGAAAAATAAAAACATATGTGACTGCTACATTGTGTGACCGTGGAAATACTGCGGCCGCCCTATAATTGCTAGTGGCCGTAGATTTTTTAGACCCTACGGCCTCCGAGTCAAATGTGACTGAAGCATAAGGAACTGCCAGGGGTTGAAAAATCCAATACTAATGTACAAGTAGAAGGGTTGGGGGGTAAGATGCAGACATTAAGAACAACAACACAATTACCAGTAAGATGTGGGCCTTTGCAGGAAAAACACGCTTTCCTTCTCACAACCACTACACCGGTGAATTTGTTAGGCAGAGATTTGTTGTGTAAGCTGGGATGCACGATAACATGCACAAACAAAGGGGTTTTTGTTGATATTCCCCGGGATAAAACACATTCAGCAATGATGATTTTGATGACACCGCACCCGGTTGTCTATTGGTGGAGGCTGCCAAGACAGCCGATTAGTGATGTTTTGATATGTTTCGATGCAATCTTAGCTGAAAGTAAGGAAATGCAAATGTGGCTAGACAATGCACAAGTAATGACACACACCTACTATGATCCCCCACATTGTACAATCTGTTATGATGCGGATGGAAATGATGCTGAATTTGCTAAGAAAATTTCTCCACATCTGAAAATGTGCAATGATCTATTGATTTGCCATCTAATGATTGGTAAGGAAGGTATTGCAATTGTGGTTAAGCTCACAAAGGTTAAGTTAAGAAAAACAAAGGCAATTGACAAAGTACTCGCCGGGAGTAACCTCGCATGTGACAATAACCACGGCAAAGGGATATCACCCAAAGGATTTGGGATTTATGGTTTATCGCCTGCAGGAGGCAGCAGTGATCTGCACAACAACAATGTTGCATTGGCAAGTGCATAGGCTGGCAAATAACAAAGGGTGGATTTGTGATTTTTAGGAACAAGTGTTACGAGGATTGGTGGAGGAGGTTAATTTACCACCTAAGCGTGAGATGGTGATGGAGACGATAAGCATAACAGGAAATGTGGAAAATTTGATAGAAAGGGTCCCACAAAAATTGTGGACCCGACATGACAATGATGTGGTTCATATCATTGGGGCAACGCCCCTAGTGGTTAAACTCAAGCCTGGAATGCCTTGGCCGAATGTGCGCCAATACCCTCTCCGTAAAGAAGCAGAGGCCGGGATAGCACCGGTGATTGAATCTTTGAAGGAACAAGGTATAATTGTGGAAACGTCAAGTCCCTGTAACACACCTATACTGCCAGTGAAGAAGCCACAAATGGATAAATGGAGATTTGTCCAAGACTTGCGAGAAGTAAATGAGGTGATTCAAGGGGTTTACCCTGTGGTACCGAGTGCAGAGGGATTGATAACATTCATCCCTGCAAGCTCCACCCATTTTACAGTCATTGATTTATGTTCGGCGTTTTTCTCCGTACCAATTGATAAGGAATCGCAGTTTTTATTTGCTTTCACGTATAAAGGACGTCAATACACATGGACGGTCTTGCCGCAAAGTTTTGCTGATAGCCCTACATTGTTTTCACGTGCTTTGCATAAGGACTTAGAAGATATTGTTTTCGAGGGTAAATCAGTGCTGCTACAACATGTGGATGACTTGCTAATTTGCTCCCCAAACAAAGCAGTGTGTGAAACAGATACGCTGCAACTGCTACAGGCATTAGCAAGAAAAGGCCACAAAGTAAACAGGGACAAGCTACAATTAGTGCAGGAAAGGGTTAAGTATCTGGGATACCACATTAGTAGGGTAAGAATACTGATTCTGGCTCACTTTTCCCCATGTAAATGAATGGGGGATTTTCAGCGATTCATAATTTTTTTCCCTAAAAATAAATCCCCTTTTTATCCCAAGGTATATTTATTTGTCTCCCCTTTTAACTTGGAGGTTGAACCTCATTGAATTGAACAGCTCACTCATTGAACCTATAAAGATTTGTTCATTCTCAAATTCCTTCAATAGTTTAATTTTCTTTGCACAATAATCCCCATCTAAAATATTGACAAACAAAACATTTGAATCTTTATATTTTTTAAGATACCCCATTTGTGTCATTACGAAATGATAAACTTCTCTTAATGCTCTTGTTTGACCACCTCCTGAGCCACAGGTTATTTTTTGTTAAGCCCCGCCCACTTTTCTTTAAGCCCCGCCCACTTTTGTTAAGCCCCGCCCACTTTCCACAAGGTATTCAATAAGCCCCGCCCACTTTTCTTTAAGCCCCGCCCACTTTTGCTAAGCTCCGCCCACTTTTCATAAGGTATTTTTTCTAAGCCACGCCCACTTTTCCTAAGCCCCGCCCACTTTTGCTAAGCTCCGCCCACTTTTCATAAGGCATTTTTTCTAAGCCACGCCCACTTTTCCTAAGCTCCGCCTACTTTTGCTAAGCCCCGCCCACTCTTACATCATTTCCAGTTCATCTCTGACTCACAAAGAAATCACTAGAAAATTACAGGATGTTATGGTTTTGAAAAATTTCCCAATGAAGGCTTGCCTAGGCTTGCCCAGGGAATTTCCAAAGGAAACCACACCCACCAGTCTTTCTCTATAAAAGCTTCAAACCCAGGCTCCATTTTAAACATTTGTTTTTGCTGGCAATGGTGTTCTGTGTGCTTGTCTCGAACTGTCTGTCTTCTATGGAACTAAACCTTCAAGTTGATGAACTGGATTCAAACCTCTTATCTATTGAGGTAAGATTTTTTATTTTCCTATTTTCAAACTTTGATTGAAGCATACTCATTTAATAATTAAATAACTTAATTAATACATTATTATTTTCTCTCACAGGAAATTGCGTCTGAAATACGAAATGAAAATACTGCTTTTGCTACAACTTGGGGGGAAATTGTTGGCTTGGTTGAAGACCTTATGAGCGACCAAGACCTTGAGTGGGATGACTTTGGTGTTCCTTGGAACTCTCTGTCTTCTATGGAACTAAACCTTCAAGTTGATGAACTGGATTCAAACCTCTTATCTATTGAGGTAAGATTTTTTATTTTCCTATTTTCAAACTTTGATTGAAGCATACTCATTTAATAATTAAATAACTTAATTAATACATTATTATTTTCTCTCACAGGAAATTGTATCTGAAATACAAAAAGAAAATACTGCTTTTGCTACAACTTGGGGGGAAATTGTTGGCTTGGTTGAAGACCTTGAGTGGGATGACTTTGGTGTTCCTTGGAACTCTCTGTCTTGTATGGAACTAAACCTTCAAGTTGATGAACTGGATTCAAACCTCTTATCTATTGAGGTAAGATTTTTTATTTTCCTATTTTCAAACTTTGATTGAAGCATACTCATTTAATAATTAAATAACTTAATTAATACATTATTATTTTCTCTCACAGGAAATTGTGTCTGAAATACGAAATGAAAATACTGCTTTTGCTACAACTTGGGGCGAAATTGTTGGCTTGGTTGAAGACCTTATGAGCGATCAAGACCCACAGAACGAGTTCGTCCTTGATGACCCAACCAAAGAGTTATACCTTGGAGACCAGCAAAATCCTGAAAAAGAGTTTTACAGCAATAGTACTCATTGTGAGTTATCAAGACAATACCCACTGAACAAGTTATACCTTGATGAGCCAGAATACAAGTTTTACCTTGGAGACTCACAAATTTTGAAAAAATCAGTAAATGAGTTCTGCCTTGATGGTTTAAATAACTACCTTGGAGACTCAGGAAAAGGGTTCTGCCAAGATGGTTCTAAATATGGGGCCTACCTTGGAGACTCACAAATTTTTAAAAAATCAGTAAATGAGTTCTGCCTTGATGGTTTAAATAACTACCTTGGAGACTCAGGAAAAGGGTTCTGCCAAGATGGTTCTAAATATGGGGCCTACCTTGGAGACTCACAAATTTTGAAAAAATCAGTAAATGAGTTATCCTTAAGAGACTTTGTAAGTTGGTTTTACTTTGAATACTTGAAATGTGGGTTCTGGATTGATAACTCACAATGTGATACATATCTTGGAAACTCAACGGGAATGTGGTTATACCTTGAAGACTTGGAGAGTTGGGTTTATGTTGGACACTTGAAACTTTTTTGGGGGCTTTTATTTATTTATTTATTTATTTATTATTATTATTATTTTATTTATTTATATTTTAGAGACTTTTGGAGTTGCTATCACTCTTTGGGATCTAAACCTATCGATGTAGTTCTTTGTCGGATGGTGCTTGATGGGAGCAAGATCAAGAAAGTTCTGGGAAGAAAGTGCAGGCTTACTCCCCCTTTCTATGTCATCAAACCTTAAAGCCTTAAAAGACAGAATTGGAAGAAGAAAAAAAAACGTAAAAATATATATATATATAGGTGGAAATCTCATTTTGAAAAAGACATTGTGTTGGGCGAGGATTGAGTTGGGGTTGAGATTTTGAATGTGAGGGTTGGGGTTGAGATTTTGAATGTGAGGGTTGGGACACACACACACACATACACATCAACAAACAAAAGTTAAGCCTTGACTATTCAGTTGAGGATTCTGTGTTTGGGGTTCACAGATCTAAGAACGTCCCCCTTGACACACATTATATACTGTTATACACCTCGGACTTGGCCCTCGAGTGTCCACAACGGTGTATAGTAGGAGGGAGTGAAGCGCCAACCTATTGCTCCCATTACACACACACACACACACAAACAAAAGTTAAGCCTTGACTATTCAGTTGAGGATTCTGTGTTTGGGGTTCACAGATCTAAGAACGTCCCCCTTGACACACATTATATACTGTTATACACCTCGGACTTGGCCCTCGAGTGTCCACAAAGGTGTATTATATGCTTAGTTTTGTCTTTTGTAATTCCTGTGAATAAAATGAACCTAAAATCTCTTCCCCTTCCAAATCATATATTTTATAAGTCCAAGGAACTGTATCTATTACATCAACAATTTTAAAAAGTTCTTTCGTCCATCGTTCAGTAAAACCCTTTTCAAAATGAGATTTCCACCTATATATTCTTACGATATCACCAACGTTGAACTTAGGTTTTCTGACATTAATCTCTTTTTCATATTTTAATTTTGTAAATGTTTCTGATGGCTTCATATTCGTTGACGTGTGAATCGTGTCATTATACTTATCCACAATATCCTGAATAAAAGATAACCATTGTTGTGAACCGAGTTGTGTGAATTTTTTATATAGTCTCTCTTTTAAGGTACGATTAAAACGTTCAACAACAACTGCCTTCCCTTCATTAAAGGTACTGTATAATGTAATACTGTTATTTTTTAGAAAATTCATAAATGTCTTGTTATAAAACTCTCTACCCTCATCAGTCCACAATTTCTTAGGTTTTCTCTTACTTTTATTAAATATCTGTTGAAAAGCTAACATAAGAGTATTACCTGTTTTGTTTTTTAAAGGGACAACCCACGCATATCTACTCCTCAAATCAATAACGGTTAAAGCATACTTGTACCCCTTATCATTATTGAGTTCAATCAAATCAGCAGACCAGATATAATCAACTTCCTTGGAATAAACTTTCCTTCTCTGAAACTTTGTGAATATTGGTTTATGTAATTCATCAGCTAATTGCTCTTCAGTCTTAATAGCATCATTAGAGCCTATAAGTTTTTTGAATTTCCAAGTCCAAGTTTCAATTTAGCACTAATCATCTTCTTCACGATGAACCTATCAACCTTTTCTCTCAAGGTTGGATTTTGTATCAGAGACAAATTATACAACATTTCTCTATCGGCTTCATGCTTTTCTTCCAACGTTGTGGTATTCCCATAATCAATATCGTGTCTCATGCACACTTCATCAACTCTATTGATTGGTTTACTCCAGGATTTAGGATTGTTTGCCTCATCTAATCTTTTATCCAAGTTTGTGCCTGGACCACAGAAAGAATACCCTGGAAGATGTAATTCCCCTGGTATTCCAGTAGTTGTAAATTTACTTCCTGATAAAAACTTTTGTATATCTCCTCTGAGTTTGTGTTTGGAGATAAATTGATTTTTTTTTGAACCACACACCGAACATATACCTTTTTGTATAACCCTGTTATTTTTACTTTTAATATATGAAATATTTTTAGTATTAGTTTTCTTTTTACATTTGAGACAATAACTCATTTATTTATGAGAAAATTTTCTGCAGAGTGCAAAAACCTTTTTAGTTTCCAACATGCACATTTGAATCTTAATTTTTAAAACATAAAGAATCCTTAGAAATGCCTTCACTCTCTCCTCCATTTATTTAAGAAAAAACTTGAATTAAAATGAATAGCTTGACGATGCTAATAGTTTTGTTGAAAGTATTGCAAATAGACTTGTTAATTCTTTGTATTCCTCCTTGGTGGGTTGAGTTATTTTCTGTAATACCTCTATTCTTTTTTGAATCTCACTGGTTTCCATACTATAATATTTATTTATTCTCTCTCTTTCCTCCCTCTCCTCCCTCTCTCTCTTCTCTTTTTCCTCCTTCTCTTTCTTCTCCCTCTCCTCCCTCTCTCTCTTCTCTTTTTCCTCCTTCTCTTTCTTCTCTCTTTCCTCCTTCTCTCTCTTCTCCTTTTCCTCCTTCTCTTTCTTCTCCCTCTCTCTCTTCTCTCTTTCCTCCCTCTCTCTATTCTCTCTTTCCTCCTTCTCCTTTTCCTCCTCTTCCCTCTCTTCTTCAACTCCTTCCTCATCCCTTACTATACTTGAATCGTTTACACCCCATAGAATATTATACATATATTCATCAGGATTTCTTGTTATTCCTGTATCCAAAATAATTTTTTTTACAACAGGAAACCAATAAAATTTCTTTTGAATTTCTAAAAGAGCCTTACCTTTTCTTAACCTTATAATTTTTTCATTATTTAACATTCTAATTAAATCTAAAGTTGTCGGTTTATCAACATCAGCATAATGCCAATCTTTTATTGAAAATACCTCATTCTTATGTTGTAGAACATATTTATTAAAATACCGAATACCCTTTTCTTGAAGGTATGCTTGGACACAGAAATGATAATTTTCTTGAAGCCTTCTTGCTGTCATTTATGTATTAGAAATATATGTTAGAATAATATTATGGCACGAAACACCTCCCCATCTTCCCATAGTTAAATCATTTTGTATTTCCTTACTTATTATATATAATCCTGTTTTTTCTGTTTTCATGAGATAAACAAGGGCAAAACCATTATTATATTTACCCTTATTAAATTCTTTTATTTGTTGTTTACTAATCGTGGCTCCACAAAACTCATTCTCGATACCAAGTGGATAATATTCTTCCTTACGAGACTGATTTAATTGTTCCAGGTCTTCGAGGTTAATTTTAAATGACCAATTATACCCTAAATCATTCATATCATACCCCCATTGTTCTATTCTCATACAAATGATACGCCCTTCTTTATAAAAATTTATTTTAATTCGAACTGTGAATTCTGTATGACCTGGAGATAATATCAACACTTCTGTATCTTTAGAATACACAGCCGTTTTATTTAAGTATATATATTGTGATAAATCGCTTAATCTCACCAAGTCATTCGCGTCAGTCGGGCTTGGATAATTTTTTTAATTTATAAGCATTTTTCATGTTAATATTTTTGTTTATATTATATTTATGTCGTTCAGCCTGTGCCTTTGTGTAATAATTTGATAAATCAATATCCAGTTCTTGAGATACACCAAAGATAGAACCATCTTTACCAACATAAGTCATTTATATTAGATTAAAAATAATATCATAAAATTTTTTATTTTTGTTGAGTTGAAATAACACATATAGACATAATTGACCACAACACTTGGAATTTAATTCTTGGACTTGAAATGTTTGATAAACACCATTCTGTAAGAATTTTATGACTTCAACAGGTGGTGGAAGACCAAAACTATCAAAATAATATTTGTCTTGACTATTAAAAATACAAACCCAATGAGAACCGTTCCCATCATTATCTTCTAAGTTCATAATAATATTCTTTGTATGTTTCGACACATTTGTTAATTCATCTCTCATACAAATAACCACATTATGAATTTTTAATTTCTTACAATATTTGGTAAGTTGTAAATTTGATGTTGTATTCTTTCCAAATTCTTTCAACCACTCATCAATGCTCATTTATTTATTAGAAAGATATAATCCATTACCTCTTTTCGTTAATTTTACACCTGCTTGTGCTATAGAAGAAAGCATATCTCCAACTAACAATCTCGCTTTATCAGGCAGACCTTCAAGTTTTTCAGCAAAATCTACAATTACACCACTTCCACTAATTTGTTTCTCCAACTCTTTGTTATGTCTTTCCAATTCTTTTTGAGCCTGGAGTTGAGCCTTCCTTTCGTTGGCAGTTTTGACCGCTGTTGAAATACCACCCGTCAATGCTCCAACCGCACTTAAACCAGCAAATAAAGGAATTAGAAATGGGAGAAATCCTCCACTCGTCTCTCTTATTGAATATTTTTTCAACATTGGTTTTGTCATTTTAATTTTAAGTGAGCCAGTGTCATTCAAGATTTTAACCTGTTCTCTTGTGAGCAAAACATCAATTCTTACTGCTCCTTTTCTCTGAATTGTATTAACGTTAATCGTACAAGGCTTTTGATTTTGAACACAAGATGATAGTTTATGAAGATTGATTTGATTAACATATACCCCAGTTGGTACTTTGCCACTCATTTATTTAACAAAAAAATTATGTGAGACTAATCATCACACCATTATCTGTATTAATCTGCAATTCTGTTTCTTCCAAAAGCAAACAATATGTATCAACTTCTTCACTCTCTCCTCTTTCAATGTATAGGGAAGTATCCACTCGATTAGACTTTATAGTTTCTTTTTGAGCGCTCAGGTCAAACGTATAGATTGTATACAAACTTTTAAATGCTGTCATATCCAAAATAGGTTCTTTATTTCCATTACTTTCACACACCTTTTGGTAAGACTTGTATGCTTCAGCAAAATCATTTTTTCCCAATTAATTTCCAATCTATCTCGTGGATAAAATGTTCCATCTAGAGAAACGCGAAGTTGTTTCACCTTAGCATTATCACTCAATGCATTATTCTTATCAGTCGCAGTATCACCATCTGGCTTTTTAAAAATCATCCACAGATATCGTGGCTTTCCTTCCAGAACACCCAAATTCCACGTGTAAGTAGTTTGATTGAGTTTAACGTGTTGACATCTTCTTTTGAGGTATGATACACTGAGTGGTCTCTTTGAGTTAAGTCTTCGATTCAACATCTCTTCTGTTTTAAGATTAGGAGTATATTCACTGATATACCAACTCATCTCCTCAATTACAAATTTATTCTGATCACCAAAAGCATTACCAACACCAAAAAGCAATCTATTTTCATTATCATTCCTTTGTAGTTGAAATCTAATTTTAAGACCATACAGAACTTTATCATAATCACAAAATCCAAATATACCTTTAAGAGGAACTGCCACAGTAAAACTATTTTCTGCTTTTGTATCATCATTATACATTCCTTTCCTTTGAATATATCCAGGGTCTGTGTTTGTTCCCGTTGACATATCAGGAATAAAACCTTCGACAGACCCCTTTCCCATTCTATCACTGAATGTATAGAGTGTAAATTTCATCATTTCAGATACAGCAGAGACATAATCAACCGCTTCAACTTCTTGTGTTCCAATATACAATCGCACACTATCAAACATTTTCCAGAAGAAATCATTTACAAGTGTAGCGTTTGTGTTATTCCCAGCCTTAGTGAATTTAAATTTACACAACAAGAAACTTTCGGAGAGATTCAAATAGGTTTGTTGATTATTTATTTCAAAACTTTTTGTACCATTTGTATTCCAGTCTGTTCCAGTTATTGCATTTACCTTGAAGTAATCTTCTTTTTTAGTGGAGTTTGAGATAATAATAGTATCATCCAAATCATAGATACTATCAATTGCTTCCATACTTGTATTTATTTAGGAAAAAGATGTTAAAACTTTTGAAACCCTGATCCAAGTATTTGAATTATTTTCTGTCGTTCTTGGGGGACAACTGAGTTTTACCTTTCTTAATTTCTTTTATTGCTTGTAATTTATGAGATTCTTTCTGAGCATCTTTTATACTCTTTACAGCACCTGCTACATTTCCCACAGCAGAAGCAGTTGAACCAATTAGGTCTTTATGTTTAAGAATAGTTGAACCAATACCCATGAGAGTATCAATTATCCCATCTCCTCTAAATTGATGTCCGACACCCCTTTGTCTCTTAGGTTTATAGTATCCTCTACCAAGATACATACCTTCACCCTTGTAGTACGGGGAAAGGAACATCCCATCCCCTGTAATTATTTTATATTTTCCCAACTCGTGCTTCCTCACAATAACCATCGTATTTATTTATTGAAAAACTTCACGTAGGTGAATTCTGATGGATATAACTTCTCCATTAAAAGAGATCACACGATTATCTTGGTCGGTTATCCTAAAATTTACTCTGTGTATGGTTTTTCCTGACACAGGTAGATAAACCAAATTTTTAGGCTCCATATTGAATTTATAACCAATTGGGGTTGAGTATGCGCTGAATGAAAATATTGTATTTGTTTTTAATCCATCATTATAAGCACCATCAATCAAATCACAGTGAATTAACACCGAATTTATTCCTGAGGATATTTGAATGACATTATCACTGTAAAACGTCCCATTAGTTTCAATCTTTTTTGAGGAGAAACCTAATAACTCTCTAAATGAATTATCAATTGTGAAATCAACATTGTAGTTATTTTTAACTTTAATCGTTGATTTTGAAGTATGTTTTTGAATGTTTATAACAATATTTTTTGGTTCATCACCCTGTTCTTTCATAAGACGAGCAATTTCGGAAGATATTTGAGAAATCTCGTATGCTCCGGGTGAGACTGTTATCGTTTTGTATCCACTTCCCGGATCATAACTAAACTTGTCATTTTTCTCGGTTATATTAAATAAGGTATTATAAGTCTCCATGGACAATAAAGATGCCTCATATTCTTTTGTTGTGTCAAGTTGTAGTGGGTATGGGAATGAAGATGTGTGGTCGCTTGTTGTGAAATTAAAACTCAGGATTGTGCTTCTCATCTTATTTAATATGAGATAAAATGTCTTTATATTGAGATTTATTAATTATTTTCATGTTCATCAACTGGTCTAAAATGGCTGATGCTTCATTAAAACAATTGTTATTTCCAGCCTTCTTACTGCCGAACAACAATAACAGTCTATTAACTAATTGCGATGGGTCATTTGGAAGAAAACTAATACCTGAACCAAGGATACTTAAAGCCTGAATAATGTGTTTCTCCTTCTCATTCTTCCTACTTTTACCAGAAAGAATAACCTTATAATTTAGAGTGTTCAGCAAATCAATATATACTCTATCATCATTATTTTCCATATCCAATGGTTTATCAATATACTTTGATTCATCCCTCACAGTTGAACCTTGCCTTCCATCTTTTGTGAGAAGAAACATTAATCTCGGAGTTAGTTTAACAGGGGGTTGAGCAGAACTTAAGAACCTTAATTCATCATTAAATATCAATACCTTTTCTTGAACAAGATGAAATATTGCTGGTTGTTCTGTTGGAATGAGTCCTGCTTTGGTTTTTGAATCTGCTGAATATTCATTGTTTTGAACAGCATTCACAATATAATCAGGGGTTGATTAATCTCTTCCAGTTGTTGAAATAAACCTTCATCATGTTCTAATTCTCCAATATGCTCTAATTCTTCCTCCGTCATTTGACTGAAATCTTTTAACATTTGAAGCTTTCTAGGAGTATATTCTACTGTGGGAACTGTGGAAACATCTTTCATTTTTTCTTGGGAAGTTTTTAAAAGTGGTTTAAAAAATTTCTCTTGTTTTTTTCAAATGCTTCTTCGCCCGTTAGTTTCTGTCTGCGTTTCTTCTTTATGTCTTCCTGTTGTTTTACAACTTTTGAAACCAACTCTTGATGTTCCTTAAATCTTCTTGCTCTTTCTTTTGTATCCATTTATTTATTGTAAAATATCATTTAATGAATTGTAAAGATCAACAGGGAAATTTTGCTTTTCTTCATCATTCAAGTAGATGTGTTCAAATAAATCCTTTTCTTTAAATATTTCATCAAATTCTTTATTAACATTAATGCGAGTTGTAATTTCTTCTTCACTAATCCTTGCATCTCTGCTTTTCATACGTTTGTGTTGAGTTTCTTCATCAACATCAAAACCGAATGATAAAATCTTCACTCCGCTCAGATATTTAATAATTTGTCTCGTTCCTTCTGGATTAGTTTCTAATATCCCAACACCACCAGATTTTAGTTTCTTTAACTCACTCTTACAATGTGAATATTTTGTTGTACCAAGAGAAACCTCCTCAAATATTTGTCCTTCATTCCTCAATCGCATATGTTCCTCCACTGAAATATAGTGATAATCTTCACCTTTTACTTCTCCAGGTCTTATTGCTCTAGTTGTTGTTGATACAATGCGTATCACGGGGTGTTTTTTAAGTAAATTTACAATATTCTCATTTGTACTACACAAGAACCTTGATTTATGAAAGTTTTTTCCAGAAGCAGATTTACCCACAAGATTTATAATAATAGTTGTCATTTATATATGTAATTGTTTATAAAACAAAAAATATATCCCTTAATATCTCATCTTGTTTCACAACAATATATTTATATTTTTCAGTCGTGTGCTTCATATAATCCTCAAATTTCTTTTTACTACATAATGTAGAACAATTATCTCTCCAAAAATTATTGATATCTATTGAATTTAACTTGAATAAAATAAAAGTATTAGCATTGTTTCTGATGGAACGACGAGGAAGTTGAAAGTACGATTGACTAAGATAAATACAATTACAAGAAGAATGTCTCCCTCTTGTGTAGTAGCTGTCCATTACCGTTTGGTTTCTCTCATTAACACAATCATCAAAGATAACGAGGTTCCTTTTTGATTTATCCAAATCTTGGGGAGACGGTATATCATCCGTATTATCACTAAGAATACAAGTTATAAGATTTGATTTCTTTTTACATCTCTGTGTATCACAAAATAGTTGAATTATATCTTCAATGTTATAATCATTTAGGTTTTTTTGACGTTTAAATAAACCTATTATATCTTCTCTTTGAAGACCAGCATTAAAACCTTGTGAGAGTAGTTGATACTCTGGTTGAAAACTCGACTTTGTGAAAATTATTAAATTATCATAATCTAAAAAGTTGGGAGTGAGGAGCATTTTTAAAAGTAAGCAGGTTTTTCCACATCCACTTGAACCAACTATGAGACATCTTAATGAATTTGGGAGATTTTTATGGTTGTTAAATTTTATCTTATTTTCCCAAATGGGTAAAAAATCATTCATTTATATATTTGAAAAACAGGTTATTTAATTTATTATTGGCTTTTTTAGAAACTCTATATTTTATCCTAAGTTCAGGTTTAATTTCAAGATAATCCATTATTTTATTTATACAATATCTTGTGTTGATATTTCCCTGAAAATTACATCCATGAATAATATACAACAACAATCCTTTGAACATTTCTCTGATACGTTCAGTTTCTTCCCTTGTAAGGAAAGGTGTGTTATCATCCTCATACTTTACATTCATTTCTCTAATGAATCTTGTAAAGTAATTCATTTTTGGTGTAAATCTAAAAGAATTATTTTCCTTTTTATATTTTTTATTATCATTAATTAGAAGATAATCACAGAATATACATTGTTTATAAGCTTTTGACTCTGTGTTTAATCCCCGTCTTTCACACGCAGGACAATTCTCAAATTTGTCATATGGAGAATCAGGAAAGTCTAGCATATTTATAAAGTAAAACTTTACTTAAACTGAAATTCATCTATACTTTCAGTTGTATATTACCATCGATATCGATATACTTTTTTTCATTATCAGATTCAACGACAACATTTTTTATATTAAAGGTAATTTTAAAATTATCGTTAACTACTATTGAACGAAATGTCATTTCACCTGATATATTAACATCCTTTATTTCATCAAGATTTACATCTTTAGGGTTGTTGAAAAAAATACAAATTTCTCCTTGCATATTACAGATGGTCTTATCTTTTCTTTCTAAAGCTTCATCCATAAGGTTTTTGTTCTTTGATACTTTTTCTTGTTTCATTGCTTTTTCTAGTTTTGAATATATTACTAGAAGGAGAGGAGAAACTTTTGTTAGAGATACTTTAATTGATGTTCTACCAGGTATACTAAAAGCCCTTCCACTGAAGGAAATTGAAAAACTCATATTATTTACCATAATAGTTTTTATCCAATAGTTGTTATATTTATCTTTGTTCAATTTTACATCCTTGACATATTTCTCAGTATCTTTAACAGATGAAGAGATTGATTGAAACTTGTCTTTTGTGTCTTGAAACATTGTATTTATTAAGTGAAAAAGTTGGAGGATAAAATGTTTTTAAGCACAGATTCACCTATAAATTAAACGAAATTTTCATCAAGAAAATTTTAGTTTAAGCAAAGTTTTATTCTATAAATATGGTGAATACAACGTACTGCGATGTTTGTAATCACGAATATAAACATTATAGAAAACACCTCCGAACCAACAAACACACATTTAATCTATTTCATCAAATATCTCCTCTTGAGTTGGAAAGAAAACATTGTGATATCTGTTCAAAGGATGTTTTGAAGAGTAGTTATAATCAACATCTTCAATCACAAAAACACAAGAAAAATGAGTTTAAAGTAAAGGGAGACTATTATATTAAAAACACTGATGAGGCATTTAAAGGGCATATAAAAATAAGGATTTTTCAATTTGGAGAACCCGGTCCATCATCAATAGCTGAATCAATTGAAATAGTGAAACCCGATGTTGAAAAATTTATTAAAAAGACATTAAAAGAAATAAAAACTTTAAAGTTTTATATGGGAGTGAAAATGAATATGAAAAGACAAGATGAAGAACAAACTCCTTATATGAGAACAGATCTTCATTTTATAACATCATTTCAAGATTTTTTGAATAGTGGGGTTTATGAAGAACTATCAAGACAAGAGGAGGATGTTGATAATACAGTGGTAGGAAGTGGATTCAATATTAAAAAATCATCTTTTTAGATATACACATTCTAAAATCAAACCCTCTTAAAGCTTCTTCTTATATTGAATTACCAAAAGAAATAAAACTAAAGAAGGCAGTTGTTAATATTAAGAACAATGATAATAAATGTTTTCTCTGGTCTGTTCTTGCTCACTTACATCCACCAAAATGTAATTCAGAAAGAGTAAAACAATATATGAAATATGAGAATACCTTGGACATTAAAGATTTTAAATTCCCAATGCCATTAACAGATATTCCTAAATTTGAGAAAAAGAATAATCTTTCTATTAATGTATATGGATTAACGGATACAAACAAAGTTCAAATATTAAAAATTTCAAACAACTATAAAAATGAAGAAACACACATTGACCTTTTATATTTTAGTGTTGGAAAGAATTCACATTACACATACATCAATAATTTATCAAGATTAATCTCTTCTCAGGTATTCAGAACAGCAAACAAAATATATCCTTGTAAGCGATGTCTTAATTCATTTCATACAAAAGAACGATTAGAACAACATTCAAAATATTGTAGTAATCATAAATCAGCTGTAATTACAATGCCTAAACCTGGTGAAAAGATTTATTTTGAAGATTATAATAAATCTATCATGCACCCATTTGTGATATACGCTAATTTTGAATGTATCCTTAAAAAGATAAATACTGCTTCTCCTAATCCAAAAGAACCATATACAAATAAATATCAAAAACATATTCCTTGTGGTTTCTGTTATTATATCAAATCATCTGTTGGAGAAAAGTATAACAAACTTGAACATTATCGTGGAAAAAATGCTTCACAAGAGTTTGTAAAACGATTAGAAAAGGATTGTATAAGACTCACTAAATTAATGAAAGAAACAAATGAACCGATGAAATTAACCAAAGAAGAAAAATTAGAATTTAGAATGAACAATATCTGTCATATTTGTGAGGGGGAAATTAAGGAGTCTAAAGTTAGAGACCATTGTCATCTTACTGGTAAATATAGAGGTCCCGCTCATTCCTGTTGTAATCTTAATTATAAATTACCTTCTTTTATTCCAGTCTTTCTTCACAACAGCGCCAACTATGATACACATCTATTTATAAATGAACTTTCAAAAACACCAGGGAATATTTCTGCTATAACAAACACAAGTCAAAAGTATATTTCATTTTCAAAAATGATATTCACAAAACCTTTAACTCGTATTAGGTTTTTAGATTCTTACAAGTTTATGGGAACACCACTAGCCTACCTCGCATCAAATCTAAGCTCCACGGACTCTTTTCCAAATCTTAATTCATTCTTTCCAAAAGAGGAAATTCTCACTAAAGAGGAAATTCAGATTAAAGAGAGAATTCAAAGTAAAGAGGAAACTCTAATTAATGAAGAAATTCTAACTGAAGATGAAATTCTAATTATAAAGAAAATTCGAACTAAAGAGGAAATTCAGATGAAAGATGAAATTCTGATTAAAGAAGGAATTCTTACGAGAGAGGAAATTCAAACAAGGAATGAAATTCAAAGTAAAGAGAAAATTCTTACAAGTAAGGGAATTTATCCTTATGATTATATGGATTCATTTATGAGATTTAAAGAAACACAACTTCCTTCAAAAGAAAGTTTCTATAATAACCTTTATGAAGAAGAGATAAGTGATAAGGAATATAAACACGCACAAGAAATATGGAAAATATTTAAGATAAAGAACCTTGGAGAATATCACGATTTATATCTAAAAACAGATGTTTTATTGTTAGCTGATGTGTTTGAAGCTTTTAGATCACTCTGTCATAATAAAAATTGTTATGGATTAGATCCTGCCCACTATTTCACAGCTCCTGGTTTAGCTTGGAGTGCAATGTTGAAAATGACAAAACAAGATATAGATTTAATCAGTGATGTGGATATGCTTTTGATGATTGAGAAGTCCAAGAGAGGTGGAATATCACAAGTATGTTCAAAAAGATATGCTAAAGCAAATAATAAATATCTTCCAAATTATGATAGTGAAAAAGATAGTAATTATTTGATGTATTTTGATGCTAATAATTTGTATGGATGGGCAATGTCTCAATCTCTGCCATATGGTAAATTAGAGTGGGTGGAAGAAAAGGATTATGAAAAGGCTTTGATGAATATTGTTATTTCTTCTCAAGAGGAATTGAATGACGAAGAAGAAGGTTATTATTTTGAAGTTGATTTGAGGTACCCGAGTGATCTTCATAATAAGCATAAAGATCTTCCTTTTGCATGTGAGAAAGAAACTCCAAAGAAAGAATGGTTAAGTGATTATCATAAAAGTTTTAATATTAAAGGTAAATCAACAGAAAAGTTATTAACAACATTCTATGATAAAGAGGGATATGTTTTGCATCAGAGAAGCTTAAAACAGTTTTTGAGAGAAGGATTGAGAGTAGCTAAAATTCATAGAGTTTTAAAATTTAAACAAAGTCCTTGGGTGAAAAAGTATATTCAATTCAATACAGATATGAGAGCAAATACAAAAGTCAAATTTGAAGGGGACTTTTATAAATTAATGAATAATGCTGTATTTGGAAAGACTATGGAAAATGTTAGAAACAGGCAAAACATTAGATTCGCAACATCTTGGAAAGAAGCTTCGAGATTGATAAATAAACCAAGTTTTGAGAGAGAAGAGGTTTTTTCAGAGAACTTTTCTGCAATTCATATGAAAAAGGAAAGTATTGTAATGGATAAACCAATTTATATTGGAACAGCAGTTCTTAATTTATCAAAGATATTGATGTATGATTATTTGTATAATGACTTAAAGAAAGAGTATGGTGAAAATGTTTCATTGTTGTATATGGATACTGATAGTTTTATCCTAGATATAAAAACTGATGATGTTTATGAAGATATGAAGAAAAATATTGGAGTATATGATACAAGTAATTTCAGCAAGAAGAGTGAGTTATTTTCCAAAAAGAATGAAAAGGTTATTGGTAAGTTTAAGGATGAGTTGGGTGGAAAAGTAATGAGTGAGTTTATTGGATTGAGAGCAAAGGCATATGCTTATAAGTATGGTGAACAGATTGATAAGAGGTTAAAGGGAATAAAGAAATATGTAATAAAGAAATCAATAACTTTTAGAAATTATTATAATTGTTTGATGAATAAGAAAGAAGAATATAGGAAAATGAATACAATAAGAAGTTATAAACATAACATATATAGTGAAGAAGTAAATAAAAAGGCATTAGGAGCCTTTGATGATAAGAGATTTATTTTAGATAATGGAATAGATTGTGTTCCATATGGATATTGTATGATAGAGTGTATAAAATAGATTATGTTTTAACGATGGGAAGATGGGTTAGGGTTTTTTAAGGGCTACCGCCGCGTTTTTTTTCACAATATATAAATGGTTAAACCAAGTATTAATCAAACTAAAGAGTGGAGAAAATCTCAGTCTTGGTATATAAATGGAAAACATAATGAATGTGAAAAATATCAAATAAGTCTTATTGAAAAAATAACTAAAACAAAGGTAAATAAAACAAATAAGCGAATTAATTTAAAAACTAGTAAGTTAGAGGATGTAAAGAAAAAAATGAATATCCTTGAATGGACTGAAAACTTTGATGGTTATCAATTGAACAATGAAAAAACAATTTACTATAATCTCAAAATGATATGTGGCTCAGGAGGTGGTCAGATGAGAGCATTAAGAGAAGTTTATCATTTCGTAATGGCACAAATGGGGTATCTTAAAAAATATAAAGATTCAAATGTTTTGTTTGTCAATATTTTAGATGGGGATTATTGTGCAAAGAAAATTAAACTATTGAAGGAATTTGAGAATGAACAAATCTTTATAGGTTCAATGAGTGAGCTGTTCAATTCAATGAGGTTCAACCTCCAGGTTAAAAGGGGAGACAAATAAATATACCTTGGGATAAAAAGGGGATTTATTTTTAGGGAAAAAAATTATGAATCGCTGAAAATCCCCCATTCATTTACATGGGGAAAAGTGAGCCAGAATCAGTATTCTTACCCTACTCACATTTCACATGGAAAGAGGGAATTGGACAAGTGGAGGATAACTTCAATTGCGGAAGTGCTCCGCCCTCGCACAAAGGAGGAGATGATGCGATTCCTAGGTATGGCAACCTACTGTAGACACTGGGTTGTCGATTATGCAATTCTGACTTAGGAACTGTATGTTGTGGTGGGCAAAAATCAGCCCAATGTAATTGAGTGGACTGAGAAGCTGGGGGAATGTTTTACCTAACTAAAAACAGCACTCTCGACAGCCCCAGCGTTAGGCCTTCCAGATTATGAGAAACCGTTCTTCCTGTATTCTCATGAAACTAAAGGATTTGCGCAGGCGGTGCTGATGCAATCTCACGGCGACCGCCAGCAACCAGTTATGTTGCTAATTCGGAGCAGTTAGGAAACATGGTGTGCCGGCATAATGTGCAAAAAATTATGCCAATTGTGTATTTTTGGTCTACTGTAATGTTTTGCCCTTTTTAGAGCTCACTTTTGGGGGTTCTGGTAGGGCAAATGCAGCAGACAATTTGTCTGGTAATGGACATTTTACACTCTGTGAGATATATATATATATATATATATATATATATATATATATATATATATATATATATATATATATATATCCCCAAGAGCACAGTGGCACAGTGGCACACAGCACAAGAGCACAGTTACTCCACACCTGCAGCCTGCCCAGAATATTGGTTCATTGCTAACAATGAACCAATGTTCTGCTAAAAGCACATAATGGAGTGCCCAGGGTGGCTGCAATCAACCTACCACCCAAGAACTAATACTCATCACATTCATCAGATATTTAAACTATGAAATATGCTCATGTGAAAAACACAAAACTGACACACCTGGGATTGCCGAAAGATGACAGATTGCTTGTCGAGCCCTGTGGCAAGCATCGCAGCTGCTGTGATAAAAACAGGTTTACCCTCTCTGCAATTCTTTTGGATCTGAGGTGCCATTATAGTGAGCACAGTCAGAGCATGAAGATCAACGATGAAGAAAAAGCACGATGCCTCATGATATCCCAATTTGATGTCCTCTTGGACTTTGTGCGACGATTCGCTTTTCAATTGAAAAGCGTGAGGTATGGACTTTTTGCTGGTGTTATAGTCCCAGGAAAATGCTCTTCAAGAAGGCTTCCTGGATGCTGCAATCGAAACCAAGCCCTTACGGCTCCAAGATAGTTCCCAAGATGAGGTATACCAGTTGGCTGCATTCCAGAAACTATGCAGTGCTGTCATTAGGGGGATAATGAGGGTAAAAGGGTAGAATTTGCATTTACTGGTGTGTCCTTCATTGGAAATGCTCACAAAACAGCTTGTACTGTTAAAAGTCCTGCAATATCTTTGGAATAAAAACAACTTTCACTCCTCTTTTTTATTTTTCTCATGACATAACTGTTGGTTTGCGTTACTGCCAAGGAGCACAGCTATACAACAGTGCCCCCCCCCCGTCCTTCATGGAACAAATTTTCGGTATGGCAAGCTTATTTCATTTTATGGCAAGGAATCTTTTTACGGCAAGTTTACGGTTCCCCATCTTTAACGTCCATCGGAAGGACTGGACACTTTGTGATGCAATGCCATGACTGTGAAGTACAAATCCGACAGTCAGTCATCAGACTGAGAATCAAATCCGGACAAGAAATCTCGATGGTACGTGTGCTACCCCATACATCATCTTGACAAGATAAATAATAAATTGTGGACTGTAAAATAAAATACTACTTGCAAATGATCTAAGGGATTCCCCTGTCACTTGTGAAATGGGAAATTAAAATTTCACATGTCTGATTAAAACAAGACAAGAAAAAAGAGCAATCAGAGATTGCAGACCCTCGCCAGGACTTCTTTTGAGTGGTGTATTTTTAAAATAATTTTTAGGGTAAATCCAATATGGCTGCCAAACCATGTGACTTATGATATCATATGTGCGAACCTTTTGTTCCTCATGGACAGGCGGTCATATGTGTAAAGTTTCACCTCGATCTGTTTAGCCACTTCAGATAATTTTTTTTTAAACAATATGGCTGCCAAATCACATGACTGATGTCATCATGAATTTTTTTTTCTGTGGACCATTCTATCCTGAGATGACCCTCAAAATTTTTCATATTGATCGGATGTGGCGTTCAACATATGCAATTATGACATCAAAATGAGGGCATCGATGATGTCATTAAAAAATCACACTCATTCCCCATGAGGAGTACTTGCCATGTGCCAAGTTTCAATTGTTTCCTTGGTGCAGTTTTGGAGATAGAGGTCTAAAGGTTTTCCTTTTTTCCAAGATGGCTGCCACACCACGTGACTTATGACGTCATAATTATCGTTAAAACATTCTGCATGAGTAGTCGCTCCTGGTGAAATTTTTTGTCGATCCGCCAAGCGGTTACAGAGAAAATCCATGCTCACGTTCTGTGCGGATATAACAAACAAACAGACAGACAGACAGACAGACAGAGACAAATGGATGCAAATGCAATACCCTCTCATCTGGCGAGGGTAATATAGGCTTAAAGAGGTTTAAAGGTGTATAAAAAAAATAATTCCACGTTTTACCCCCGTTTTACAGTCTATTACATGACCCTATCGAGCACATTACATTAGTTATTCATACCTGTTGTTTGTGTCCTTTATGACGTACTTAAATACAGTAAGTTTCCTGTTTGGAATGATTTTCAATTTTGTTTGACTGACAGACAGAGTAAAAATATTATTTCACTCCTCTCTGTGCATGTGCAATCGCGACAAATTCTGAGCCAAGGTACGGTAAAACAGCAAACTTGTCTTCCTATTCATGTTCCAATTTGTATTCAAAATATAACATCCGATTTAAAGGTCCCATGACACACAAAAGTACGGCAATTGCATATACTCGTATATATGACCTATAGGAGTTTTTCATCGTGATTTCAGATCTGACAATGTTTTTTTCACAATACTCGTTCTGTAAAATGTAAAATTAAAAAACAAACCTCTTCGAGAATGCCCCTAAAAATTTTGCCGAAATCTACTGGCGTAACCCACATGACGTCAACTGCAGGACGACAAAGGCTGCACGTACATTACTCGGGTTGGTGGTCTACGTGATTCTATTGGCTTTCTGTGTGTTTCCACATTCGATTGGTCGACTCAATCACTTGTTTTATTTCTGCTTTAAAAAAAATCAAACATTTTGTTTTGAATAGTAGATGACATGGACTTTGATATGTCTGGTAGCGACAGTGAGTGTGAGAGAAATGAAGGATTTTGGTCTGAATCAGATGTAGAATTGTCGGATAACGTAGTCGTGGGAGGTGAAATTCAGGTAGCTGGAAATGAAATACGGCCTTACCAGTTCGAGCCCGAAGCAGGACAAGCAAAGGAAAATGGCGATGAAATTCCCGGAGTTCATGATGATCGGGAGGACATCAAAGGAAGACTTGGCAATAACAACTGGTTACACTAAATCCTATTCGTAATTCAATAATGTAAATTCGACTTGCATACTGCTCGATATCAGAAATATTTTAGTGAGGTGACGTGACCAGCGCAGCGGACATGTTTCTCCGCGGCGAATAAATCACAAGCAAGGCCAGCGCATGTCATCGGCCATGTGTCTCCGCGCATAAAACGAAGTAATCTCGCTGTCCGGATACGATGAAAACTTGTGTGCAGAACACACCTTGTGACACAATTGTCTGGAGTAGTCTGATAAATCTGACGTTCTGTTGCATTTTTATTTATTTTTTTCCTACTGTTGTCATGTAGCGCCAGTAGAAAACAATGAAGAAAAGAGAATAATAAAAGAAAGCTACAGCACGTCAGATTTATCAGACTAGTCGGACGGACGATGGATTTATCGGACTAGTCTCGACTCTCGAGTTGACAAGTAACTTGTATTAGCATGCACACAATGTATAAGTCAATGCGTAAGAGTCCCGGGGCTGAGGCCGTGTAATAGGACAGATAAATTTGTCTTTCACAGTTGTGCCAACATATTTTTCCCTGTTCATTTATTACAGCATTTTGGCTAAATGTTAATGAATAGCAAGCCAATGGAAACAGTATCTTCACTTTAGAATATACCCATGTATGTCGAGGGCAGCCATACCTGGCTTGCATGTATGCGGAATCATACCTATCCCAGCAGGTTGGTTTCAACGAACAATTCAATAAGCTGCAAAATGCGGGTACAGGTTTTTCACATTGTTTGATTTTAAAATTATCTCCTTGTGCCTTGAAATGATGCAATATTCATCTTTAGTATTTTACTTGTATGTCCCTGTAAGTTTCTTTTATAATGGAAAGGTTCAACAGTCACATTTAATATTTTGTGGACATGGTATAACCCTTTATTGTGCATACATGTATTGGATTTGTACACGACTATGACCAGGTAGTAAAGGGATAAATAATTGCCTCGTGATTGTTGTGCATACAAGGCTCAGAAGCAGAATTTCTTTTCCGCAAAACAATCACAGGAATTAAGATGATCAGTGAGATAGCAAACACATGTGCACAATGCATTTGTACGTACTTTATACGGCGCGCGACATCTAGTCAATCCAATCTGTGCGAGTCGCGTTCTTCTTATGACGTGAAGGCTGCAGTTCGCTGAAATCAACTTTTTTTGAGGGGCGGGACATAGCAAGTTGTGAAAAGCACCAGCAATGTTCGAAATATTGGTCTAATTATCCCATTTTTTATTTTAAAAAAGAAACATGGGTGATTTCTTCACTAGGAAAGTCAAGTTAATATATCAATAACCAGAAAGTTTTGAGTGTCATGGGACCTTTAAGTTTTTCCTCGATCATAAACTAATAAGATGAACGGACGGACGTGAACCAATTGCTTAACCCTGCTTTTTACTTCATGTGCACAGGGTAATAATTGTTTTGTTGCACAACTGACCATAACATGTATTTACCAAAAAAAAAAAATCATAAAAAGTATACATGAACACACTCGTGTGATTACAATACAGTACGACGTAATTATTTTGGGGGAAATCCTGGAGAAATCTTTTTACTTGTTCAGATGAAAATTGGTGTTAATAACTACATCGATCGAGAGGTGCTTAATGAATCAATAGTGTTGTGAGGGTTCCCTGACTGTTCAGTTGTGCCAGTGAGAATTTAAGGAAAACTATGTATGTCGTTTGTTGTTTTCTCCATATGTGGTTTCAGAAGATGGAACGGAGTCCTCCCAGGTCTTGAAGTATCCTCTCCTGCCCCCGTTCTTCCCCACAGCCATTGTTTGTCGGAGTCTCCCTCTATCTTGGCCTTCAACTCTGCTGTTGGTGTTTTCCTCCTTCCTCACAGCACTATTTATCAAAAGAGCCTCCCTGCTACACCTCCATTTCAGTTAGGAATCACAATTCATGGACCAAGTTATGAAGTTTTCTTGTTCTCAAAGTTTTGTTCCAAGGACTCTTTTCAAGATTATCACTGAGTCCTGGATAATTTCCAACTGCGTTGTTTGTGTAGGCCAAAATTGCTCGGTACTGACATCTCAATTAGTAATGCCACCTTCTCTTCTTTGTACCTGTCTAATGACTGATACAAAGAAGACTGGTACAGTTCTCCGCCCACGGGGGTGGAGAACTGAGCAACTCCTCATCCACAAAATATCCCATAATGTCTGCATCTCAGATAGCCTCCAATAAACCTCCAACTGCATGGTTTCTCATGCCAACCCATTTATAACCAAATGCAGAGGTGTGAAAGGTGGGCGTCTGGCACATGGCTTACTCCTGGTAGGTGGCACTCTTTGGCATTGATTGGCAGTTTGCCTAAGAGTAGGACAAGTCTGATTTAAAACCCGGCCAGGAAGAGCTCGTCAGTCTTGGCTGGCAGTCTGCCGAGGAGAAAGACAACTCTGATTTCAAACCCTGGTGGGTTGATCTCGTGAGCCTTAGTTGGCAGTCTACCACTGAAAAGGGTGGAGGCACCTCTTGTTACTTTGACGGACTAGTTTACCCCTTCCCGTTGCACTTCACTGTGAAGAAACTGTATCCTCATGTTTTGTTTCAGTGCAAAGGGGTGGTTGTTCCATTTTCTGGGGCTTTGGTTTCTGTTCTATTTTTCCCATCAACTGACCGCTGATTGACATTCAGTGATCTACCACTCCAAAGGGTACAGGCCAAAAACATGTTGTTGGTGTTGGCCGCCTGATAGTACAGGATCCCTAACTTGGTGGGAATGCACCGAGAGGCTGATTTATCAGCAGGTGGAAAATGTCAGGGTAGCTGTGCTGCCATGGATTTGCATGGATGGTGCTCCCATGCATCTACCTTTGATTGTTTTCCCCGAGGCCATTGGAGTGCTCTTGCTTTGGGAGCGGGTTTGTATGGGCTCCTGTTTTTGTCCTCGGTGGTCTTAGGTGGGTTTTTTGAAGCTGTAACTGCGTTCAATTAGGTGTAGGAGCAAGATTCAACCCACAACCACAATTGCACCCCCCCCCCCCGTACCCTTACTCCCGGTGTATCACCTGCTTGTAACGATGTATCACCTGTTTGTAATACATATGCTCTTATGCACCGGGTACCTGTGATTAAAGATGAGGAACTTATTCAATTGATTGCAGCAGCTAAACTTGAGGATGATGATTTGTATGTACCGTTTGGAAAGGGAGATGGAAATGTGTATATGGATGCAGACCAAGATGCTGCTGATTCTGGCATAAATGTTAAAATGGCACTTAATGGATGTGCACCAGTTAAGTATGGGTTCAGACTCAGACTTTGAGCCTGAACAGTTTTTGGATGGAGATTTTACTGAGTGATTTGTTAATCAGGGGGTTTGGCATGTGATTCCATCTTTTGTGGGGTGGGTAGCTCTCTCCCTGTGTTAGAGGGGTGCAGAGGGAGCCTTTCAACCGCCATGGTGACCATCTGGAGCTACCCCGAAGGATGGAACTCCTCCCGGGGAGCGGTCTGTCTGTGCCACGGAGATTGGTCATCTGCCGGCCTGAATTGAGAAATGCTTGCTTGTGATTTAATAAAACATTCTTTCTTAAAGTAATAATAGGAGGGAATGTTTGGATTTGTACCTTCTTCTTATTAGCTTTGTTTGCTCCCAAGACTTTTACTCACTCTCCTTCAGTCAGTCAAAAATATACTCCTGCTTGCTGTTCACAAAAGGAATTTAAAGCACTGTGTGTAGAGATAAGGATGCGGTCAGGAATCCACAGCCATTAACAGCATTTGGGAGTAACTTTGCTTCCACATTATCTTGCTTGATTCACAGTTGTTCAAGCATATAAGCCAGCTGCTCTCAACTGGCCTTGGGTTGGAAGAAAGGACAATTGCGAGATAACTATTTGTCAAAGATAAAACCGTATATAAAAGAGTGACCCAGCCGACTCTGGCAGAGCGGCACTCTCCGGTTTCCTCAATTGCTTAATTGGTGTTCCTGGTGTTTTGCAGCTCTCCGTGTACACGTATTGGTGGGCAATAAACAGTTTTCTCTCAAGTATATGAACTTCTTCATACCTTGGTGAAGGGTGATCGACGCTCCAGCATGAGGATATGATTGATAATATTGTTGTGGTTGACCAAATTCGCAAACCACCATTCAGGTCCCTTAGGTGAGATATCTCGGTAAGTATATGTGTAGTTAGGCCCAAACCCGTTGTCTAGAGGGAATAAATGTCATTCATGCGTGCTGCGACTCTTCAGGATAGCCGTTTTTCTTTTACTATCTTTATTTTGGACCAACCGCCATGATTACCACCACCAACCACGTCTCAACAGTCGTCACAACATCAACCACCCACCACAACGCCGCTTCACCACAACAGCCACGACCTTTACCGTCACACCTCGCAACCGTCGCATCGCCACCGTTCTTGCGCCGCTTGTGGGTACCGGTATTGGACTCGTGCAGGGCGCGCGCCGAACAGCGTGTACAAAACCACGGACTTTCCGCTCCAAAAACGGATCAAAAACGACTCACGCCCACTTTTGTTCCGTCCAATCGGTGAGCAAGGGGCGATTTGGCCCCGCCTCCAGGGCGTTGGAGGGCGGTCGCTATATGCAAATTCATGGATCAAAATGCATTCACGCCCACTTTTTCTCGGGCCAATGGGGAGCGAGGTGAAAGGTCGAAGGCAGGGGGTCAAAGGCGAAGCCACGGGGCTTATATAAGCGGCTGCGTTCGTCAGAAAAGTGTCGTCGTGTGTGCGTTGGAAGGAGTTCGCAGGAGGAAGAGTTCGGAGTTGGAGTCGGAGCGAAGAGGACGGAGCTGTGGAGAGGCGGCGGCGGCGAAGGCAGACGAGGGGGTGCTCGCGTCGGTGCCGGGAGCTGCACACCAGGGAGGCCGACGGCGCGACCTGGTCGAGGTGGAGACGCTCGTCGCGGGACCCGAGACAGAGTAAAAATCCTCCTTTCCCCGAGCATCAGCAACCCCCTCCTGTTTCCCCCCGCGCTGAGATAGTGCGACCAAGGGGCCCCCTTCCCACCCCCTACCAGACACTGTCCGCGAGGCCCGCGGAGTTGAGGCACCACCGCCGCTCCGCGTCTCATCACCAGACGGGTAGGCCCGACACGGTCTCGGCCCCAGGCCCGCCTACCCCCTCATCCTGGAGGGTGGTTCTCTTTTCTTTTGCTTTGGGAATGTGTGTTGTCGGCGCCGTCTGTGAAGTAAAATTGTATAAGTGTTGCCGTGTGCTCGCGTAATCGGTATTAGATCTGCATTGTCGCATTTGCTTTTTGTCTTCTTCTTTTCTATGTGCTTTTGGTGGAATTGGATATGTGTGCTTTCCGTTCATCGCGAATAAATGTGCTTTATGTTGAACTGTTTCCCGCTTCGCTTCGTCATTTCTCTCATTGAATCCTCATCTTGCTTCACGTAAAGGGTTGGTAGTGGGCTGAATACGCCCGATAATTAATCGAACTGTCGAGGCCGACGATAACACCGCTCGGTTATCCCGATAGTACGGAACGGGTCGCTTAAGTGGCCCGTGTCCGAAGTCGACCTGCGGCGAGGTGCGATCGCCCGGTCTACCCTCCGTGTGGGTACTTAGGTAGGTCGAATTTGGCGAGCAACCCTATCCCACGCGGGGGCCGATTGGCTCGATCGCGCTGAGACCGAAAGGTCCACCCGTGACTGGTTCCCGGCGTTAGTCCGAGAGGGTCACGACTGGATTGTCCGTCCGATGGGCGACGTGCCGCGATTCGAGTTACGTGGCCGTCAGCACGCCGGCGGGCGCGAATCCGTAACACCCGCGACACCAGTCCTGTAAAAAAGGGACCGCCACAGAGGATGAGGGCCCCACTCCAACTACATCAGGTTGGGGCTCCCCTTGAGCGAGTGGCCATGGACATTTTGGGACCACTGCCCCCCACTCGCCAGGGTAATAAGTACGTCCTCGTAATTATGGACTATTTCACCAAATGGCCAGAAGCCTTTGCCCTTCCCAGCCAGGAAGCAGGGGTTGTGGCCAAGGCCTTCGTAGAAGGATTTACATGCCGGTATGGGATTCCGCAGGAGCTGCACACGGACCAGGGACGAAATTTTGAGAGTGAATTACTAAAAGAGGTGTGCAGGCTCCTGGAAATTCGAAAAACACGGACAACGCCCCTGAGACCACAGTCTGATGGCATGGTGGAGAGGTTCAACAGGACCCTGGTCCAACAGTTGGCCCTCTTCACCGCCACTAACCAGGAGGACTGGGACGAACACCTTCCGCACCTCCTGATGGCCTATCGCGCGTCCCAGCACGGGTCTACCGCATTTAGTCCGGCGCTGTTGATGTATGGACGGGAGCTGAGAAGCCCCGTCGATTTATTGTGCGGTCCGACGCCTGAGCGGCTTGATAAGCCCCCGGGGGAGGGCTATGCCCG
The DNA here is from genome assembly GCF_056783735.1 of Eptatretus burgeri. Classification (NCBI taxonomy): domain Eukaryota; kingdom Metazoa; phylum Chordata; class Myxini; order Myxiniformes; family Myxinidae; genus Eptatretus; species Eptatretus burgeri. The sequence goes on along the minus strand of NC_140975.1, from coordinate 55,008,925 downwards.
TCGGTTGGAGGAGGGCTTGGAGAAGGTCCACGCCTTCGCACGACACCAGCTCCAACAGGCGGGCATAAAGATGAAGCGCAGGTACGACCACCGGAGCCAGGTGAGCAAATACCCACCGGGGACGAAGATTTGGTTCTTTAACCCCCGGCGAAGGAAGGGCAGATGCCCGAAGCTCACCTCACCTTGGCAGGGCCCGGGGGTCGTCCTGGCACAAGTCAGTGACGTGGTCCTAAAAATTAAAATGGGACCACGAGCCCTCCCTCGGATCGTCCACGCGGACCGCCTGAGGCCTTACAAGGGCGACCTTACGCCCTCATGGATATGTCTTGCCGGGGGAGTCGGTGCTGGAACAGCCGCTCCCGCAGAGGCGCAGGGCTCTCAGAGCCTTGCAACGAGTTCACGAGCCCAGTAGGAAGGGAGGAAATTCCCCCCTGGGAAAATGGAGTATGGGATTATTTTGGAGACAGTGACAGACCTGTGAATGTGTAGAGGGGACGTAGCTTAGCTATGTAGGTTAAAAGGAACGTGCTATAGTATAAGGGACGACGTGGGAGCACGAGTTAGTTAGGGGAGGTAGTTAGAAGGATGGCAGAGTCCAGCGGTGAGTGTGTTGAAGAGTTGTGAGGTGAGTACATGGTGAGTGAGTGAGGCCAGCGGGTCTGTGTGAGTGGAGCGAATGGGGAATGCATGGTGCGATGAGTGATTGGGGGGGAGGAGTGACTCCCGCCCAAGGGACCCCGGGGTCAGTGTAGAGTGAGTTAGGGGGTTAGTCAAATTAACAAAAATGGAGGTCGTTTTGCTGTTGGTGGGAATGTAGGCTCGAAACCCGTTTGGAGGGGTGCAGGAGCCCTGTTGACGGGCTTGGGAGCGTGGCTGCGAAAGGTGAGTATCGCTGAGTGGGTACCCCGGGCACCAGGCTAGTCGGCCGCGGTAGGCCAAGGGCCCATGGGGGGCCGGGATAGCGTAGTGGGCACGGGTGCGCCTGCTTGGTGCGGGGGCCCGGGGCGCCATTAGCCGCGTGGGCAGTGTTGTGGGCAAGGGTGACCCTCGGAAAGGGGCCTGGGAAGCCAGCCTGCCACGTGTGCGTTTCAGGGGAGGTGCCATGGGGGGCACTCCCCGGTGTTAGGGAGCTGGTAGGCTCGGAGGCAGTGTAGTGCCCGGGGGTGCCATAGCGGGAGAATCGGCAGAGGGTCGTGCCTGCCAAAGGGAGCCACGTGTCCCAGCCATGAGACCGTGTGAGGGCACGGAGAGAAAATTGGGGGGCGAGGCCCGAAATTGTGAGGACACCAACACAGGCGACGGGAATCTGGGTTGTTAGAACCAATAGTTTAAGCGAGAGGCGCTTGTTGAAAGCCCCGGGGTAGTTTAACAGTTAAATGGTTAGGGTAGATTAGGAGATGTACCCCTCCGCACCATCCATCCCCTCGCTGTCGTTGTGGGCCGCTGGACCCACTTTGGTTATAGATCGCTGAACTCTGGGGAGGCCATTCTGAGGCTTGAGTTGGGCCTCGACACAGGACGTTAGCTCTCCCTTATTCCCCTCCGGGAAGGGAACGTAGGGGTTGGGGGTAGGCTAGGTGACAGGATAGGTGAGCCGAACAAAGACGATAAAGGGGGTCAGGGGACGATTTATAGTGTGGAAGTTAAAAAAAAAAAAAGGGAAATTAAAGAAAAAAAATAAGTTGGGGCTAAATTGGGGTTTGACAAATTAAGGGAGTGGGTATGTACAGTGACAGGCAAAGGCGATAGGTGGGAGGGAGACAGGTAGGTAGGTCCGAGCCCACCTTCCAAGTGGCCAGCACCACCGCACTCCCTCCACCAACCTCCACTGAATGGCAAAGGCTGGCCAACTTCATCGGCTGGCCGTGTTTTGCTTCAAGGCAGAGGCCGGCCAACTTCATCTGCAGCTGCTGTGCTGCAAGGCCTGTGCCGGCTGGATCGTCTGCAGCTGCTGTGCTGCAAGGCCTGTGCCGGCCCACTTCATCTGCCGGCTGGCTGTTTTTCTTCAAGGCCTGTGCCGGCCAGTTCATCTGCCGGCTGTGTTTGCCTGCAGCGGCTTTCTTCTGCGGGCTGTGTTTGCCTGCTGCCTTTGCCATGCCATGCCCACTGCCCAGGTTCACCAGCCCCGTTCAATTTTTGCTTTGCCCCCCCCCTGTTCATTGCCATGTGCGCCAGGATCAAGGCAACAGTTTGCAAGCTGCAAGAACTGCCCTGTTGGCAGCTACAACACGGGCCTGCAGTGGCGGCCCGTGCACCGTGTTGTGTTCATCCATCCATTCGTTGTGTTTATTGCGTGTGCCACTTGAGCTGGCACGGAGACTACGTTTGTGCAGCCCATGCACCGTTGTGGTTCACTGCGTTCAGTTCAAAAGGGAAGGCCTTGGACTGCGTGTGAGCAGCCAGCCACGTTCCCTGTCACCTGCATTGTTTTGAGCCAGAGACTGCATGCGAGCAGCCTGGCTCCCTGCTAACTGCTTTTCTTTTGCAGAGTTCATTGATCCTGGGCCATGGTTTAGTGTAAAATTTGTAAGTTAAGGTTAAGATGTACTGTAAATATGAGTGCGCCCCCGGCATGTCTGTCCTAGCGCCGGCAATTTTATTTAAGTCGTCCGTGTGAGTGAGTTTGTTAAGGTAGTTACGCAGCCCTCAGGTTATTTATTTTGGGGACACGAATACCATGAATGTCGCACTCAGGGATCCGTAGGTAAAATGTACTAGGGGAAAACTACACATGATGGCACACGAGAATTTGACGACTCGGGACGAGTCTGTAAAAAAGGGGAGGGGGTAGTGTTGTGGTTGACCAAATTCGCAAACCACCATTCAGGTCCCTTAGGTGAGATATCTCGGTAAGTATATGTGTAGTTAGGCCCAAACCCGTTGTCTAGAGGGAATAAATGTCATTCATGCGTGCTGCGACTCTTCAGGATAGCCGTTTTTCTTTTACTATCTTTATTTTGGACCAACCGCCATGATTACCACCACCAACCACGTCTCAACAGTCGTCACAACATCAACCACCCACCACAACGCCGCTTCACCACAACAGCCACGACCTTTACCGTCACACCTCGCAACCGTCGCATCGCCACCGTTCTTGCGCCGCTTGTGGGTACTGGTATTGGACTCGTGCAGGGCGCGCGCCGAACAGCGTGTACAAAACCACGGACTTTCCGCTCCAAAAACGGATCAAAAACGACTCGCGCCCACTTTTGTTCCGTCCAATCGGTGAGCAAGGGGCGATTTGGCCCCGCCTCCAGGGCGTTGGAGGGCGGTCGCTATATGCAAATTCATGGATCAAAATGCATTCACGCCCACTTTTTCTCGGGCCAATGGGGAGCGAGGTGAAAGGTCGAAGGCAGGGGGTCAAAGGCGAAGCCACGGGGCTTATATAAGCGGCTGCGTTCGTCAGAAAAGTGTCGTCGTGTGTGCGTTGGAAGGAGTTCGCAGGAGGAAGAGTTCGGAGTTGGAGTCGGAGCGAAGAGGACGGAGCTGTGGAGAGGCGGCGGCGGTGAAGGCAGACGAGGGGGTGCTCGCGTCGGTGCCGGGAGCTGCACACCAGGGAGGCCGACGGCGCGACCTGGTCGAGGTGGAGACGCTCGTCGCGGGACCCGAGACAGAGTAAAAATCCTCCTTTCCCCGAGCATCAGCAACCCCCTCCTGTTTCCCCCGCACTGCAATACTGCGACCAAGGGGCCCCCTTCCCACCCCTACCAGACACTGTCCGCGAGGCCCGCGGAGTTGAGGCACCACCGCCGCTCCGCGTCTCATCACCAGACGGGTAGGCCCGACACGGTCTCGGCCCCAGGCCCGCCTACCCCCTCATCCTGGAGGGTGGTTCTCTTTTCTTTTGCTTTGGGAATGTGTGTTGTCGGCGCCGTCTGTGAAGTAAAATTGTATAAGTGTTGCCGTGTGCTCGCGTAATCGGTATTAGATCTGCATTGTCGCATTTGCTTTTTGTCTTCTTCTTTTCTATGTGCTTTTGGTGGAATTGGATATGTGTGCTTTCCGTTCATCGCGAATAAATGTGCTTTATGTTGAACTGTTTCCCGCTTCGCTTCGTCATTTCTCTCATTGAATCCTCATCTTGCTTCACGTAAAGGGTTGGTAGTGGGCTGAATACGCCCGATAATTAATCGAACCGTCGAGGCCGACGATAACACCGCTCGGTTATCCCGATAGTATGGAACGGGTTGCTTAAGTGGCCCGTGTCCGAAGTCGACCTGCGGCGAGGTGCGATCGCCCGGTCTACCCTCCGTGTGGGTACTTAGGTAGGTCGAATTTGGCGAGCAACCCTATCCCACGCGGGGGCCAATTGGCTCGATCGCGGTGAGACCGAAAGGTCCACCCGTGACTGGTTCCCGGTGTTAGTCCGAGAGGGTCACGACTGGATTGTCCGTCCGGTGGGCGACGTGCCGCGATTCGAGTTACGTGGCCGTTCGCACGCCGGCGGGCGCGAATCCGTAACAATATGATACAAGTAATTATAAGTCAGGTGATGTGTTTTCATCAAAGAATAAAAAGGTTATTGGTAAGTTTAAAGATGAATTGGGTGGGAAGGTCATGAGTGAATTTATAGGATTGAGATCAAAGTCTTATGCATTTATGTATATTGATAATAACAACATTGAAAGGTGTGATAAGAAGCCAAAGGGAATAAAGAAAAATATCATCAAAGAAACAATAAACTTTAAACATTGTAACAACAGTTTATGTTTAACCTTAAAGAAGGAAGAGTACAGAAAAATGAATACAATAAGAAGTTATAAACATCAATTATATATCGAAGAGATAAATAAGAAAGCATTAGGAGCTTTTGATGATAAAATATATATTTTTGTAGAATGGAATCAATTGTCTGCCTTCTGGTTATAAGTATAAGTGTTAAGATATTGGGTTGGGAATTTTAACAGGCTACCGCCATCTTTTTACTGATTTATAAATGATAGAACCAAGCAATAACCAAACCAAAGAGTGGAGATGTAATCAGCCTTGGTTTTAAATGGGAAACATAAAGAATGTGAGAAATATCAATAAGTCTTATTGAAGAAATAACCAGGGTAAAAGTAGATAAAACAAATATGCGGATAAATTTAATTACAAATAAGTTGGAGGATGTAAAGAAAAAAAAAATATCCTTGAATGGACTGAAAACATTGATTGTTATCAATTGAACAATGAAAAAACAATTTACTACAATCTCAAAATGATATGTGGTTCAGGAGGTGGTCAGACAAGAGCATTAAGAGAAGTTTATCATTTCATTTCTGCTCAACAAAGACACTTAAACCAAGAACTAAGTTATTCTTTGTGAATATACTCGATGGAAATGAATGTTATAAAAAAAATTAGTTATTCCCTGAAGTAGAACATGGACAAATATTTGTTGGTTCGCTCTTTGAGTATTATGAAAGTATGAAAGGGAAGAAGTGCTTTAATCAGTAAGTCTCAATCTTTCATAGTTTCAATTTAACATTTGCTTGTATGGGAGGGAAGGGGATCGGTGGGGAGGAAGTGTGTCTCCCATTTTGAGCTTTTGGGGCTTGGGTCAGAATGTTTTTCTCTTTTTCCCCATTAATTTGGCTGGGCACCCCAGATACCCCATTTTTCATCTACTGCTAATGAATAGACCTTACTGAATACCAATTACACATTGATGAAATAAATTAAAGACACCACTATGAAAATCTTTCGGTGTCAGTGTGCTTTTGCTTCTTCTGTGTTGTAATGTACAACTTATGTATACTGTACAGTCGCTCGTTATTCCAAATTATTACAGCATATACAGACCGACTCAAATATAAAAAGAACACACAAACAGAGTGAGATTGTTTTTGTTGTTTTCATTTTATTTTTCCAAATTACAGTATTGTAGGTGGGAGGCAACGTAAAACAGAAAGAAACAGGAGAAAAATAATATACAGTACTGGGAGACAAGTGAAGAACCAAAACAAATGCTAAACTTCAATTATCTACAGAAAAAAATACTAAAGATAGAGAAAAAAATGGAAAAGAAAACAAACAAACAATAGAATGAAAAATCACTCATGGAGTGACAACTTGGCAAAACAGCACAAAGTAGATTGGCACTCGGTGGAGCGCATACCTCTGCCAGGTGGAACAGTTCACGTTTTGTATCCCACTGATGCGCTGGATCCAAACCAAAATCCAATCCGCTTGTTATTGTCACCTCTTCTTCTTCTTCTTCTTTCGGCTGCTCCCGTTAGGGGTCGCCCAGCGGATCATCCGTATGATCCGCATAGTGATTTGGCACATGTTTTACGCCGGATGCCCTTCCTGACACAACCCTGGTCGCCTCTTACGACACAGGGATACGGTACACCTATTTTAACCAGGGTATACACCAGCCCAGTATACTGGTACTCATTTCACCGACCTCGGAAGGATGACAGGCTGAGTCAACCCCCTGGTGTATTAATTCAGTGGCCCAATGGGGCTTGAACTCAGGACCTTTTGGATCCCAAGCCGCTGCCCTAACCACTGCGCCAACACACCAGGCTAATTGTCACCTATTCAACTCATTTTGAGATATAGTGTATATTTAGTTTTTGGTCCTCTTTATCAATTTTAGAAATTAGACCTGTGTTGACCTTTTGACCTTAAAATTAATTGGTAGTTGAATTCAGCGACCTGACATTAAAATGCTTTTAAAATTTCAAGTTAGTTGGATTAAAATTGAGGATTTTAGAAATTTGGCTTTTGTCGACCTTTTGGTCTACATTGACCTTTTCGCCTATGGTAACCATAAAAATAATGGGTGGCTGAATTCAGTGACCTGATTTGTAAATCCTTTTCAAATTTCAAGTCAATCGGATGTAAATTGAGGATTTTAGAAAATTTGGCCCAATTTGGCCTAAATTGGCCTTTTGGCCGGTTAATCTGAAAATGAAAAGGAGGTTGAATTCAGTGACCTGATATGCAAAGGCTCCTCAAATTCCAAGTCAATCGGAGGAAAATTGACAATTTTTGAAACAATTATAAAAATTGGCCTATTTTGGGTTGACATTGTGGCCTATGTTGACCTCATAACCTAAGATAACCTCAAAAGTAATAGGTGATTGAATTAATTGACTTGATATGCAAATCTGATTCAAATTTCAAGTCAATCAGACAAAAATTGAGGATTTTAGAAACCTCACCTAAGTTGTTGACCTTTGGCCTATGTTGACCTTTTGACCTCAAAAAGAATAGGCTTTTTTTGACAAACTACCATGTGGTGAAGTTTCGTGAAGATTGGTTTGAAATTGTGACATGAAGGCGACAAACAGAAAAACAGACAGAATAACAAAATCGACTGACCAATATACTTGAAAAATCTTCAATTTTGCAAGGAACAAACACACAAACACACAAACAAACAAACAAACGGGGGTGATCAACATACATGTCAATTTTTTTTTGCCAAGCAATAACAAATCATTGAGGGTCCTGCCTCTGCTCTGGATCAGGCCAGAGACTTTTATCGACATCACAAGCAATGTTCTCCCTGGTCAAGCAGCGGGGGAAATATATTCTGACATGACTCATCCACCGCTGGCATGATGCATCCACCTCTGGCATGACACATCCGCCCCTGGCATGACGCATCCGCCCCTGGCATGACGCATCCATCGCTGGCATGACGCATCCGCCCCTGGCATGACTCTGCCGGTATATCCCCACATGCCTCTTCCATTGCTTGGAGAAGGGGAGTACGGTCGTGGGGGTTGCGGTCCTACACCTTTCACCGCCAAGCTGAGAAAAACTATATTGGGATTAGGAAAGGTGAATATGGAGGTTAGATACAGCGATGATAAAGGCTGCTCTGCATGGAACCAGTTGTGAACCAGAGCAGCCCGGTGGAAAACTGACGTTGTCCCAAATAACAACGTACATGGGCTGCTCTGTCCATTCTTGCTCTCTCTCTGATCAGGAGGGATGAGACCACTGCAGAGAGTGTCAAGGAATGTGAGGAGATGCGCAGTGTTCCGTGGAACGAGTGTGGCATGGCGATGGAGGACCCCTCCCCCCGGTTGCTGATGCTCCAAAGAGAGTGATGTTTCCCTCACGCTGGCCAGGGACTTCTTCAATGGCACGGTGGCCAATGATGGTCCTTCCGCATCTCCTCCGCTTTGTCAAATCGAACCCCGCTTCATCAATAGAAATGCACTCGTGTGGAATGGGGCTTGCTTCTCGTTCCAATATTCTCTGAAAAAGAAAACGACATAACAGTATCAGAAATTGATCTCCAGCAGTCATTGTGGAGAAGAACAATAACATTTTGAAATTACCACAAAGGGTACATCTTTGATGGGGATTGCACCCTAGTAGGGTGAATATACTGATTCTGGCTCACTTTTCCCCATGTAAATGAATGGGGGATTTTCAGCGATTCATTTTTTTCCCCCTAAAAAGTAAACCCCCTTTTTATCCCAAGGTATATTTATTTGTCTCCCCTTTTAACCTTGGAACACTTTTTTTCAAATAACCAATGCAATAAGATAAAGATTTGTTCAAGTAGTAAAGTAGTAATGTGATTTGTTAAAGGTGATTCTAAAGAAATATCTAAAACATGTAAGCCAAAGGACACTCTTTTTCAAATATCCAATGCATATTGTTTAGCTCACTGATTGAACCTATAAAGATTTGTTCATTCTCAAATTCCTTCAATAGTTCAATTTTCTTTGCACAATAATCCCCATCTAAAATATTTAAAAACAAAACATTTGAATCTTTATATTTTTTAAGATACCCCTTTTGTGCCATTATGAAATGATAAACTTCTCTTAATGCTCTTGTTTGACCATCTCCTGAGCCACATATCATTTTGAGATTATAGTAAATTGTTTTTTCATTGTTCAATTGATAACCATCAAAGTTTTCAGTCCATTGAAGGATATTTATTTTTTCTTTACATCCTCTAACTCACTAGTTTTTAAAATCATTCGCTTATTTGTTTTATTTCCCTTTGTTTTAGTTATTTTTTCAATAAGACTTATTTGATATTTTTCACATTCATTATGTTTTCCATTTTCATACCAAGACTGAGATTTTCTCCACTCTTTAGTTTGATTAATACTTGGTTTGACCATTTATATATTGTGAAAAAACGTGGCAGTAGCCCTTAAAAAACCCTAACCCATCTTCCCATCGTTAAAACACAATCTATTTTATACACTCTTTCATACAATATCCATATGGAACATAATCTATTCCATTATCTAAAATACATCTCTTATCATCAAAGGCTCCCAATGCCTTTTTATTTACTTCTTCACGATAGATGTTATGTTTATAACTTCTTATTGTATTCATTTTCCTATATTCTTCTTTCTTATTCATCAAACAATTATAATAATTTCTAAAAGTTATTGATTTCTTTATTACCTATTTCTATATTCTCTTGAACCTATTATCAATCTGATCACCATAGTTATAAGCATATGCCTTTGCTCTCAATCCAATAAACTCACTCATTACTTTTCCACCCAACTCATCCTTAAACTTACCAATAACCTTTTCATTCTTTTTGGAAAATAACTCACTCTTCTTTCTAAAATTACTTGTATCATATACTCCAATATTTTTGTTCATATCTTCATAAACATCATCAGTTTTTATATCAAGGATAAAACTATCAGTGTCCATATACAACAATGAAACATTTTCACCATTCTCTTTCTTTAAGCCATTATACAAATAATCATACATCAATATCTTTGATAAATCAAGAACTGCTGTTCCAATATAAATTGGTGTATCCATTACAATACTTTCCTTTTCCATATGAATAGCAGAAAAGTTATCTGAAAAAAACCTCTTCTCTCTTAAAACTTGGTTTATTTATCAATCTCGAAGCTTCTTTCCAAGATGTTGCAAATCTAATGTTTTGCCTGTTTCTAACATTCTCTATTGTCTTTCCAAAGACAGCATTATTCATCAACTTATAGAAATCCCCTTCAAATTTTACTTTTGTGTTTGTTCTCATATCTGTATTGAATTTAATATACTTTTTCATCCAAGGACTTTGTTTAAATTTTAAAACTCTATGAATTTTAGCTACTCTCAATCCTTCTCTCAAAAACTATTTTAAGCTTCTCTGATGCAAAACATATCCCTCTTTATCATAGAATGTTGTTAATAACTTTTTTGTTGATTTGCCTTTAATATTAAAACTTTTATGATAATTACTTAACCGTTCTTTCTTTGGGGTTTCTTTCTCACATGCAAAAGGAAGGTCTTTATGCTTATTATGAAGAACACTCAGGCACCTCAAATCAACTTCAAAATAATAACCTTCTTCTTCCTCATTCAATTCCTCTTCAGAAGAAATAACAATACCCATCAAAGCCTTTTCATAATCCTTTTCTTCCACCCACTCTAATTTACCATAAGGCAGAGATTGAGACATTGCCCATCCATACAAATTATTAGCATCAAAATACATCAAATAATTACTATCTTTTTCACTATCATAATTTGGAAGATATTTATTATTTGCTTTAGCATATCTTTTTGAACATACTTGTGATATTCCACCTCTCTTAGACTTCTCAATCATCAAAAGCATATCCACATCACTGATTAAATCTATATCTTGTTTTGTCATTTTCAACATTGCACTCCAAGCTAAACCAGGAGCTGTGAAATAGTGGGCAGGATCTAATCCATAACAATTTTTATTATGACAGAGTGATCTAAAAGCTTCAAACACATCAGGGAACAATAAAACATCTGTTTTTAGATACAAATCATGATATTCTTCAAGGTTCTTTATCTTAAATATTTTCCAAATTTCTTGTGCGTGTTTATATTCCTTATCACTTATCTCTTCTTCATAAAGGTTATCATAGAAACTTTCTTTTGAAGGAAGGTGTGTTTCTTTAAATCTCATAAATGAATCCATACAATCATAAGGATAAATTCCCTGACTTGTAAGAATTTTCTCTTTACTTTGAATTTCATTCCTTGTTTGAATTTCCTCTCTCGTTAGAATTCCTTCTTTCATCAGAATTTCATCTTTAATCAGAATTTCCTCTTTAGTAAGAATTTCATTCATTGTTTGAGTTTTCTTTAGAATTAGAATTTCATCTTCAGTTAGACTTTCTTCATTAATTTCCTCATTAATGAAAATTTCCTCTTTACTTTGAATTCTCTCTTTAATCTGAATTTCCTCTTTCGTTAAAATTTCCTCCTTTGGAAAGAATGAATTAAGATTTGGAAAACACCCCGTGGAGCATAGATTTGATGCTAGGTAGGCGAGTGGTGTTCCCATAAACTTGTAAGAATCTAGAAACCTATAACGAGTTAAAGGTTTTGTGAATATCATTTTTGTTAATGAAATATACTTTTGACTTATGTTTGTTATGGCAGAAATATTCCCTGGTGTTTTTGAAAGTTCATTTATAAATAGATGTGTATCAAAGTTGGTGCTGTTGTGAAGAAAGACTGGAATAAAAGAAGGAAATCTATAATTAAGATTACAACAGGAATGAGCAGGACCTCTATATTTACCAGTAAGATGACAATGATCCCTGACTTTAGACTCCTCAATTTCCCCCTCACAAATATGACAGATATTGTTCTTTCTACATTCTAATTTTTCTTCTTCGGTTAATTTCATCGGTTCATTTGTTTCTTTCATTAATTTAGTTAGTCTAATACAATCCTTTTCTAATCGTTTTACAAACTTGTGAAGCTTTTTTCCACGATAATTTTCAAGTTTATTATATTTTTCTCCAACAGATGATTTGATATAATAACAGAAACCACAAGGAATATGTTTTTGATATTTATTTGTATATGATTCTTTTGGATTCGGAGAAGCAGTATTTATCTTTTTTAGGATACATTCGAAATCAGCATATATCACAAATGGGTGCATGATAGATTTATTATATTCTTCAAAAGAAATCTTTTCAACAGGTTTCGGCATTGTAATTACAGCTGATTTATGATTACCACAATATTTTGAATGTTGTTCTAAACGTTCTTTTGTATGAAATGAATTAAGACATCGCTTACAAGGATATATTTTGTTTGCTGTTCTGAATACCTGAGAAGAGATTAATCTTGATAAATTATTGATGTTTGTATAATGTGAATTCTTTCCGACACTAAAATATAAAAGATCAATGTGTGTTTCTTCATTTTTATAGTTGTTTCAAATTTTTAATATTTGAACTTTCTTTGTATCCGTTAATCCATATACATTTATCGAAGGATTATTCTTTTTCTAAAATTTAGGATTATCTGTTCGTGGCATTGGGAATTTAAAATGTTTAATGTCCAAGGTATTCTCATATTTCATATATTGTTTTACTCTTTCTGAATTACAGTTTGGTGGATGAAAGTGAGCAAGAACAGACCATAGAAAACATTTATTATCATTGTTCTTAATATTGTTGTGGTTACCAAATTCGCAAACCACCATTCAGGTCCCTTAGGTGAGGTATCTCGGTAAGTGCATGTGTAGTTAGGCCCAAACCCGTTGTCTAGTGGGAATACATGTCATTTATGCGAGCTGCGACTCTTCAGGATAGCCGTTTTTCTTTTACTATCTTTATTTTGGACCAACCGCCATGATTACCACCACAACCACAACATCAACCACCAACCACAACGCCGCTTCACCACAACCGCCACGACCTTCCCGTCACACCTCGCAACCGTAGCATCGCCACCGTTCTTGCCCCGCTGTGGGTACCGGTGTTGGATTCGTGCAGAGCGCGCGTCGAACAGCGTGTACAAAATCATGGATTTTGTGCTTCAAAAACGGATCAAAAACGACACACGCCCACTTTTTGCCGTCCAATCGGTGAGCGAGGGGCGATTTTGCCCCGCCTCCAGAACGATCGATATATGCAAATTTGTGGATCAAAAAGCCTTCACGCCCACTTTTTCTCGGGCCAATGGGGAGCGAGGTGAAAGGTCAAAGGGAGGGGGTCAAAGGCGAAGCTACGGGGGGATAAAAGGACGGTGTTCGTCAGTCAGCAGATCGAGAAGGAGTCGGAACGGAGGGGACGAGTGTGGAAGTCTGGAGCCCGAAGCCTGCAGTAGCTGGAGAAGCTGAAGAGAGTCGAACGAGGAGAGCCCAAAGAAGAGTCCAGGGTGGAGAGTCCAGAGGCGGAGAGGCGGCAGCGGCGAAGGCAGACGAGGGGGTGCTCGCGACGGTGCCGGGAGCTGCACGCCGAGGAAGGCCGGCAGCGCGACCTGGCCGAGGTGGAGACGCAAACCAGGGATAATAAAGATCCTCTATACCCCGAGCATCAGCAACCCCCTCCTGTTTCCCCCCGCGCTGAGATAGTGCGACCAAGGGGGCCCCTTTCCCACCCCCTGCCAGGCACTGTCCGCGAGGCCCGCGGAGTGAGGCGCCATCGCCGCTCCGCGTCTCATCACCAGACGGGTAGGCGCGACCCGGTCTCGGCCTCAGGCCCGCCTCATTCTTGGGGGTATTTCTTTTCCTTGGTTTTGGGTATGTGTTGTCGGCGCCGTCTGTGAGGTAGAATTGTATAAGTGTTGCCGTGTGCTCGGTAGTCGGTATTAGCTCTGCATTGTTTTCGCTTTTATATTTGCTTTTTGTGTAAATGGAATTGTGTTTTCTTTTTTTTGTGTGCTTTTGGTGGAATTGTATTTGTGTGCTTCCCGTGTGCCGCGAATAAATGTGCTTTATTATTGAACTGTTCTCCCGCTTCGCTTCGTCTTTTCCTCCATTGAATCCCCATCTTGCTTCACGTAAAGGGTTGGTAGTGGGCTGAATACGCCCGATAATTAATCGAACCGTTGAGGTCGACGATAACACCGCTCGGTTATTCTGATAGTACGGAACGGGTCGCTTAAGTGGCCCGTGTCCAAAGTCGACCTGCGGCGAGGTGCGATCGCCCGGTCTACCCTCCGCGTGGGTACTTAGGTAGGTCGAATTCGGCGAGCAACCCTATCCCACGCGGGGGCTGATTGGCTCGATCGCGGTGAGACCGAAAGGTCCACCCGTGACTGGTTCCCGGCGTTAGTCCGAGAGGGTCACGACTGGATTGTCCGTCCGGTGGGCGACGTGCCGCGATTCGAGTTACGTGGCCGTCAGCACGCCGGCGGGCGCGAAAACCGCAACACTGGTGTCAGGTCGTGCGATACAAATTCATCGCCCTCCTCGCGGCACTGGTATTGGAGAACAGGAAAACGGGCTGTCCTGTCTCCGGCTAAATTCACGGGAATCGGTCCAGGGGTGAGAGAAGCGACCCCCGATTCCCTCCAAATTACGAGCGAGCAAATTAACCCTTCACGAGAAGCAAGATGGCGTCTCAAGGCGAGCGGGAGCCGGGGGTATTAGAAATGGATGTAGAATGTGTAGAATCCATGGTCCAGGATGGAATCCCCGAGCAGGAAATGTTGATTGTGCAGGAACACGGACTCGCCCAACTGAACCCAGGGCCCGAGGTGGGTGCGGCAGCGGCCGCGGTGTATGACACCTCCCCCCCCTCTCCACCAAGACCCTTCCCCAACCCCTGCCGAAACGGCTCACTTGAGTGCATCCGACATGGCCCAGCTATTCACCATGCTGGCACAAATGAATGCGGCAATGACAAATGAAATAAAAAACGAAATGAAAGACATGAACAAACAAATAAACGAAAAGATGGATACATTCACAAACGAAATAAAACGCATGAAAACTAAAATGGAAACAAACATGAAGGAAGAAACGAGAAAGCTACGGGGTGAGACGCAGAACATGGGCCGATGCCTGCAGGCGGGCATGAAGGCCGTGAGCAGGGAACTTAAAATGGCGACTCCACGTGTGGGAGCAAACGAGCTGGAAGGGGGTGCAACGGCTGACAGGCCCGCGGTGGAGGCGGGTAAGGAAAAAGTAATTCGGGAGACAAGAGACGAGGTGAAAGTAATTGCGAGGGAGAGAAAAGAACAATTAATACGGAGAGCAAGGATGAGGTACGCGGAGATCGTGAAAGAGCAAGGAGTGAAAAACAGGGAAGGACGGGAGCGACTTAAAGAGAAAGCAAGGTTGACCTACTCAAAGATAAGGGAAAGACGCCAGAAAGAAGCAGAGACCAATAAACACGATGAAGACGGGATAAGTGACGCGCACACACACACGGAGGTAGTGGAGGACAATGGGGGTGAGCTCGCGGAGCGTGTTGGGACCCGGTGCGAGCAGCTGGATGACCTCCTCCAGGAACGAGGGGAGGGAGTCTGCCCCCTTGAGGCGAGTCACGACCAGGTGAGTTCGGTCGTGTTTTGCGAGGTTGAGGGGACGGGTGCTGTGGACGGGTGCACGGAGAGCTTGGGGGGTATAGAGGCCCCGGAGACCCTTGTGGGGACTCGAATCCCCAGTGTGGTTGTCCCTGTGTGTGTGGTGCAAGGTGTGAGTGCGTCCCCGTGTGTGGAAGCGACCCCGTGTGTGAGTGGTGTGGTGGCGATGGAGCCAGAGTACGTGCTTCCCAGCACGCCGTGTGTGGATGAGGCACCGTGTGTGGAAGAGGCCGTGGGTGTGAGTGAAACGGCCTGTATGAGTGAGGCACTGCGGGTTAGTGCCCCCGCGTGTGTGGGTGAGGCGCCGTGTGTGGATGAGGCACCGTGTGTGAGTGAGGCCGTGTGTGTGGATGAAACGGCCAGTATGAGTGAGGCACCGCGGGTGAGTGCCCCCGCACGCGTGAGTGAACGGCCGTGTGCAAGGTCGCTGTGTGCAAGGGAGACCGTGTGTGTGAGAGAGCGGTATGTGAGGGAGATGTCGGTTGGCATGCGGGAGCACGCAGCCGCATCTCCCGGTGTGAATGTGATGGAGTGGACTGTGTGCGTCGTAACACGCAGGTATGCGTGTGTGGAATGGAGACGGAGACGGCGACATGGGAGAAACGAAAGCCGAGTAGCGGCTGTAGTTGTTTCGGGGACCGTGCCGGGTTCGCCCAGCAGTGAGCACGCGGTTCGTGCTGTGCAACGCACAAGACCACCACGTGCTCGCTTGCGAGAGTGAAGTCCCGGTCCGGAAACGCACGCGGTGGATTTGCCGATCCCGCGGACGGACAAAGTTTAGGCAGGTAAACGGATTTGGACCGGACGGGTTCTCCACGCGATCGTGTGTGTTCAGCTCCAACGGGCAAAGCACATGTGTTCGCGTGGGAAACCCCTCGAGACGTGGGGCTTGTGTTTTTTTTTTTGCGCACGGTGACGTCATGGCTGCACGTGTGGTTGGAATCCGGCAGGAGGGGTATCTCTGCCGGATGGTCCCGTCCAAGGAGGGACGAGGAACACGTGCAGCTGCATGACGTCACGGGCAGGTGTAAAGTGCGCGAGCTCTGAGTTGCCGCGCAGGTGCTGCGCATAAAAAAAGAAAAAAAAAAAAAGCAAGCCTCACTTTCGGGTGCACAGGATTCCTGGGCAAGGGGTGAAAGACCCCCTTACCTGGGCACAGGATGGAAACGAGTTAGGGGGAAGGGTTAGCTTAGTTAGACCGACTTCATGGGGCAGGGGTAAGACCTCATGGAGTCCGTGGAATGGATTAGGTAGAGGGATTTAGTGAGCTTTAGGTTGGGAAATAAAATGATTTATTTTGGAGACAGAGACAGACTTTGGATGTGTAGTGGGGACGTAGTTTAGCTACGTAGTGTTAAAAGGAACGTGCTGTAGTTTAAGGGACGACGAGGGAGCACGAGTTAGTTAGGGGTGCAGATAGAAGGATGGCAGAGTTCAGTGTGTGTGTGTTGAGTTGTTGGTGAGTGAATTGGAAGCATGTGCTTGGTGAGTGAGTGAGGCCAGCGGGTCTGTGTGAATGGAGCGAATGGGGAATGCATGGTGCGATGAGTGATTGGGGGGAGGAGTGACTCCCGCCCAAGGGACCCCGGGGTCAGTGTAGAGTGAGTTAGCTGGGTTAGTCAAATTGAAAAATGGAGGTCGTTTTGTTGTTGGTGGGAAAGTAGGCTCGTGACCCATTTGGAGGGGTGCAGGAGCCCTGTTGACGGGCTTGGGAGCGTGGCTGCGAAAGGTGAGTATCGCTGAGTGGGTACCCCGGGCACCAGGCTAGTCGGCCGTGGTAGGCCAAGGGCCCATGGGGGGCCGGGATAGCGTAGTGGGCACGGGTGCGCCTGCTTGGTGCGGGGGCCCGGGGCGCCATTAGCCGCGTGGGCAGTGTTGTGGGCACGGGTGACCCTCGGAAAGGGGCCCGGGAGGCCGGCCTGCCACGTGTGCGTTTCAGGGGAGGTGCCATGGGGGGCACTCCCCGGTGTTAGGGAGCTGGTAGGCTCGGAGGCAGTGTAGTGCCCGGGGGTGCCATAGCGGGAGAATCGGCAGAGGGTCGTGCCTGCCAAAGGGAGCCACGTGTCCCAGCCAGGAGACCGTGTGAGGGCACGGAGAGAAAATTGGGGGGCGAGGCCCGAAATTGTGAGGACACCAACACAGGCGACGGGAATCTGGGTTGTTAGAACCAATAGTTTAAGCGAGAGGCGCTTGTTGAAAGCCCCGGGGTAGTTTAACAGTTAAATGGTTAGGGTAGATTAGGAGATGTACCCCTCCGCACCATCCATCCCCTCGCTGTCGTTGTGGGCCGCTGGACCCACTTTGGTTAAAGATCGCCGAACTCTGGGGAGGCCATTCTGAGGCTTCCTTGGGCCTCGACACAGGACGTCAGCTCTCCCTTGTTCCCCTCTGGGAAGGGAACGTAGGGGTTGGGAGTAGGCTAGGTGACAGTATAGGTTAGCCGAACAAGGACGATAAAGGGGGTTAGGGGACGATTTATAGTGGGGAAGTAAAAATAAAAACAACAAAAAAAATAAGTGGGGGCTAAATTGGTTTTTCACAAATTAAGGGAGTGGGTATGTACAGTGACAGGCAAAGGCGATAGGTTGGGAGGGAGACAGGTAGGTAGGTCCGAGCCCGCCTTCCGAGTGGCCAGCACCACCGCACTCCCTCCACCAACCTCCACTGAACGGCAAAGGCTGGCCAACTTCATCGGCTGGCCGTGTTTTGCTGCAAGGCAGAGGCCGGCTAACTTCATCGGCAGCTGTTGTTGTGCTGCAAGGCCTGTACCGGCCAGTTCATCTGCTGGCTGTTTTCTTCAAGGCCTGTGCCGGCCAGTTCATCTGCGGGCTGTGTTTGCCTGCAGCGGCCTTCTTCTGCGGGCTGTGTTTGCCTGCTCACCTTTGCCATGCCATGCCCACTACCCACGTTCACCAGCCCCGTTCAATTTTTGCTTTGCCCCCCCCCTGTTCATTTCCATGTGCGCCAGGATCAAGGCAACAGTTTGCAAGCTGCGAGAACTGCCCTGTTGGCAGCTACAACACGGGCCTGCAGTGGCGGCCCGTGCACCGTGTTTGTGTCCATGCATCCATTCGTTGTGCTCATTGCGTGTGCCACTTGAGCTGGCACGGAGACTGCGTTTGTGCAGCCCATGCACCGTTGTGGTTCACTGCATTCAGTTCAAGCCATCCATCCATCCATTCGTTGTGCTCATTGCGTGTGCCACTTGAGCTGGCACGGAGACTGCGTTGTGCAGCCCATGCACCGTTGTGGTTCACTGCGTTCAGTAAAAAGGGAAGGCCTCGGACTGCGTGTGAGCAGCCAGCCACGTTCCCTGTCACCTGCATTGTTTGAGCCAGAGACTGCATGCGGGCAGCCTGGCTCCCTGCTAACTGCTTTTCTTTTGCAGAGTTCAATGATCCTGGGCCATGGTTTAGTGTAAAATTTGTAAGTTAAGGTTAAGATGTACTGTAAATATGAGTGCGCCCCCGGCATGTCTGTCTAGCGCCGGCAATTTTATTTAAGTCGTCCGTGTGAGTGAGTTTGTTTAGATAGTTACGCAGCCCTCAGGTTATTTATTTTGGGGACACGAATACCATGAATGTCGCACTCAGGGATCCGTAGGTAAAATGTACTAGGGGAAAACTACACATGATGGCACACGAAAATTTGACGACTCGGGACGAGTCTGTAAAAAGGGAAGGGGGTAGTGTTGTGGTTACCAAATTCGCAAACCACCATTCAGGTCCCTTAGGTGAGGTATCTCGGTAAGTGCATGTGTAGTTAGGCCCAAACCCGTTGTCTAGTGGGAATACATGTCATTTATGCGAGCTGCGACTGTTCAGGATAGCCGTTTTTCTTTTACTATCTTTATTTTGGACCAACCGCCATGATTACCACCACAACCACAACATCAACCACCAACCACAACGCCGCTTCACCACAACCGCCACGACCTTCCCGTCACACCTCGCAACCGTAGCATCGCCACCGTTCTTGCCCCGCTGTGGGTACCGGTGTTGGATTCGTGCAGAGCGCGCGTCGAACAGCGTGTACAAAATCACGGATTTTGTGCTTCAAAAACGGATCAAAAACGACACACGCCCACTTTTTGCCGTCCAATCGGTGAGCGAGGGGCGATTTGGCCCCGCCTCCAGAACGATCGATATATGCAAATTTGTGGATCAAAAAGCCTTCACGCCCACTTTTTCTCGGGCCAATGGGGAGCGAGGTGAAAGGTCAAAGGGAGGGGGTCAAAGGCGAAGCTACTGGGGGATAAAAGGACGGTGTTCGTCAGTCAGCAGATCGAGAAGGAGTCGGAAAGGAGGGGACGAGTGTGGAAGTCTGGAGCCCGAAGCCTGCAGTAGCTGGAGAAGCTGAAGAGAGTCGAACGAGGAGAGCCCAAAGAAGAGTCCAGGGTGGAGAGTCCAGAGGCGGAGAGGCGGCAGCGGCGAAGGCAGACGAGGGGGTGCTCGCGACGGTGCCGGGAGCTGCACGCCGAGGAAGGCCGGCAGCGCGACCTGGCCGAGGTGGAGACGCACACCAGGGATAATAAAGATCCTCTATACCCCGAGCATCAGCAACCCCCTCCTGTTTCCCCCCGCGCTGAGATAGTGCGACCAAGGGGGCCCCTTTCCCACCCCCTGCCAGGCACTGTCCGCGAGGCCCGCGGAGTGAGGCGCCATCGCCGCTCCGCGTCTCATCACCAGACGGGTAGGCGCGACCCGGTCTCGGCCTCAGGCCCGCCTCATTCTTGGGGGTATTTCTTTTCCTTGGTTTTGGGTATGTGTTGTCGGCGCCGTCTGTGAGGTAGAATTGTATAAGTGTTGCCGTGTGCTCGGTAGTCGGTATTAGCTCTGCATTGTTTTCGCTTTTATATTTGCTTTTTGTGTAAATGGAATTGTGTTTTCTTTTTTTTGTGTGCTTTTGGTGGAATTGTATTTGTGTGCTTCCCGTGTGCCGCGAATAAATGTGCTTTATTATTGAACTGTTCTCCCGCTTCGCTTCGTCTTTTCCTCCATTGAATCCCCATCTTGCTTCACGTAAAGGGTTGGTAGTGGGCTGAATACGCCCGATAATTAATCGAACCGTCGAGGTCGACGATAACACCGCTCGGTTATTCTGATAGTACGGAACGGGTCGCTTAAGTGGCCCGTGTCCAAAGTCGACCTGCGGCGAGGTGCGGTCGCCCGGTCTACCCTCCGCGTGGGTACTTAGGTAGGTCGAATTCGGCGAGCAACCCTATCCCACGCGGGGGCTGATTGGCTCGATCGCGGTGAGACCGAAAGGTCCACCCGTGACTGGTTCCCGGCGTTAGTCCGAGAGGGTCACGACTGGATTGTCCGTCCGGTGGGCGACGTGCCGCGATTCGAGTTACGTGGCCGTCAGCACGCCGGCGGGCGCGAAAACCGCAACAATATTAACAACTGCCTTCTTTCGTTTTATTTCTTTTGGTAATTCAATATAAGAAGAAGCTTTAAGAGGGTTTGATTTTAGAATGTGTATATCTAAAAAGATGATTTTTTTAATATTGAATCCACTTCCTACCACTGTATTATCAACATCCTCCTCTTGTCTTGATAGTTCTTCATAAACCCCACTATTCAAAAAATCTTGAAATGATGTTATAAAATGAAGATCTGTTCTCATATAAGGAGTTCGTTCTTCATCTTGTCTTTTCATATTCATTTTCACTCCCATATAAAACTTTAAAGTTTTCATTTCTTTTAATGTCTTTCTAATAACTTTTTCAACATCAGGTTTCACTATTTCAATCGATTCAGCTATCGATGATGGACCTGGTTCTCCAAATTGAAAAATCCTTATTTTCATAAGCCCTTTAAATGCCCCCATCAGTGTTTTCAATATAATAGTCTCCCTTTACTTTAAACTCATGTTTCTTGTCTTTTTGTGATTGAAGATGTCTATTATAACTACTCTTCAAAACATCCTTTGAGCAGATACCACAATGTTTTCTTTCCAACTCAAGAGGAGATATTTGATGAACTAGATTAAATCTGTGTTTGTTGGTTTGAAGGTGTTTTTTATAATGCTTATATTCGTGATTACAAACATCACAGTACATTGTATTCACCATATTTATATAATAAAACTTTGCTTAAACTAAAATTTTCTTGATGAAAATTTCGTTTAATTTATTGGTGAATCTGTGCTTAAAACCATTTTATCCTCCAACTTTTTTCACTTAATATATACAATGTTTCAGGACACAAAAGACAAGTTTCAATCAATCTCTTCGTTTGTAAAAGATACTAAGAAATATGTCAAGGATGTAAAATTGAACAAAGATAAATATAACAACTATTGGATAAAAACAATTATGGTGGATATGATGAGTTCTTCAATTTCCTTCAGTGGAAGGGCTTTTAGTATACCTGGTAGAACATCAGTTAAATTATCTCCAACAAAAAGTTCCTCCTCTCCATCTGGTAATATATTCAAAACCAGAAAAGCAATGAAACAAGAAAAAGTTTCAAAATCAAAAACCTTATGGATGAAGCTGTTAGGGTTAGGGTTAGAAAAGAAAAGATAAGACCATCTGTAATATGCAAGGAGAAATTAGTATTTCTTTCAACAACCCTAAAGATGTAAATCCTGATGAAATAAAGGATGTTAATATATCAGGTGAAATTACATTTCGTTCAAGAGTAGTTGAGGATTATTTTAAAATTACCTTTAATATAAAAAATGTTGTCATAGAATATGGTAATGAAAAAATGAATATAGATATCGATGGTAATATTATTGAATATGAGTCAATATGCAACTGAAAGCATAGATGAATTTCAGTTCAAGTAAAGTTTTACTTCATAAATATGCTAGACTTTCTGATTGTCCATATGACAAATTTGAGAATTGTCCTGTTTGTGAAAGATGGGGATTAAACACAGAGTCAAAAGCCTATAAACAATTTATATTCTGTGATTATCTTCTGATAAATGATAATAAAAAATTTAAAAAGGAAAAGAATTATTTTAGATTTACACCAAAAATGAATTACTTTACAAGATTGATTCGAGAAATGAATGTAAACTATGAGGGTGATAACACACCTTTCCTTACAGGGGAAGAAACTGAACATATGAGAGAAATGTTCAAGGGATTGTTGTTATATATTATTCATGGATGTGATTTTCAGGGAAATATCAACACAAGATATTGCATAAATAAAATAATGGATTATCTTGAAATTAAATCTGAACTTAAGATAAAATATAGAGTTTCTAAAAAAGGCAATAATAAATTAAATAACCTGTTTTCCAAATATATAAATGAATGATTTTTTACCCATTTGGGAAAATAAGATAAAATTTAACAATCATAAAAATCTTCCAAATTCATTAAGATGTCTCAGAGTTGGTTCAAGCGGATGTAGAAAAACCTGCTTACTTTTGAAGATGCTCCTGACTCCCAACTTTTTAGATTATGATAATTTAATAATTTTCACAAAGTCGAGTTTTCAACCAGAGTATCACCTACTTACTCTCACAAGGTTTTAATGCTGGATTTCAAAAAGAAGATATAATCGCTTGATTTAAACTTCAAAAAAACCTAAATGATTATCATATTGAAGATATAATTCAACTATTTTGTGATACACAGAGATGTAAAAATAAATCAAAACCGATAACTTGTATTCTTAGTGATAATACGGATGATATTTCGTCTCCCCAAGATTTGGATGAATCAAAAAAGAACCTCGTTATCTTTGATGATTGTGTTAATGAGAGAAACCAAACGGTAATGGACAGCTACTACACAAGAGGGAGACATTCTTCTTGTAATTGTATTTATCTTAGTCAATGGTACTTTCAACTTCCTCGTCGTTCCATCAGAAACAATGCTAATACTTTTATTTTATTGAAGTTAAATTCAATAGATATAAATAATTTTTGGAGAGATAATTGTTCTACATTATGTAATAAAAAGGAATTTGGGGATTACATGAAGCACACGACTGAAAAATATAAATATATTCTTGTGAAACAACATGAGATATTAAGGGATATATTTTTTGAATTATAAACAATTACATATATCAATGACAATTATTATTATAAGTCTTGTGCGTAAATCTGCTTCTGGAAAAAACTTTCATAAATCAAGTTTCTTGTGTAGTAAAAATGAGAATATTGTAAATTTACTTAAAAAACACCCCGTGATACGCATTATATCAACAACAATGAGAGCAATAAGACCTGGAGAAGTAAAAGGTGAAGATTATCACTATATTTCAGTGGAGGAACATATGCGATTGAGGAATGAAGGTCAAATATTTGAGGAGGTTTCTCTTGGTACAACAAAATATTCACATTGTAAGAGTGATTAAAGGAAACTAAAATCTTGTGGTCTTGGGATATGAGAAACTAATCCAGAAGGAACGAGACAAATTATTAAACATCTGAGCGGAGTGAAGATTTTATCATTCGGTTTTAATGTTGATGAAGAAACTCAACGCAAACGTACGAAAAGCAGAGATGCACGTATTAGTGAAGAAGAAATTACAACTCGTATTAATGTTAATTAAGAATTTGATGAAATATTTAAAGAAAAGGATTTATTTGAACACATCTACTTGGATGACGAAGAAAAGGAAAATTTCCCGATTGATCTTTACAATTCACTATATGATATTTTCCAATAAATAAATGGATGCGAAAGAAAGAGCAAGAAGATTTAAGGAACATCAAGAGTTGGTTTCAAAAGTTGTAAAACAATAGGAAGACAGAAAGAAGAAACGCAGACAGAAACTAACGGGCGAAGAAGCATTTGAAAGAAAACAAGAGAAATTTTTTAAACCACTTTTAAAAACTTCCCAAGAAAAAATGAAAGATGTTTCCACAGTTCCCACAGTAGAATATACTCCTAAAAAACTTCAAATGTTAAAAGAATTTGATCAAATAACGGAGGAAGAATTCAAGCATTTCGGAGAATTAGAATAAGATGATGAAGGTTTATTTCAACAACTGGAAGAGATCAATCGACCCCCTGATTATATTGTGAATGCTCTTGAAAACAATGAATATTCAGCGGATTCAAAAACCAAAGCAGGACTCATTCCAACAGAACAACCAGCAATATTTCATCTTGTTCAAGAAAAGGTATTGATATTTAATGTTGAATTAAAGTTCTTGGGTTCTTCTCAACCCCCTGTTAAACTAACTCCGAGATTGATTTTTCTTCTCACAAAAGATGGAAGACAAGGTTCAACTGTGAGGGATGAATCAAAGTATTTTGATAAACCATTGGATATGAAAAACAATGATGATAAAGTATATATTGATCTGCTGAACACTCTTAATTATGGGGTTCGTATTTGTGATAAAAGTAGGAAAAATGAGAAGGAGAAACACATTATTCAGGCTTTAAGTATCCTTGGTTCAGGTCTTAGTTTTCTTCCAAATGACCCATCGCAATTAGTTAATGGACTGTTATTGTTGTTAGGTAGTAAGAAGGCTGGAAATAACAATTGTTTTAATGAAACATCAGCCATTTTAGACCAGTTGATGAACGTGAAAATAATTAATAAATCTCAATATAAAGACATTTTATTTCATATTTAATAAGATGAGAAACACAATCCTGAGTTTTAATTTCACAACAAGCGACCACACATCTTCATTCCCATACCCACTACAACTTGAAACAACAAAATAATATGAGGCATCTTTATTGTCCATTGAAACTTATAATACCTTATTTAATATGACTGATAAAAATGACAAGTTTAGTTATAATCCCGGAAGTGGATACAAAACGATAACAGTCTCACCCGGAGCATATGAGATTTCTCAAATATCTTCCGAAATTGCTCGTCTTATGAAAGAACAGGGTGATGAACCAAAAAACATTGTTATAGACATTCATAAACATACTTCAAAATCAACGATTAAAGTTAAAAATAACTACAAGGTTGATTTCACAATTGATAATTCATTTAGAGAGTTATTGGGTTTCTCCTCAAAAAAGATTGAAACTAATGGGAAGTTTTACAGTGATAATGTCATTCAAATATCCTCAGGAATAAATTTGGTGTTAATTCACTGTGATTTGAGTGATGGTGCTTATAATGATGGAATAAAAACAAATACAATATTTTCATTCAGCGCATACTCAACCCCAATTGGTTATAAATTCGATATGGCACTCAAAAATTTGGTTCATCTCCCTGTGTCAGGAAAAACAATACACAGAGTAAATTTTAGGATAACCGACCAAGATAATCGTATGATTTCTTTTAATGGAGAAGTTATATCAATCAGAAGGGTGAATATACTGATTCTGGCTCTCTTTTCCCCATGTAAATGAATGGGGGATTTTCAGCGATTCATATTTTTTTTCCCTAAAAAGTAAACCCCCTTTTTATCCCAAGGTATATTTATTTGTCTCCCTTTATAACCTCGGGACGCTTTTTTTCAAATAACCAATGCAATAAGATAAAGATTTGTTCAAGTAGTAAAGTAGTAATGTGATTTGTTAAAGGTGATTCTAAAGAAATATCTGAAACATGTAAGCCTCGGGACACTCTTTTTCAAATAACCAATGCATATTGTTTAGCTCACTCATTGAACCTATAAAGATTTGTTCATTCTCAAATTTCTTCAAGAGTTTAATTTTCTTTGCACAATAATCCCCATCTAAAATATTTAAAAACAAAACATTTGAATTTATATAATTTTTAAGATACCCCTTTTGTGCCATTACAAAATGATAAACTTCTCTTAATGCTCTTGTTTGAGCCACAGGTTATTTTTTGTTAAGCTACGCCCACTTTTCATAAGCCCCGCCCACGTTGTCATGACATTTTTATAAGCTCCGCCCCCTTTTCATGAGGTCATAAGCCACGTCCAGTTTCCTAAACCCCGCCCACTTTTTGCTAAGCCCCGCCCACTTTTATGAGATATTCCCATAAGCCACGCCCACTTTTCCTAAGACCTGCCCACTTTTCTTTAAGCCCCACCCACTTTTATGAGGTATATTCGTAAGCCAGGCCCACTTTTCCTAAGCCCCGCCCACTTTTGCTAAGCCCTGCCTACTCTTACATCATTTCCAGTTCATCTCTGACTCACAAAGAAATCACTAGAAAATTCTGGAATGTTATGGTTTTGAAAAATTTCCCAAGGAAGGCTTGCCTGGGCTTGCCTAGGGAATTTCCAAAGGAAACCACACCAACCAGTCTTTCCCGATAAAAGCCTCAAGCCCAGGCTCCATTTTAAACATTTTTTTTGCTGGCAATGGTGTGCTGTGTGCTTGCCTGGAACTCTCCGACTTTTATGGAACTAAACCTTCAAGTTGATGAACTGGATTCAAACCTCTTATCCATTGAGGTAAGATTTTATTTCCCTATTTTCAGTTTGATTTAAGCATAGACTCATTTAATTATTAAATAACTTAATCAATACATTATTATTTTCTCTCACAGGAAATTGTATCTGAAAATACCGATTTCTCCACAACTTTAGGCGAAATTGTTGGCTTGGTTGAAGACCTTGTGAGCGACCAAGACCCACAGAATGAGTGAGACCTTGAGTGGGATGATTTTGGGGTTCCCAGGAGATTGACTACTTGTATGGAACTAAACCTTCAAGATGATGATCTGGATTCAAACCTCTTATCTGTTGAGGTAAGATTTTATTTTCCTATTTTCAAACTTTGATTGAAGCATACTCATTTAATAATGAAATCACTTAATACAATATTATTTTCTCTGACAGGAAATTGTATCTGAAATACTAAATGAAAATATTGCGTTTGCTACAACTTGGGGCGAAATTGTTGGCTTGGTTCAAGACCTTATGAGCGACCAAGACCCACAGAACGAGTTCGTCCTTGATGATCCAACCAAAGAGTTTTACCTTGGAGACCAGCAAAGTCCTGAAAAAGAGTTTTGCAACAAGAGTACTCATTGTTAGTAATCAAGACAATATCCCCTGAACACGTTATACCTTGATGAGCCAGAATACAAGTTTTACCATGGAGACTCACAAATTTCAGACATTTTGAAAAATGGAGTTTTCCTTGATGATCCACAGTTATACTATGTGAGATCTATCACTGAAACCCATAAAAATTGGAAAAATGGAGTTTACACCTTCCTTCTATGAAACTTTGTGATTTTTGGTTTATGTAATTCATCAGCTAATTGCTCTTCAGTCTTAATGACATCATTAGAGCCTATATGTTTTTTGAATTTACAAGTCCAACTTTCAATTTCGGACTGATCATCTTCTTCACGATGAACCGATCAACTTTTTCTCTCAAGGTTGGATTTTGTATCAGAGACAAATTATACAACATTTCTCTATCGGATTCATGCTTTTCTTCCAAAGTTGTGGTATTCCCATAATCAATTTCGTGTCTCATGCACACTTCATCAACTCTATTGATGGGTTTACTCCATGATTTAGGATTGTCTGCCTCATCTAATCTTTTATCCAAGTTTGTGCCTGGACCACAGAAAGAATATCCTGGTAGATGTAATTCCCCTGTTATTCCAGTAGTTGTAAATTTACTTCCTGATAAAAACATTTGTATATCTCCTCCGAATTTGTGTATGGAGATAAATTGAGTTTTTTTTGAAGCACACACCGAACATATACCTTTTTCTATAACCCTGTTATTTTTACTTTTAATATATGAAATATTTTTAGTATTAGTTTTCTTTTAACATTCGAGACAATAACTCATTTATTTATGAGAAAAATTCCTGCAGAGTGCAAAAACCTTTTTAGTTTCCAACATGCACATTTGAATCTTAATTTTTAAAACATAAACGATCCTTAGAAATGCCTTCACTATCTCCTCCATTTATTTAAGAAAAAAAATGAAAAACTTAAATTAAAATGAATATCTTGCAGATGTCAATAGTCTTGTCGAAAACATTGCAAATAGACTTGTCAATTCTTCGTTTTCCTCCTCGGTGGGTTGAGTTATTTTCTGTAATACCCCCAATCATTTTTTAATCTCATCGGTTTCCATATTTTCATATTTATTTAGTCTCGCTCTTTCCTCCCTCTCCTCCCTCTCCTTCTCTCTCTTCTCTCTCTCCTCCTTCTCTTTCTTCTCTTTTTTCTCCCTCTCCTCCTTCTATCTCTTCTCTCTTTCCTCCATCTCTTTCTTCTCCCTCTCCTCCTTCTCTCTCTTCTCTCTCTTGAACTCCTTCCTCATCCCTTGCTATCCTTGAATCGCTTACACCCCATAGAATATCATACATATATTCATCAGGATTTCTTGTTATTCCTGTATCCAAAATAAGTTTTTTTTACAACAAGAAACCAATAAAATTACTTTTGAATTTCTAAAAGTGCCTTACCTTTTCTTAACTTTATAATTTTTTCCTTGTTTAACATTCTAATTAAATCTAAAGTTGTCGGTTTATCAACATCAGCATTATGCCAATCTTTTATTGAAAATACCTCATTCTTATGTTGTAGAACATATTTATTAAAATACCGAATACCCTTTTCTTGAAGGTATGCTTGGACACAGAAATGATAATTTTCTTGAAGCCTTCTTGCTGTCATTTATGTATTAGAAATATATGTTAGAATAACATTATGGCACGAAACACCTCCCCATCTTCCCATAGTTAAATCATTTTGTATTTCCTTACTTATTATATATAATCCTGTTTTTTTCTGTTTTCATGATATAAACTAGGGCAAAACCATTATTATATTTACCCTTATTAAATTCTTTTATTTGTTGTTTACTAATCGTGCTTTCACAAAACTCATTCTCTATACCAAGTGGATAATATTCTTCCTTACCAGACTGATTTAATTGTTCCAGGTCTTCTAGGTCAATTTTAAATGACCAATTATACCCTAAATCATTCATATCATACCCCCATTGTTCTATTCTCATACAAACGAAATGCCCTTCTTTATAAAAATTTATTTTAATTCGAACTGTGAATTCTGTATGACCTGGAGATAAAATCAACACTTCTGTATCTTTGGAATACACGGCCGTTTTATATAAGGATATATATTGATATATTGTGATAAATCGCTTAATCTCACCAAGTCATTCGCGTCAGTCGGGCTTGGATAATTTTTTAATTTATAAGCATTTTTCATATTAATATTTATGGTTATATTATATTTTTGTCGTTCAGCCTGTGCCTTTTTGTAATAATTTGATAAATCAATATCCAGTTCTTTCGATACACCAAAGATAGAACCATCTTTACCAACATGTCATTCATATGAGATTAAAATTAATGTCATAAAATTTTTTATTTTTGTTGAGTTGAAATAACACATATGGACAGAATTGCCCATAACACTTGGAATATAATTCTTGGACTTAAAATGTTTGATAAACACCATTCTGAAAGAATTTTATGACTTAATCAGGTGGTGGAAGACCAAAACTATCAAAATAATATTTGTCTTGACTATTAAAAATACAAACCCAATGAGAATAACACATATCGACATAATTGACCACAACACTTGGAATTTAATTCTTGGACTTGAAATGTTTGATAAACACCATTCTGGAAGAATTTTATGACTTCAACAGGTGGTGGAAGACCAAAACTATCAAAATAATATTTTCTTGACTATTTAAAATACAAACCCAATGAGAACTGTTCCCATTATGATCTTCCAAGTTCATAATAATATTCTTTGTATGTTTAGACACGTTTGTTAATTCATCTCTCATACAAATAACCACATTATGAATTTTTAATTTCTTACAATGTTTGACAAGTTCTAAATTTGAAATTGTATTCTTTCCAAATTCTTTAAACAACTCATCAATGCTCATTTATTTATTAGAAAGATATGATCCATTACCCCTTTTAGTTAAATTTACACCTGCTTGTGCAATCGAAGAAAGCATATCTCCAACTAACAATCTCGCTTTATCAGGCAAACTTTCAAGTTTTTCAGCAAAATCTACAATTATACCACTTCCACTAATTTGTTTCTCCAACTCTTTGTTATGTCTTTCCAATTTTTTTGAGCCTGGAGTTGAGCCTTCCTTTCATTGGCAGTTTTCACCGCTGTTGAAATACCACCCGTCAATGCTCCAACCGCACTTAAACCAGCAAATAAAGGAATTAGAAATGGGAGAAATCCTCCACTCGTCTCTCTTATTGAATATTTTTTCAACATCGGTTTTGTCATTTTAATTTTAAGTGAACCAGCATCATTAAAGATTTTAACCTGTTCTCTTGTGAGCAAAACATCAATTCTTACTGCTCCTTTTCTCTGAATTGTACTTACGTTAATCGTAGAAGGCTTTTGATTTTGAACACAAGATGATAGTTTATGAAGATTGATTTGATTAACATATACCCCAGTTGGTACTTTGCCACTCATTTATTTAACAAAAAATTACGTGAGACTAATCATCACACCATTATCTGTATTAATCTGCAATTCTGTTTGTTTCAAAAGCAAACAATATGTATCAACTTCTTCACTCTCTCCTCTTTCAATGTATAGAGAAGTATCCACTGGATTAGACTTTATAGTTTTCTTTTGAGCGCTCAGGTCAAACGCATAGATTGTATACAAACTTTTAAATGCTGTCATATCCAAAATAGGTTCTTTATTTCCATTACTTTCACACACCTTTTAGTAAGACTTGTATGCTTCAGCAAAATCATTTTTTTTCCCAATTAATTTCCAATCTATCTCGTGGATAAAATGTTCCATCTAGAGAAACGCGAAGTTGTTTCACCTTAGCATTATCACTCAATGCATTATTCTTATCAGTCGCAGTACCACCATCTGGCATTGTAAAAATGATCCACAGATATCGTGGATTTCCTTCCAGAACACCCAAATTCCATGTGTAAGTGGTTTGGTTGAGTTTAACGTCTTGACATCTTCTTTTGAGGTATGATACACTGAGTGGTTTCTTTGAGTAAAGTCTTCTATTCAACATCTCTTCTGTTTTAAGATTAGGAGTATATTCACGAATATACCAACTCATTTCCTCAATTACAAATATATTCTGATTACCAAAAGCACTAGCAACACCAAAAAGTAATCTCTTTTCATTCTCATTCCTTTGTAGTTGAAATCTAATTTTAAGACCATACAGAACTTTATCATGATCACAAAATCCAAATATACCTTAAAGAGGAACTGCCACAGTAAAACTATTAACTGATTTTGTATCATCATTATACGCTCCTTTCCTTTGAATTATTCCAGGGTCTGTGGTTGTTCCCGTTGACATATCAGGAATAAAACCTTCGACAGACCCCTTTCCCATTCTATCACTGAATGTATAGAGTGCAAATTTCATCATTTCAGACACAGCAGAGACATAATCAACTGCTTCTACTTCTTGTGTTCCAATGTACAAACCCACACTATCAAATATTTTCCAGTAGAAATCATTTACGAGTGTAGTGTTTGTGTTATTCCCAGCCGTGGTGAATTTAAATTCCACAACAAGCAACTTTCGGATAAATTCAAATAGGTTTGTTGATTATTTATTTCAAAACTTTTTGTACCATTTGCATTCCAGTCTGTTCCAGTTATTGCATTTACCTTGAAGTAATCTTCTTTTTTAGTGGAGTTTGAGATAATAATAGTATCATCCAAATCATAGATACTATCAATTACTTCCATACTTGCATTTATTTCGGAAAAAAGATGTTAAAACTTTTGAAACCCTGATCCAAGTATTCGAATTATTTTCTGTCGTTCTTGGGGGGACAACTGAGTTTTGCCTTTCTTAATTTCTTTAATTGCTTGTAATTTATGAGATTCCTTCTGGGCATCTTTTATGCTCTTTACACCACCTGCTACATTTCCCACAGCAGAAGCAGTTGAACCAATTCGGTCTTTATGTTTAAGAATAGTTGAACCAATACCCATTTGAGTATCAATTATCCCATCCCCTCTAAATTGATGTCCAACACCCCTTTGTCTCTTAGGTTTATAGTATCCTCTACCACGATACATACCTTCACCCTTGTTGTATGGGGATATGAACATCCCATCCCCTTTAATTATTTTATATTTTCCCAACTCGTGTTTCCACACAATAACCATCGTATTTATATATTGGAAAACTTCACGTAGGTGAATTCTGATGGATTTAACTTCCCCATTAAAAGAAATTATACAATTGTCTTGGTCGGTTATCCTAAAATTTACTCTGTGTATGTTTTTTCCTGACACAGGGAGATAAACCAAATTTTTGGGTTTCATATTGAATTTATAACCAATTGGGATTGAGTATGCACTGAATGAAAATATTGTATTTGTTTTTATTCCATCATTATAAGCACCATCAATCAAATCACAGTGAATTAATACCGAGTTTATTCCTCAGGATATTTGAATGACATTATCACTGTAAAACGTCCCATTAGTTTCAATCTTTTTTGAGGAGAAACCCAATAACTCTCTAAATGAATTATCAATTGTGAAATCAACCTTGTAGTTATTTTTAACTTGAATCGTTGATTTTGATGTTTGTTTTTGAATGTCTATAACAATGTTTTTTGGTTCATCACACTGGTCTTTCATAAGACGAGCAATTTCGGAAGATATTTGAGAAATCTCATATGCTCCGGGTGAGACTGTTATCGTTTTGTATCCACTTCCGGGATTCTAATTAAACTTGTCATTTTTATCAGTTTTCTTAAATAAGGTATTGTAAGTTTCCATGGACAATAAAGATGCCTCATATTCTTTTGTTGTGTCAAGTTGTAGTGGGTATGGGAATGAAGATGTGTGGTCGCTTGTTGTGAAATTAAAACTCAGGATTGTGCTTCTCATCTTATTTAATATGAGATAAAATGTCTTTATATTGAGATTTATTAATTATGTTCATGTTCATCAACTGGTCTAAAATGGCTGATGCTTCATTCAAACAATTATTATTTCCAGCCTTCTTATGACCCAACAAAAATAACAGTCTATTAACTAATTGCTATGGGTCATTTGGAAGAAAACTAATACCTGAACCAAGGATACTTAAAGCCTGAATAATGTGTTTCTCCTCATTTTTTCTACTTTTACCAGAAATACTAATCCTATAATTAAGAGTGTTCATCCGATCAATATATACTCTATCATCATTATTTTTTCATATCCAATGGTTTATCAATATACTTTGATTCATCCCTCAAAGTTGAACCTTGTCTTCCATCTTTTGTGAGAAGAAACATTAATCTCGGAGTTAGTTTAACAGGGGGTTGAGCAGAACCCAAGAACCTTAATTCATCATTAAATATCAATACCTTTTCTTGAACAAGATGAAATATTGCTGGTTGCTTTGGAATGAGTCCTGCTTTGGTTTTTGAATCCGCTGAATATTCATTGTTTTGAAGAGTATTCACAATATAATCAGGGGGTCGATTAATCTCTTCCAGTTGTTGAAATAAACCTTCATTATCATATTCTAATTCTCTGAAATGCAATAATTCTTCCTCCGTCATTTGATCAAAATCTTTTAACATTTGAAGTGTTTTAGGAGTATATTCTACTGTGGGAAGTATGGAAACATCTTTCATTTTTTCTTGGGATGTGTTTAAAAGTGGTTTAAAAAATTTCTCTTGTTTTCTTTCAAATGCTTCTTCGCCCGTTAGTTTCTGTCTGTGTTTCTTCTTTATGTCTTCCTGTTGTTTTACAACTTTTGAAACCATCTCTTGATGTTCCTTAAATCTTCTTGCTCTTTCTTTCACATCCATTTATTCATTTAATGAATTGTAAAGATCAACAGGGAAATTTTCCTTTTCTTCATCATCCAAGTAGATGTGTTCAAATAAATCCTTTTCTTTAAATATTTCATCAAATTCTTTCTTAACATTAATACGAGTTGTAATTTCTTCTTCACTAATACTTGCATCTCTGCTTTTTATATGTTTGCGTTGAGTTTCTTCATCAACATCAAAACCGAATGATAAAATCTTCACTCCGCTCAGATGTTTAATAATTTGTCTCGTTCCTTCTGGATTAGTTTCTAATATCCCAAGACCACCAGATTTTAGTTTCCTTTGCTCACTCTTACAATGTGAATATTTTGTTGTACCAAGAGAAACCTCCTCAAATATTTGACCTTCATTCCTCAATCGCATATGTTCCTTTACTGAAATATAGTGATAATCTTCACCTTCTACTTCTCCAGGTCTTATTGCTCTCGTTGTTGTTGATACAATGCGTATCACGGGGTGTTTTTAAAGTAAATTTATAATATTCTCATTTGTACTACACAATAACCTTGATTTATGAAAGTTTTTCCCAAAAGCAGATTTACCCACAAGATTTATAATAATAATTGTCATTTATATCTGTAATTGTTTATAAAACAAAAAATATATCCCTTTATATCTCATCTTGTTTCACAACAATATATTTATATTTTTCAGTCGTGTGCTTCATGTTATCCCCAAACTCCTTTTTACGACATAATGTAGAACAATTATCTCTCCAAATATTATTTATATCTATTGAATTTAACTTGAACGAAATAAAAGTATTAGCATTCTTTCTGGTGGAACGACGAGGAAGTTGAAAGTACGATTGACTAAGATAAATACAATTACAAGAAGAATGTCTCCCTCTTGTGTAGTAGCTTTCCATTACCGTTTGGTTTCTCTCATTAACACAATCATCAAAGATAACGAGGTTCTTTTTTGATTTATCCAAATCTTGGGGTGAATGTATATCATCTGTATTATCACTAAGAATACAAGTTATCGGTTTTGATTTCTTTTTACATATCTGTGTATCACAAATAATTGAATTATATCTTCAATGTTATAATCATTTAGGTTTTTTTGAAGTTTAAATAAACCGATTATATCTTCTTTTTGAAAACCAGCATTAAAACCTTGTGAGAGTGGTTGATACTCTGGTTGAAAACTCGACTTTGTGAAAATGATTAAATTTACATAATCTAAAAAGTTGGGAGTCAGGAACATCTTCAAAAGTAAGCAGGTTTTTCCATATCCGCTTGAACCAACTATGAGACATCTTCATGAATTTGGTAGATTTTTATGATTGTTAAATTTTATCTTATTTTCCCAAATGGGTAAAAAATCATTCATTTATATATTTGGAAAACAGGTTATTTAATTGATTATTGGCTTTTTTAGAAACTCTATATTTTATGCTAAGTTTAGGTTTAATTTCAAGATAATCCATTATTTTATTTATGCAATATCTTGTGTTGATATTTCCCTGAAAATCACATCCATGAATAATATACAACAACATCTTTTGAACATTTCGCTAATACGTTCAGTTTCTTCCCTTGTAAGGAAAGGTGTGTTATCACCCTCATACTTTACATTTACTTCTCGAATCAATCTTGTAAAGTAATTCATTTTTGGTGTAAATCTTAAAGAATTCTTTTCCTTTTTAAATTTTTTATTATCATTAATCAGAAGATATTCACAGAATATACATTGTTTATAGGCTTTTGACTCTGTGTTTAATCCCCGTCTTTCACAGGCAGGACAACTCTCAAATTTGTCATATGGAGAATCAGGGTTGTCTTGCATATTTTAAAAGTAAAACTTCACTTAAACTGAAATTTATCTATATTTTCAGTTGCATATTGACTCATATTTAATAATATTACCATCGATATCTATATACTTTTTTTCATTACCAGATTCAACGACAACATTTTTTATATTAAAGGTAATTTTAAAATGATCCTTAACTACTATTGAACGAAATCTCATTTCACCTGATATATTAACATCCTTTATTTCATCAGGATTTACATCTTTGGGGTTGTTGAAAAAAATACAAATTTCTCCTTGCATATTACAGATGGTCTTATCTTTTCTTTCTAAATCTTCATCCATAAGGTTTTTGTTTTTTGATACTTTTTCTTGTTTCATTGCTTTTTCTAGTTTTGAATATATTACCAGAAGGAGAGGAGAAACCTTTGTTGGAGATACTTTAATTTCTGTTCCACCAGGTATACTAAAAGCCCTTCCACTTTAGGAAATTGAAGAACTCATCTTATCCACCATAATTGTTTTTATCCAACAGTTGTTATATTTGTCTTTGTTCAATTTTACATCCTTGACATATTTCTCAGTATCTTTTACAAATGGAGAGGTTGATTGAAACTTGTCTTTTGTGTCTTGAAACATTGTATTTATTAAGTGAAAAAAGTTGGAGGATAAAATGGTTTTAAGCACAGAATCACCTACAAATTAAACGAAATTTTCATCAAGAAAATTTTTGTTTAAGCAAAGTTTTATTCTATAAATATGGAGAATACAACGTACTGCAATGTTTGTAATCACGAATATAAACATCAGAAAAAACACCTTCGAACCAACAAACACACATTTAATCTATTTCATCAAATATCTTCTCTTGAGTTGGAAAGAAAACATTGTGATATCTGCTGCAAGGATGTTTTGAAGAGTAGTTATAATAGACATATTCAATCACAAAAACACAAGAAAAATGAGTTTAAAGTAAAGGGAGACTATGATATTGAAAACACTGATGGGCATTTAAAGGGCATAAAAATAAGGATTTTTCAATTTGGAGAACCTGGTCCATCATTAATAGCTGAATCAATTGAAATAGTGAATCCTGATGTTGAAAAAGTTATTAGAAAGACATTAAAAGAAATGAAAACTTTAAAGTTTTATATGGGAGTGAAAATGAATATGAAAAGACAAGATGAAGAACAAACTCCTTATATGAGAACAGATCTTCATCTTATAACATCATTTCAAGATTTTTTGAATTGTGGGGTTTATGAAGAACTATCAAGACAAGAGGAGGATGTTGATAATACAGTGGTAGGAAGTGGATTTCATATTTTAAAAAAATCATCTTTTTAGATATACACATTCTAAAATCAAACCCTCTTAAAGCTTCTTCTTATATTGAATTACCAAAAGAAATAAAACTAAAGAAGGCAGTTATTAATATTAAGAACAATGATAATAAATGTTTTCTCTGGTCTGTTCTTGCTCACTTACATCCACCAAATTGTAATTCAGAAAGAGTAAAACAATATATGAAATATGAGAATACCTTGGACATTAAAGATTTTAAATTCCCAATGCCACGAACAGATATTCCTAAATTTGAGAAAAAGAATAATCTTTCGATTAATATATATGGATTAACGGATACAAAGAAAGTTCAAGTATTAAAAATTTGAAACAACTATAAAGATGAAGAAACACACATTGATCTTTTATATTTTAGTGTTGGAAAGAATTCACATTATACATTCATCAATAATTTATCAAGATTAATCTCTTCTCAGGTATTCAGAACAGCAAACAATATATATCCTTGTAAGCGATGTCTTAATTCATTTCATACAAAAGAACGATTAGAATAACATTCAAAATATTGTAGTAATCATAAATCAGCTGTAATTACAATGCCAACACCTGGTGAAAAGATTTCTTTTGAAGATTATAATAAATCTATCATGCACCCATTTTTGACATATGCTGATTTTGAATGTATCCTATAAAAGATAAATACTGCTTCTCTGCATCCAAAAGAATCATAAACAAATAAATATCAAAAACATCTTCCTTGTGGTTTTTGTTATTATATCAAATCATCTGTTGGAGAAAAGTATAATAAACTTGAACATTATAGTGGAAAAAAAGCTTCACAAGAGTTTGTAAAACGATTAGAAAAGGATTGTATAAGACTAAATTAATGAACGAAACAAATGAACCGATGAAATTAACCGAAGAAGAAAAATTAGAATTTAGAAAGAACAATATCTGTCATATTTGTGAGGGGGAAATTGAGGAGTCTAAAGTTAGGGATCATTGTCATCTTACTGGTAAATATAGAGGTCCCGCTCATTCCTCTTGTAATAAATTTCCTTCTTTTATTCCAGTCTTTCTTCACAACAGCACAAACTATGATACACATCTATTTATAAATGAACTTTCCAAAACACCAGGGAATATTTCTGCCATAACAAACACAAGTCAAAAGTATATTTCATTTACAAAAATGATATTCACAAAACCTTTAACTTGTATGAGGTTTCCAGATTCTTACAAGTTTATGGGAACACCACTCGCCTACCTCGCATCAAATCTATTTTTCATCAAATCATCAAATCTTAATTCATTCTTTCCAAAAGAGGAAATTCTAACTTAAGAGGAAATTCAGATTAAAGAGAGAATTCAAAGTAAAGAGGAAATTCTCATTAATGAGGAAATTAATGAAGAAATTCTAACTGAAGATGAAATTCTATTTACAAAGAAAATTCAAACAATGAATGAAATTCTAACTAAAGAGGAAATTCTGATTAAAGATGAAATTCTGATTAAAGACGGAATTCTAACGAGAGAGGAAATTCAAACAAGGAATGAAATTCAAAGTAAAGAGAAAATTCTTACAAGGGAATTTAGCCTTATGATTGTATGGATTCATTTCTGAGATTTAAAGAAACACACCTTCCTTCAAAAGAAAGTTTCTATGATAACCTTTCTGAAGAAGAGATAAGTGATAAGGAATATAAATATGCACAAGAAATTTGGAAAATATTTAAGACAAAGAACCTTGAAGAATATCATGATTTGTATCTAAAAACAGATGTTTTATTGTTCCCTGATGTGTTTGAAGCTTTTAGATCACTCTGTCATAATAAAAATTGTTATGGATTAGATCCTGCCCACTATTTCACAGCTCCTGGTTTAGCTTGGAGTGCAATGTTGAAAATGACAAAACAAGATATAGATTTAATCAGTGATGTAGATATGCTTTTGATGATTGAGAAGTCTAAGAGAGGTGGAATATCACAAGTATGTTCAAAAAGATATGCTAAAGCAAATAATAAATATCTTCCAAATTATGATAGTGAAA
Organism: Eptatretus burgeri; assembly: GCF_056783735.1. NCBI lineage: Eukaryota > Metazoa > Chordata > Myxini > Myxiniformes > Myxinidae > Eptatretus > Eptatretus burgeri. The sequence goes on along the minus strand of NC_140975.1, from coordinate 54,969,851 downwards.
AAGAGAGTAATTATTTGATGTATTTTGATGCTAATAATTTGTATGGATGGGCAATGTCTCAATCTCTGCCTTATGGTAAATTAGAGTGGGTGGAAGAAAAGGATTATGAAAAGGCTTTGATGAATATTGTTATTTCTTCTCAAGAGGAATTGAATGAGGAAGAAGAAGGTTATTATTTTGAAATTGATTTGAGGCACCCGAGTGATCTTCATAATAAGCATAAAGACCTTCCTTTTGCATGTGAGAAAGAAACCCCAAAGAAAGAATGGTTAAGTGATTATCATAAAAGTTGAAATATTAAAGGCAAATCAACAGAAAAGTTCTTAACAACATTCTATGATAAAGAGGGATATGTTTTGCATCAGAGAAGCTTAAAACAGTTTTTGAGAGAAGGATTGAGAGTAGCTAAAATTCATGGAGTTTTAAAATTGAAACAAAGTCCTTGGATGAAAAAGTATATTAAATTCAATACAGATATGAGAACAAACACAAAAGTAAAATTTGAAGGGGATTTCTATAAGTTGATGAATAATGCTGTCTTTGGAAAGACAATGGAGAATGTTAGAAACAGGCAAAACATTAGATTTGCAACATCTTGGAAAGAAGCTTCAAGATTGATAAATAAACCAAGTTTTAAGAGAGAAGAGGTTTTTTCAGAGAACTTTTCTGCTATTCATATGGAAAAGGAAAGTATTGTAATGGATAAACCAATTTATATTGGAACAGCAGTTCTTGATTTATCAAAGATATTAATGTATGATTATTTGTATGATGGCTTAAAGAAAGAGTATGGTGAAAATGCTTCATTGTTGTATATGGACACTGATAGTTTTATCCTCAATATAAAAACTGATGATGTTTATAAAGATATGAAGAAAAATATTGGAGTATATGATACCAGTAATTTTAGTAAGAAAAGCGAGTTATTTTCCAAAAAGAATTAAAAGGTTATTGGTAAGTTTAAGGATGAATTGGGTGGAAAAGTAATGAGTGAGTTTATTGGATTGAGAGCAAAGGCTTATGCTTATAAGTATGGTGATCAGATTGATAAGAGGTTAAAGGGAATAAAGAAATATGTAATAAAGAAATCAATAACTTTTAGAAATTATTATAATTGTTTGATGAATAAGAAAGATAAATATAGAAAAATGAATACAATAAGAAGTTACAAACATAACATATACAGTGAAGAAGTAAATAAGAAGGCATTAGGAGCCTTTGATGATGAGATTTATTTTAGATAATGGAATAGATTCTGTTCCATATGGATATTGTATGATAGAGTGAATAGAATAGATAGTGTTTAATGATGGGAAGATGTGTTTGGGTTTCTTAAGGACTACCGCCGCGTTTTTTCACAATATATATATATATATATAATATATATATATATATATAATATATATATATATATATATATATATATATATATATATATATATATATATATATATATATGGTCAAACCAAGTATTAATCAAATTAAAGAGTGAAGAAAATCTCAGTCTTGGGATATAAATGGAAAACATAATGAATGTGAAAAATATCAAATAAGTCTTGTTGAAAAAAATAACTAAAACAAAGTTAAACAAAACAAATAAGCGAATGAATTTAAAGACAAGTAAGTTCGAGGATGTAAAGAAAAAAAATAAATATCCTTGAATGGACTGAAAACTTTGATGGTTATCAATTGAACAATGAAAAAACAATTTACTACAATCTCAAAATATGTGGCTCAGGAGGTGGTCAAACAAGAGCATGAAGAGAAGTTTATCATTTCGTAATGGCACCAAAGGGGTATCTTAAAAAATATAAAGATTCAAATGTTTTGTTTTTAAATATTTTAGATGGGGATTATTGTGCAAAGAAAATTATGTTTTGCTCACAAGAGAACAGGTTAAAAGCTTGAATGATACTGGCTCACTTAAAATTAAAATGACAAAACCAATGTTGAAAAAATATTCAATAAGAGAGACGAGTGGAGGATTTCTCCCATTTCTAATTCCATTATTTGCTGGTTTAAGTGCGGTTGGAGCATTGATGGGTGGTATTTCAATAGCGGTGAAAACTGCCAATGAAAGGAAGGCTCAACTCCAGGCTCAAAAATAATTGGAAAGACATAACAAAGAGTTGGAAAAACAAATTACTGGAAGTGGTGTAATTGTAGATTTTGCTGAAAAACTTGAAGGTCTGCCTGATAAAGCGAGATTGTTAGTTGGAGATATGCTTTCTTCTATCGCACAAGCAGGTGTAAAATTAACTAAAAAAGGTAATGGATTATATCTTTCTATTAAATAAATGAGCATTGATGAGTGGTTTAAAGAATTTGGAAAGAATACAACATCAAATTTACAACTTGTCAAATATTGTAAGAAATTAAAAATTCATAATATGGTTATTTGTATCAGCGATGAATTAACAAATGTGCCAAAACATGCAAAGAATATTATTATGAACTTAGAAGATAATAATGGGAACGGTTCTCATTGCGTTTGTACTTTTTAATAGTCAAGACAAATATTATTTTGATACTTTTGGTCTTCCACCACCTGTTGAAGTCATAAAAATTCTTACAGAATGGTGTATATCAAACATTTCAAGTCCAAGAATTAAATTCCAAGTGTTGTCGTCAATTATGTCTATATGTGTTATTTCAACTCAACAAAAATAAAAATTTTTTATGACATTATTTTTAATCTAATATAAATGACTTATGTTGGTAAAGATGGTTCTATCTTTGGTGTATCCCAAGAACTGGATATTGATTTATCAAATTATTACACAAAAGCACAGGCTGAATGACATAAATATAATATAACCAAAAATATTAATATGAAAAATGCTTATAAATTAAAAAATTATCCAAGCCCAACTGACGCGAATGACTTGGTGAGATTAAGCGATTTATCACAATATATATCCTTAAATAAAACGGCCGTGTATTCCAAAGATACAGAAGTGTTGATTTTATCTCCAGGTCATACAGAATTCACAGTTCGAATTAAAATAAATTTTTACAAAGAAGGGCGTATCGTTTGTCTGAGAATAGAACAATGGGGGTATGATATGAATGATTTAGGGTATAATTGGTCATTTAAAATTGACCTAGAAGACCTGGAACAATTAAATCAGTCTCGTAAGGAAGAATATTATCCACTTGGTATAGAGAATGAGTTTTGTGGAGCCACGATTATTAAACAACAAATAAAATAATTTAATAAGGGTAAATATAATAATGGTTTTGCCTTAGTTTATATCATGAAAACAGAAAAACAGGATTATATATAATAAGTAAGGAAATACAAAATGATTTAACTATGGGAAGATGGGGAGGTGTTTCGTGCCATAATATTATTCTCACATATATTTCTAATACATAAATGACAGCAAGAAGGCTTCAAGAAAATTATCATTTCTGTGTCCAAGCATACCTTCAAGAAAAGGGTATTCAGTATTTTAATAAATATGTTCTACAACATAAGAATGAGGTATTTTTAATAAAAGATTGACATTATGCTGATGTTGATAAACCGACAACTTTCGATTTAATTAGAATGTTTAATAATGAAAAAATTATAAAGCTAAGAAAACGCAAGGCTCTTTTAGAAATTCAAAAGGAATTTTATTGGTTTCCTGTTGTAAAAAAAATTATTTTGGATACAGGAATAACAAGAAATCCTGATGAATATATGTATGATATTCTATGGGGTGTAAGTGATACAAGGATAGTAAGGGATGAGGAAGGAGTTGAAGAAGAGAGGGAAGAGGAGGAAACAGAGAAGAGAGAGAAGGAGGAAAGAGAGAAGAAAGAGAAGGAGGAGAGAAGAGAGAAGAGAGAAGAGAGAAGAGAGAAGAGAGAAGAGAGAAGAGAGAAGAGAGAAGAGAGAAGAGAGGAGAGAATGAAAAAATATCAAAATATGGAAACCAGTGAGATTAAAAAAAGATTGGTGGTATTACAGAAAATAACTCAACCCACCGAGGAGTAAAACAAAGAATTAACAAGTCGATTTGCAATACTTTCGACAAGACTATTGACATCGACAAGATATTCATTTTAATTCAAGTTTTTCATTTTTTTCTGAAATAAATGGAGGAGAGAGTGAAGGCATTTCTAAGGATTCTTTATGTTTTAAAAATTAAGATTCAAATGTGATGTTGGAAACCAAAAAGGTTTTTGCACTCTTCAGGAATTTTTCTCGTAAATAAATGAGTTATTGTCTCAAATGTAAAAAGAAAACTAATACTAAAAATATTTCATATATGAAAAGTAAAAATAACAGGGTTATCCAAAAAGGTATATGTTCGGTGTGTGGTTCAAGAAAAAATCAATTTATCTCCAAACACAAACTCGGAGGAGATATACAAAGTTTTTATCAGGAAGTAAATTTCCAACTACTGGAATACCAGGGGAATTGCATCTACCAGGGTATTCTTTCTGTGGTCCAGGCACAAACTTGGATAAAACATTAGATGAGACAGGCAATCCTAAATCATGGAGTAAACCCATCAATAGAGTTGATGAAGTGTGCATGAGACACGATATTGTTTATGGGAATACCACAACTTTGGAAGAAAAGCATGAAGCCGATAGAGAAATGTTGTATAATTTGTCTCTGATACGAAATCCAACCTTGAGAGAAAAAGTTGATCAGTTCATCGTGAAGAAGATGATCAGTGCTAAATTGAAACTTGGAGTTGGAAATTCAAAATTTTATAGGCTCTAATGATGTCATTAAGACTGAAGAGCAATTAGCTGATGAATTACATAAACCAATATTCACAAAGTTTCGTAGAAGCAAGGTTTAGTCCAAGGAAGTTGATTATATCTGCTCCTCTGATTTGATTGAACTCAATAATGATAAGGTACAAGTCTGCTTTAACCGTTATTGATTTGAGGAGTAGATACGCATTTGTTGTCCCTTTAAAAAACAAAACAGATAATACTCTTATGTTAGCCTTTCAACAGATATTTAATAAAAGTAAGAGAAAAATTAAAAAATTGTGGACTAATGAGGGTCGAGAGTTTTATAACAAGACATTTATAAATTTTCTAAAAAATAACAGTATTACATTATACAGTACCTTTAATGAAGGGAAGGCCGTTGTTGTTGAACGTTTTAATCGTACCTTAAAAGAGAGACTATCGAAAAAATTCACAGAACTCGGTTCACAACAATGGTCATCTTTTATTCAGGATATTGTGGATAAGTATAATGACACGATTCACACGTCAACGAATATGAAACCATCAGAAACATTTACAAAATTATAACATGAAAAACAGATTAATATCAGAAAACCTAAGTTCACAGTTGGTAATATCCTAAGAATATATAGGTGGAAATCTCATTTTGAAAAAGGTTATATTAAACGATGGACGAACGAACTTTTAAAAATTGTTTATGTAATAGATACGGTTCCTTGGACTTATAAGATATATGATTTAGAAGGGGAAGAGATTTTAGGTTCATTTTAGTCACAGGAATTACAAAAGACAAAACTAATATCAGCAGATAATACCCATGGGAGCAATGGGTTGGTCCTTCACACCCTCCTACTTTTCACCGTTGTGGACACTCGAGGGCCAAGCCCGAGGTGTATAACAGAATATAATGTGTGTGAAGGGGGACGTTCTTTGATCTGTGAACCCCAAACACAGAATCCTCAACTGAATAGTCAAGGCTTAACTTTTGTTTGTTGATGTGTGTGTGTGCAATGGGAGCAATGGGTTGGCACTTCATACTGATGTGGATTTTTTTAACCCACCTTGTTGTGATCGTTGTCCTCCTGAAGGATTCTAACTGGCCGATTGTGGAATCCTATTTGACTTCAGACAGAGTTTAACGTTTGTCCGATTTGATTATAAAATCCTACAAAAACCCTATCGACACTGATAAAACTGATGTCCACACAAGTCCTTCCTTGTGAAACAATTTATTTCCTAATTATACACCATACACTTCTCACCCTTGTACAATGAACTTAAAAAATCCCCATTTGTTTGCAATATTATTTGGTTCTATTTCATTTATTCTTACTTTAGTTAACAGTTAGACCAACCCGATTCAATTCACGTCTACATTACATCAGAGAGTTTTATTCTAGCTTGGTACTTGGTCAGTTCCAAGGAGTACAAGCCACTGAGAAACTATACTTCCTCACGTGCTCGTACTGAGAAAATGTCTTTCAAAATATTTTATACTTCCATGAGAGAGAGGTTGGGGGATATTCACCCAGACTGTAGACGTGTCCTTTAGACAAAAAGCCACTTCGTACATTTTCTTCGCAAAGGTTTTTTTATCAGCTCGGTCACTCTGCTCCAGAACAACACATTTCTTATCATTTTAGGGCAAAAGTCTTTTGGCCAGAAATGACAGCCAATTCAATTTGCAGCATAAAAGTTACATTTCTGAAACTCAATTTGTTACAATTTAAAATACATTAATATAAATTTTTCCCCCACACTCCCCCGTTTTTTTTTTTAAAGGAAAATTGAATAATTTTTCTTACACATGATTACCATGTCCCATTCCTGAAGGAGAAAAGATTTCCATTATTCAAGTTCAATCAACAATGGCAGCATGTGCTCATATCAGAAAATGAGTGAGTTTCCATTTAATTTATGGCCTGTTCATCAGCATGTGTCACACATTGGAAACATGCTACCCGAAGTCAGAAGATAAACAGGTCAGGGTGTGGATAGAGCGGCACCCAACGGGAAACACAATCGAAGCACTCCCTGAGCTGAGGAAAAGGTAGATGTGGGTAAGTACAAGTTTGGGCCAGACACTGGGTTGAAGGAGCGCAGTGTGGAACTCCAGGCCTGTCGTACATTGAAGCAACCACATCAAGTTCACGATGTATTTGCAGAGCGGCAATCGAGAGTGTGGCTGAGAACATTCCTCCACGCAGGCACCACACAACGCCGACGTTTAGACTTTGCTCAACCTTCTCCACAGTGGGTTTTTCCTTTCTTTTCCCACATTTCTCCATCTTATCTCCTCAGGAAGGGGAGGGATAATCATGTGTTGAATGCTCAATCACCCAAATCTGGGTTCTCCCATCCTCTAATCTTTGTGTGGAAGTTCTTTCCAAACTTCATTTAGATGAAATCGTACATTGCTTCAAAGACTGCTTTCAACACTCCGAAACAAACAAAGCATCAATTAAACACCAATCAATAAACGTCATGGGCACATGTAGTTCTACAAGACTAACAAAGATTCTTATGGAAGCATTTAACTTGCATTATATGTCATATCAATATTTTAATCCCTTTCCTTGTTATTTCCCAAAACAACATGCTAAAATATACAGAAATCCCAGTTGTAAGTATACTCAAAACATCCATCTCATTTCCATCGACATTTCAAATCTCTGACATTTCTCCATCTGTCCACTTCTCTCTCACCAAAACAGCAAACATGCTGCCATTTTTCCAATTCACATACACAAACCATCTATCACTTCCTCTGACCTTCTCAATTATGAATCCATTTTCCTTCATCAAAACAAGTAAATCATTTTAAACAGTTGTTCAAAAATTGTCAAATCACTTGTCAAATCTGTTATCAGGCGAATATCATTTAAATTGCAGCTCAAACACTCTGTCTACACATGCAGCTTCACCCTCCACAATCTTTATCCCAGTCTTAGAAAAGCATCTTAAACTTCAGATTAATAAACATCCAAACTCTCTTGAACAACTTTTTGGTTAAAACAATAAAATATTTCCTTTTAAAAACCATAAATGAAAAATTAAATCTTCAGCATCTATCCAATTAAATCATGAATTTACCTTGACTGAATCGATCAAAGGGTTACACTGGGTTGTTTGCCATTGCCTTCCCAGCACAAGTTCAGGTAACCTCAACATTCGCAGACGAATAAAACAATATTTCAACGTCCATCCGAGGGAATCATCTATTATCTGTGAATTGCCCCACGTGCTAAACATCATCAAATCATTAAAAGCATTCCAAATCACGTTTCTACATTTAAATCACATACAGTATATCCACATTCACAATTGTTATTTCACAATTTATTCAAAATCCCGATGGTTGTAAAATAAAACTTCAACACTTTTTCCAAAATGGACTTCACTTTAAACAGATTCAGTCGAGAGGTTGCGCCACAAACACCAAGGAACGAGGAACAGGAAGTTCTCTCCACATCCGGTGGGAAGAAAAAGGAAAAAACTCTGACAGGCAAAACCCACAGTTTGCATTACTCTGTCATGGCTTCAACACATACACTAAACAGCATTGCATCTCATCGACTCGCGTGTGATCACGTGACAAATACCAATCACATTTCTATCTCATCCTCTTGAATCTGCATATGAATCGAATTTCACACCTAAAGCAAAGGCTCGAACAAAGACTCAGTGTAAAGAGAGGCCACCCCCCACAGATCGAGTGGAGGGGGTCTCACACAGTGTAGTTTGCGACCTTCGCGTGGAAATACAATGCAAAGAATGTATAACATGCCATTTCAAACAGACCCACAGCTCAACTCAGCACGAGTTAAAATATCGTCAAAATCCCAACAAAACACGTTTCATTGCAGTGAATATTGGACTCGCACAAGTTTCATTTTTATACTCTCAGTAACACATGCATCTCAATGCAAATCACCAACCATGCTCTCAGCCGGTTAATCATCTCCTGCACTCTAAAAAACGTTTCATGCAAATCATTGCATTTACAAATCCGTAAAACCTCCACACAATATAATATAACAACCTCACTGCCAACAAACTTCCAGTGAGTTCAATGAACAAAAAGTAACTCTTATAACTCTTACCAACAGGTAACTTATAATATTTATTTATTTTAACCCTATCTCGGCATCTCAGCCGTGTCCTCGTCCATCTCTCTCACAGCCGGTCCTTATCAATGCAAACATGTGGTATGTCACTTCATCATTCCCATTTAATTACGCATCTGGCTTCTTAACGAGCCTCTTCTTGTCATCTGACTCCTCTTCTTCTCCAGCACTTTTCTAAAACAACTACAGTACTTATCATTTACTTTAAAATGGACTCCCTCCGCCGGATCCTCTTCTTTCTCTCAATAAAATTATCTGACAATGAACTTTTCTTTGTTCGAAATGCGTTACCTGCTGAGAGTGCTCTCCCTTACCTTCGCTCAAGCACTTGTCGTTCCTCCAGGCACTGCCTCCGGAAGATTAAGCACCTCCGGTCACGAGCACCGCAGCAACATCGGTTCGAATCCGAGTCTCGGCGCCAACTGATGTGGATTTTTTTAACCCACCTTGTTGTGATCGTTGTCCTCCTGAAGGATTCTAACTGGCCGATTGTGGAATCCTATTCGACTTCAGACAGAGTTTAACGTTTGTCCGATTTGATTATAAAATCCTACAAAAACTCTATCAACACTGATAAAACTGATGTCCACACAAGTCCTTCCTTGTGAAACAATTTATTTCCTAATTATACACCATACACCTCTCACCCTTGTACAATGAACTTAAAAATCCCCATTTGGTTCTATTTCATTTATTCTTACTTTAGTTAACAGTTAGACCAACCCGATTCAATTCACTTCTACATTACATCAGAGTTTTATTCTAACTTGGTACTTGGTCAGTTCCAAGGAGTACAAGCCACTGAGAAACTATACTTCCTCACGTGCTCGTACTGAGAAAATGTGTCTTTCAAAATATTTTATACTTCAATGAGAGAGAGGTTGGGGGATATTCACCCAGACTGTAGACGTGTCCTTTAGACAAAAGCCACTTCGTACATTTTCTAAGCAAAGGTTCATTTATCAGCTCGGTCACTCTGCTCCAGAACAACACATTTCTTATCATTTTAGGGCAAAAGTCTTTTGGCCAGAAATGACAGCCAATTCAATTTGCAGCATAAAAGTTACATTTCTGAAACTCCATTTGTTACAATTTAAAATACATTAATATTAATTTTCCCCCCCACAATTCCCTCCTACTATACACCGTTGTGGACATTCGAGTGCCAAGTCCGAGGTGTATAACACTATATAATGTGTGTGAAGGGGGATGTTCTTAGATCTGTGAACCCCAAACACAGAATCCTCAACTGAATAGTTAAGGCTTAACTTTTGTTTGGTGGTGGTGGTGGTGGTGTGTGTGTGTGTGTGTGTGTGTGTGTGTGTGTGTGTGTGTGTGTGTGTGTGTGTCCTCACACTCACATTCAAAATCTTAACCCCAACCCTCACATTCAAAATGTCAACGCCAACCCCGCCAACCCTCGCCCAACACAATGTCTTTTTAAAAATGAGATTTCCACCAATATATATTTTTTCGTTTTTTTTCTCTTCTTCCAATTCTGTCATTTAAGGCTTTCAGGTTTAATGATGTAGAAAGGGGGAGTAAGCCTGCACTTTCTTCCCAGAACTAACAATATATATTTTTTATGTTTTTTTCTCTTCTTCCAATTCTGTCTTTTAAGGCTTTCAGGTTTGATGGCGTAGAAAGGGGGAGTAAGAACTTTCTTGATAGGTTTCGATCCCAAAGAGTGGTAGCATTTCAAGTCTCCAAGATAAACGCAACTTTCCAAGTCCCCAAGGTATAACCACATTCCTGTTGAGTTTCCAAGATACGTATCACATTGTGAGTTATCAAGCCAGAACCCACATTTCAAGTCTCCAAAAATATAACCATCTATCCAAGACTCCAAGGTGGAATCACAATTTCCAGAAATATTGTGGGTTTCAGTGATAGATCTCACATAGTATAACTGTGGATCATCAAAGAAATCTCCATTTTGCCAATTTTGATTGGTTTCAGTGATAGATCTCACATAGTATAACTGTGGATCATCAAGGAAATCTCCATTTTTTCAATTTTTGTGGGTTTCAGTAATAGATCTCACATAGTATAACTGTGGATCATCAAGGAAAACTCCATTTTTTCAATTTTTGTGGGTTTCAGTGATAGATCTCACATAGTATAACTGTGGATCATTAAGGAAAACTCCATTTTTCCAATTTTTATGGGTTTCAGTGATAGATCTCACATAGTATAACTGTGGATCATTAAGGAAATCTCCATTTTTCCAATTTTTATGGGTTTCAGTGATAGATCTCACATAGTATAACTGTGGATCATCAAGGAAAACTCCATTTTTCAAAATATCTGAAATTTGTGAGCCTCCAAGGTAAAACTTGTATTTTGGCTCATCAAGGTATAACTTGTTCAGGGGGTATTGTCTTGATAACTAACAATGAGTACTATTGTTGCAAAACTCTTTTTCAGGACTTTACTGGTCTCCAAGGTGTAACTCTTTGGTTGGGTCATCAAGGACAAACTCGTTCTGTGGGTCTTGGTCGCTCATAAGGTCTTCAACCAAGCCAACAATTTCGCTCCAAGTTGTCGCAAAAGCAGTATTTTCATTTCGTATTTCAGATACAATTTCCTGTGAGAGAAAATAATGATGTATTAATTAGGTGATTTAATTATTAAATGAGTATGCTTCAATCAAACTTTGAGAAAAGGAAAAATAAAATCTTACCTCAACAGATAAGAGGTTTGAATCCAGTTCATCAACTTGAAGGTTTAGTTCCATACAAGTAGTCGATTTCCAAGGAACCCCAAAGTCATCCCACTCAAGGCCGAGCTCGTTCTGTGGGTCTTGGTCGCTCACAAGGTCTTCAACCAAGCCAACAATTTCGCCCCAAGTTGTGGCAAAATCGGTATTTTCAGATACAATTTCCAGTGAGAGAAAATAATAATGTATTGATTAAGTTATTTAATTATTAAATGAGTCGATGCTTAAATCAAACTGAAAATAGGGAAATAAAATCTTACCTCAATGGATAAGAGGTTTGAATCCAGTTCATCAACTTGAAGGTTTAGTTCCATACAAGTCGTCGATCTCCAGGCAAGCACACAGCACACCATTGCCAGCAAAAAAATGTTTAAAATGGAGCCTGGGCTTGAGGCTTTTATAGGGAAAGACTGGTGGGTGTGGTTTCCTTTGGAAATTCCTTGGGCAAGCCCAGGCAAATTTTTCAAAAGCATAACATTCTAGAATTTTCTGGTGATTTCTTTGTGAGTCAGAGATGAACTGGAAATGATGTAAGAGTAGGCGGGGCTTAGCAAAAGTGGGCGTAGCTTATGTAAATAACTCATGAAAGTGGGCGGGGCCTACAAAAATCATTGAAAAGTGGGCGGGGCTGAGGCAAAAGTGGGCGGGGCTTATGAAAAGTGGGCGTGGCTTAAAAAATAACCTGTGCCTCAGGAGGTGGTCAAACAAGAGCATTAAGAGAAGTTTATCATTTCATAATGGCACAAAAGGGGTATCTTAAAAATTATATAAATTCAAATGTTTTGTTTTTAAATATTTTAGATGGGGATTATTGTGCAAAGAAAATTAAACTATTGAAGGAATTTGAGAATGAACAAATCTTTATAGGTTCAATGAGTGAGCTAAACAATATGCATTGGTTATTTGAAAAAGAGTGTCCCGAGGCTTATATGTTTCAGATATTTCTTTAGAATCACCTTTCACAAATCACATTACTACTTTACTACTTGAACAAATCTTGATCTTATTGCATTGGTTATTTGAAAAAAAGTGTCCCAAGATTAAAAGGGGAGACAAATAAATATACCTTGGGATAAAAAGGGGGTTTACTTTTTAGGGGAAAAAAAAATGAATCGCTGAAAATCCCCCATTCATTTACATGGGGGAAAGTGAGCCAGAATCAGAAAATTCACCCGACTCACCCTCAATGTTCCATTCTGTAAGCAATTGCACAAACCACTGCTCCAAGAAGCCTTGACAAGATTTATGTATTCGCAGCTCCTTACCATTACCACCATACATTGGTGAGAATTACAGTATACAGTGCTCAAATAATGTAAATTACAGTAGAGTACTTACTTGCACATATTTGTGGTGCAGTTTTTTCACTCTTTCCGAGTTCCTCTCAAAAGGTACACGGTACACTTGCTTCATCCCAACTCGGTTTTCTTTCAGGATGCAGTCAGTTGTTGACAAGCCCACTTCATCAATGCCTGGAAACATGGCATTATCTTCAACAATGCGACTCTGGATCTCACAGTCGAATCATGTTGTTTGCCTGAACCATATTGACAAAAGCATTTTGTTGCTCTGCAGTGAATAATTGTCATCTCACACCATACCACCAGCTTGTCATCTTTCAATTCTTAAAAAAAAAAAAAAAATATATAAAAAAATAAAAAATATGGCATTGACAAAATAAAAACCCAACTTCTAATTTCTTACATGAAACATTGATACTGTGGTAGTGCACATTACATTCGGTATTCTGCAGTACAGTAATCACTGAGTATTGTATTGATATGTTGCCGTAAATATCAGTGGAATGGAGAGGAGATTACTCCAATTTTACTTACCTATTCTCATTTCTGAATGTCCGCATGACAGAGGTAACAGTGAAGCAGCTCAAATTCGGCTGAACTCTCTGCCCAGCCTCCCTCAGGGTCAAATCACATGGTTGACCACATGGTCAACTAAAGTCGCCCGGATCTCTTCTGAGATATTTGTTCCCTCTCCCTATCCCTATCCCTATCCCTATCCCTATCCCTATCCCTATCCCTATCCCTATCCCTATCCCTATCCCTATCCCTATCCCGTTGCCAGTCATTGTTCTCCAACACAGGAGAGCTCACCTGTAGCCCTTTTATTTGTGTTAAAGCTCTGGTTGCTGATTGAATAATTAAAGGATCTCGTGTTTCACCTGTGAGGAGCGAGTGTGTTCAATTGATAACTGGTTAACTATTTTGAATGGCAGTGTTTTCCATGTGAACACAAGAGATTTCCTTTGTGAAGATTGTGTCCAATGAGGAGTATTGAATGAAGTGTTTTGGAAAAGTGTTAAATGAGACTGAAATTTGTGTGAAAACAAGGGAAATGTGCTTTTAGTTTTGAAGAAATTGTCTTTCTTTTTGCACATGAACTCAAAGTTTTCCTCATTGTGTTCATAGCACCAGTTCCAATGTTGAAACAATTGAGAAAAACTTTAATAAGTCAAGTCACAAAGTTTATGGAAAGAATTATATGTGTTGGTGCGAATTCGGCGTGAGATTGGCCGCGTAACTCGAATCGTGACCGCGTCGCCCACCGGTCGGACAATTCAGTCGTAACGCTCCTTGTAACTACTGCCAGGAACTAGTCACGGGTGGGGGTTTAACCTCACCACGATCGTGCCAATTGCCCACCCGCGCAGGATAGGGTTGCTCGCCAAATTCGACCTACCTAAGTACCTGCGCGAGCAGTCGACCGGGCGATCGTACCTCGCCGCAGGTCGGCCTAGGACACAAACCACTTAAGCAGTCCATTCCGTGCTACAGTGATAACCGAGCGGTGTTATCGCCGACCTCGACGGATGTGATTCTCTCCACCGGGTGCTTACACCCCTCTACCAATTTCTTCCGTGATGCAAGATGGCACTTTCAAAACAGGGAATAGGATGCAATGAACGGGGACCAGTTCAACAAGCACATTTATTAGACATTGCACGCATGTACAGTCAGAGCAATGAATCATGCACGTATGTACAGTTGAAGCAAGCAGATAAAAGAATTACCCCCGAATAAAGCGTTATATTCGCACACACAGTCACTTAAACAAGTCATCTGACAAGACGGCGCGACCACATGCATTTATACAAAAAGCAAAAAAAAGCCACCCCCAAAGACAAGGGTGGCAGACAGGTCCGTGGACCGAATGTGACGTGGAGCCTGGATGAACGGTCAGGCCCACGAGACCGAAGGGTTTTCCCGCGCCCTCGTGGCGCGACGGTGTGCAGATCACGACGTCTCCTCCCCCACGGCCTGGCGTGACCTCGCCTGTCCTCGGGCACCTGGCTTGGTCGGTGAGCTCTCTCTCTGGCGTTCTCCACCCGGATGTGCAGGCTCGCGCCACACAGCAGGCACCACGAAATGGACGGGGTTACCGGAGCTCTCTCAGCGCGGATGCTCGGTAAGGGGGGAATTGCTGGTGCTCTCTCAGCACGTCGATGCTCTCTCAGCAGGTCAATGCTCTCTCAGTGCGACGGGGTTACCGGCACTCTCTCTGCGCGGATGCTCAGTATGGGGGAATTGCTGATGCTCTCTCAGCACATCGATGCCCGCTTAGCCAGTCGATGCTCTTTTAGCAAGTTGACACTCTCTTAGTGAGTTGACGCTCGCACGAGCATCCTGGACCGCCTTGGCTCCGGCAAACTCTCCCTGGCTGTGGTCTCCACTTCGCCCCTTTTCCCGGCGGTGGTCTCCACATAGCCCTCTGGTTTCCTCAGATCCCCTCTCCGCGTCCCTGCTCCGTTCACCAACTCTCGCTCTGACACCACGACCGTCTCCCCACAACCGGCTGACTTGAGCTCCGTCTCTCGAAAACTGAACCCAGACTGACTTGCAACTGATCGCGAGCTCGTCTCCCCCACCACTGACTGTGAGCTCCGTTCACCAACACTGGCAACCGACCCACCGACACTTCTCTCGACACTGCCTCGAGCTCCCTAAAACCGACTGGCCCTGAGCTCCGTTCTGCTCGCCCTTTTATAGGTCCGGGTAAGCGAGAATCGACCCCTGACCCTTGACCTCCAACCCCGGCAAAGCCGACGTGGTAGAAATAATTGGAGCACTCGTCCTGACAGCTTGAAATCCGACCCCGGCAAAGCGGATGTGGTAGAAAACATCGGAGCGCTCGTCCTGACAGCGTGAAGATGGCGTTGTCTCCGGGATGGAGGTGAAGCGATGTTTGCGGGGTGGCGTTGTTGATGGTAGTGGAGGGAAAAGGGCGAAGGTGGTGGTGGTTTGGTTGTGGTTGTTTGGGAACGATGTCGGTGGTGGCGATTTGGTTGTTGTAGGCGTCGTTTGAGAATGGTGGCGAAGCGATGTTTGTGGGGTGGAGTTGTGGAAGTAAAGTGGCGAAGGTGGTGGTGTTTGAGTTGTAGTTGTTTGGGAATGATGTTGGTGGTGGCGATTTGGTTGTTGGGTGATGATTGGTCCAAAATAATGTTAGAGAAAAGAAAAACGGCTATCTCAAAGCGTGGCAGCCCGGTGAACACGAATAAAGACCTCTGAACAATGGTGGGGAACTATCTGCACATAAACTTACTGGCATAACTCATCTAAGGACCTTTCTGGTGTTATGCAAATTTCCACAGCCGTAACAATATGATCAACTGTCAGATTTTATGAAAGTGAATAACATCATTCAATACAACCAGCATGGATTTCAAGGAAAATGTTCATGTGTTACACAACTGATTGATGGTTTGTCAGACTGGATTTGATCTTTTGAGAGCAAGAATGGAGTTCATGTTAGTTATCTTGACTTTTCAAAAGCCTTTGACACTGTTCTAAGTATTTGGAAAATCAGTAAATTGCTTATAAGTTGATTATAACTTCAAACAAGTGAAATCCTTCAATACAGCGTGTGTGGTGAAGCAAATGAGTACACTAATGTTAAAATATGCAATTTATGCTTTTTCAGTTGAAAAACAATTAAAAAGCATACTTAATATTTGAAATGTAAAAATCTTGTTATTATTGTGATAAGCACCTTTATATATAACAGAAGGAATGAAATCGTTCGATACAGCGTGGCAGGAGGCCGCAAAAGAATGATTGTAAGTAAATTTCAACTACTAATGCATGACGAAACACTTGTTTATGGCTAATATTAAAGAGAATGATGGCATAAGAAGAACTTAGCTTTCTGTATTCGCTGCGAAATGCCATGGTGGACGGAAATGACATCTTTCGTTCGTTCGTTCATTCGTTCGTACATGAGGGGAGCGTTTCTTCCTTTTTTTCGGTCAAGCAATGAATTAAAAGGTTTTCGCAGATATAACACATTAGTTTCACAAATTTCCATTGAAATACTCGGGTATTTCCATCAATTGTCGCCATTTCCGTCGAGGTTACGCACTGCATCTACCGGACGGCCGTCATTGGCTGTCTTGAGGCACGTGGTGGGGGGAGGGAGATAGGGATGGGGGGACGGGGGGACACCGGACCCACCGGAGACGTGGTAGACGACGCCGGGGACATTTAAAACTCGGTGCAATTGTATACAGCGCACGCGCTGTAATAAAATAGCTTTTGTAACTCATTACCAGCACATTATATATCTGTGTTTATATGTTTATGTGTGTGTGTGTGTGTGTGTGTGTGTGTGTGTGTGTGTGTATGTGTGTGTGTGTGTGTGTGTGTGTGTGTGTGTGTGTGTGTGTGTGTGCGTGTGTGTGTGTGTGTTTATATGTGTGTTGTTATATGCCGCCTTCACAATCTCGCAACGAGTGTTCCTTGAGTCTTCCAACGGGTAGCACAGCAAACAATATAAACGATCACTTTAAACTTTTCAATCAATTGAGAATCACACAGGTGAGAACTAGCAACATACAACAGAAGGAATTTTTAAAAGGTAATTTATTTCAAACCCACTGTTACCATGCTCTAATAACTATCAGTAAAAATGTAATTACAAGTCAATTACAATTCATCAGTAACTATAAACTTCCATGCAGAAGAGTACAAGTCACGTTCAATGCTTAATCACATCAAAGTTACACACATATATTTCAATGCAGTTTCAAATACTTCAACAACTCTTTACAATGGTAATTACTCTGTTGAGAAAGGCAACTTTACATTCCTGTGTTAAAACACCCCCCTTTTACCAGGATCCGTGCCGTGAACTAACCTGCAATTAATCCTATTGTCGTATCAAGCGTGCACATAAGTGCAGATCTGTGAACATTTTGCCATGTGTAGTTTTGCCGTGTGGATGAAAAAATCTGAACTTGAATGGTCGTGCAGAAACGAACCTTGCAGATTAGCAGTCAGCTATGAGTGTGGAGCATTTGGCTCTTAACCTGGGGGGTGTGAGTAATTTCCAGAGGGTGTGCGAGCACGGAGAAAAAAAAGTCGGAATTTCTCTAATTAGGGTACCCGTGAGTGCAGGGTACCCTATTGTTTTTCTTCTGTTTATTATTATTACGCATTATTATTATTTTTCCGCCGGCATTTTGCACCCTTTTTCGCTTTAAAAATCATTTTCTCTGGAAGACTAAGGCCGATCGACAGGAAATTTTCACCATAGTATGTATCTTTTTTGATAGCACAATCACGTTATAATTATGACGTCATTGGTCACGTGGTGCGGTCGCCATCTTGAAAAAAAGCGATAAACTTTGGACATCTGTATCTCGGAAACCGTGCAATGGAAAAATTTTTCGTTTGATACATTTTACTAAGCTTACTATGGGGAACACGTGTGATTTTTCGTGACGTCATAGGTGAAGCGATATACCGGTGAAAATTCGTCAAGTAGAACGCCGTATCGGAAAAATCTGAAATTTTTTGAGCGTCATCTATGCCAAAATTCATCGTCAAAAATGTTTTTTTGACGTCATCGATGATGTAATTCGGCCGCCATCTTGTTTTTTTTTTAAACTTCTTCTCCAGAAGGGCTGGACAGATTGAGGTGAGACTTTACAGGTACATTCCCCAAGAGGTCCTTTCTCAAGTTTGTTAATTTCTTGTTGACAGGTCATATGGTTTGGCGGCCATCTTGAAAAAACCTTAAAACCTTCAAACATCTTCTTCTCCAGAAGCGCTGGTCCAATGAAGGCGAGATTTCAGAACTATATTCGTGACATGCATGCGATATAAGTTTGTTAATTTTGAAAGAAATGATAGGTCACATGGTTTGGCCGCCATGTTGGATTTAAGAAAAATATTAAATAATGTTTTCTCTGGAATTTCGTAATCCATTGAAGCGAAAATTTGCAAGTGCCTTCCTCCCTCCAGTCTGCATAGATGGTAAAAATTTTTTTTTACCTCAGAAGTCACATGGTTTGGCGGCCATCTTGGATAGAAAAATAGACCTTATCCGATTTACACGAACCTTCACACACTTGTTTGGGTCGACGATGGAAAGCAGAATTTAAATTTATGATATCATAGGTCACAAGGTTCGGCAGCCATCTTGGATTGAAAATGAATAAATTTTAAAAATCTTCTTCTTCAGAAGGGCAAGACAGATTAAGACGAAACTTCACACAAATATTCCCCATGAGGTCCTTTCTCAAGTTTGTTAATTTCTTCTTGATCGGTCACATGGTTTTGCGGCCATCTTGAAAAAACCCTAAAACCTTCAAACATCTTCTCCAGAAGCGCTGGTCCGTTGAAGGAGAGATTTCAGAACGATATTCGAGACACGTAGGCGATATAAGTTTGTTAATTTCGAATTGATAAGTCACACTGTTTGGCCGCCATGTTGGATTTAAGAAAAATATTAAATAATGTTTTCTCTGGAACCGCTTAACCTAATGAATGTAAAGTTTGCAATTATCATCTATCATCGTGTGTGCACTCGTGGTAAAAATTCTGACATCACATGTCACATGGTTTGGCAGCCATCTTGGATAGAAAAACGCACCTTTACCGATTAACACGAAACTTCAGAAACCTGTTCCAATACCCAGTTGGAAGCAGAATTTAAATGTGTGATGTCATAGGTCACATGGTTCGTCAGCCATCTTGGATTGAAAAATAATATCTTAAAACATCTTTTTCTCTGAAACGACTGAACAGATCCAGGCGAAACTCCACCACTATGACCGCCTCTCCATGACGAATAAAAAGTTCTCACCCCCTTTTGAGGTACGACACAACGTTTGGCAGCCATAGTGGATTGAAGGAAAAATATTAATTAATGTTTACTCTGGAACTACTGCATCAATAAATGTGAAGCATCACCTTTATGGTGGAATAGTCATGCGGAATGAGGTTTGAAATTTCAACGGGATCGGGCCCAGGGTTTGGCAGCCATGTTGGTTTTAAGAAAAATATTAAATAATGTTTTCTCTGGAACTGCTTAACCTAGCGAAGCGAAAATTTGCACTTATCGTCTGCGATCGTTTATGCACATGTGGTGAAAAGTATGACGTCACAAGTCACATGGTTTGGCCGCCATCTTGGATTGAAGGATAAATATTAATTAATGTTTATTCTGTAACCGCTGCTTCTATATATACGAAACTTCAAATTTGTAATTTAGCTGACATGCGAAACAAAAGTTTAAAATTTCAACCTGATCGGTCACGCGGTTTGGCAGCCAGAATTATTTAATTATTTGAATCTGTTCGCCAGTAATAAGGAAATTGAACGCTTTGTGCTGCCCGGTTCTTAACTCGTCTGTTCCATGCCGTCTCGAAGCAGGCCTGTGTTTGTATCACCATTAAATAATGTTTTCTCTGGCACCGCTTATCCGATAAATGCGAAACTTTGCGACCATGATTTAAGTCTCATGTTGTATCAGTTGTGTCAAAGGCGGATGGACTGGGTACCCGGTCATCACTGCCAGCAGTTATAAAGTGGCAGTTCTAGTTATGTTTGGAATTCTCTTTACAAGTGTTTGCGTCATATCGTGATTTACATAAAAAAACAAAAGTATCACCTTCAATAATTTTCGTTTACTATTCGCTACTCGGCCGACCATTTTCTGTAATAAAATTAATTTTTGCCTTTGTTATCAAATTCATGTCTTTAACACAAAACTTAACATTTCCAATCATATAGGATTTACTAATCCATCACAGTGTGTGTGTGTGTGTGTGTGTGTGTGTGTGTGTGTGTGTGTGTGTGTGTGTGTGTGTGTGTGTGTGTGTGTGTGTTTGCCGGGGAGTTAGCCAATCACATTCCAGATAATTTGATATTGCTGCATAAGGCAATTGCAGATGAACAGGAAATTTATTAAACGATTTCACTCCGCAAAACCAACAAGAGTCAACGCCCTTTTCCAAATTTGAATAAACTCTGCCCGCCTTCAACAAAAAGTTTTTTTCGGATCCGACATTTGAAAATATGACAACACCTGTTCTCGTAATACCACATAGCTTCCGCAAGTCACAAAATACAGATCAGCTTTTGTGGGTCGCTCTTGGATTACTTTGGTCAAGACATCTGAAGAACAAATCATTCACAAATCGTAAGTAAATCACAACCCTCCTATCGACTTTCTCAACTACTTTCGTTTGGTGAACCCTCCCATCTACTTTCTTAAGAATCCTCTTGAAAAAGTTCAATCAATCAAACTTTTCAGTCTCACGATCAGCCATGATCTTTCTTGGGAAAACCACATTGTTTTCTCGGATCTCGCTCGTGGGGAGTTGGATCAGGGAGGCCTGGTGAGTCCACATCACACATGTAAATCTGTGTATTCTATGTTTACTGTGGATCGATGGAGAAAGATGGCAAAGCCGATCATTTTAATACGTACGAATTGTGTCGTTTTTTTGTATTTCGTTCGTGCCGACTGGGCATCCATCTGTCGTGCAAAGTCCGTCCTTGGCACATTGACACTCTCAGACACCGACAAGGATTTCATCCGCAGCTTTATGCTGTGGAAATTGAGGCTTTCAAGAGAATTGGATTTTTTTATCATACACTGTCGAGGCTCATATGAGAGCTAACTCACAGAACGTACAAGGGGAGCAGGAGACAAAGGGGGGGGGGGTGGTGAGAGGGAAGGAAAAAAATCAGTGTGGAGCAGAGACATGAGGAGACTGTGGAAGGGAGAGGGATGGGACAGGGCACACAGGATAATAAACAAGATGGAGGACAACAAGGAAATCCAACACAGGTGGAGGCCATTCAGCCATTCATGCCTGCGTGAACATCACACCAACCCAAGATCCAAGAAAGAAAATGAGAAAAAAATTGTTTTTTATTAATGAAACAAAAAAAATACAAATTTTGTTTTTGTAATTTTTTTGTTGTGGTAATTTTCTTTTCTTTTCTTCCCCTCGGAGAGGGGGCATGGGCTCGGTTAAAAATACACGCATCAACCACACAACCCCCCTTGACAAGACCCCCACCAACAGTACTCCATGCATAATCACCCATCAACACACAAAGTCTTATCAACATCCCTACACCCCTCTATCTCCATAACTTCCAGGTACCTATCGAATTCTAATTTAAACTTATCTACTTTTTCTGCTGGCACTATCTTTCCAGGGAGACCATTCCATGCATCAACTACTCTCTGAGTGAAAGTCCCCTATCTTACTGCCATCTTAACTCTCCTCTTTACTCACAGGCTGTGGCCCCTGGTTATGTCACTGTCTACTGTGTTGGATGATTCATTTGCACTTATTTTATCGATAACTTTCATTATCTTAAACATCTCTATCATATCTCCTCGTAACCGCCTCCTTTCTAGTGAGTAAAGCCCTGTCTCCTTCAACCGCTCCTTATAGCTGAGTCTCGGCCCGGAATCAATCCAGTAGCCCGACGCTGAACCTTCTCCATGGCATCTATGTCCTTCCAGAACTGTGGTGTCCATAACTGCACACAATATTATTGATACGGCCCTCACTAAATTCCTGAACAATGTTAACATGACCTGCTTTGATTTATAATTGATCCCCCTCCTTATACAGCCTAAAACCATATTTGCTTTACCTATAGCTGCCTGGCACTGTGCTACCTGCTTACCTCCCGTATCTATTACCACCCCCAGATCCTCCTCCTCCAAAATTACCCCTTGCATCCTGTAATCTCCATTTTCATTGTTCTTTCCCATACCCAACACCTTACACTTGCTCAGGTTAAATTCCACATGCCAGTCTTTCACCCAATCCATGAAAGTATCAATATTCTCTTGTATCTGTTCACCACCCCCTCTGCTATCCACCTTACCTCCAAGCTTTGTGTCATCCACAAATTTGGAAAGCTTTCTCTTTATCCCATAATCAAAATCGTTAATGTAAATATTGAATAGTAATGGTCCGAGTACTGATCCCTAAGGTACCCCGCGACTTACATCCTCCCAGCAAGACATCCTCCCACTCAGAGCCACTCTGCTTCCTATCACGAAGCCAATTTGCAACCCAATTAGCTACCCGACCAGCCACTCCAGAAGCCCTCACTTTGGCGAACAATCTCCAATGTGGTACCTTGTCAAATACCTTCTTAAAGTCTAGATATACTATGTCCACTGCCTTTCCCTCATCCACCCAATCAGACACTGCTTCATAGAACTCTAAAAGATTTGTTAAACAGGAACTACCTTTGGTAAACCCATTGTGACTACCTTTACTTAGTTTGTATTTGTTTCAATGGTTCCTCCTCCGGTCTTTAATTAATGTTTCCAACACCTTCCCCACAACTGAAGTCAAACAAACACGTCTGTCGTTTCCCAATTCTTCTCTGGATCCTTTCTTAAATAATGGTGTTGCATTTGTGACTCTCCAATCCTCCAGTACCTGTCCTGACTCCAGTGAGCTATTGAACATATCCGTTAACATCTCGCTTACCTGCTCAGCCACGTTCCTCAATACTTTCGGGTGCATATTATCTGGACCCAGAGCCTTATCTACTCTTAGATTACCTCGCTGTTCCTTTACTTCCTCCACTCCAACCTGGACCTTCTGTAAAAGCCCTTCCTCACCTCCTCGATACATACTCTCAACTATTGGCAATTCTCCTGACTGTTCTTGAGTAAAAGTTGAAGAAAAATACCTGTTTAATAAGCCTGCCATCTCACTTTCATCACTAACCACTCTCCCGGTGCTATTCCTCTCTGGGCCCACACTGATCCTAACATGTTCTTGTCTGCTGATACACTGAAACAAAGCCTTGCAATTATGTTTAGTATTCTTAGCCATGTCCTTCTCATCCTCTTTTTTGGCTCACCGAGTTATTTTCTTCTCTTTCCTCTGTTTAATTGGATAATGATATAAATCTAACTCCAGTCCTGTTCTTTTAAACCAAATAAATGCCTTCTGCTTCTCCTTCATAGCGTTCCTTATTTCACTGCTCAACCACCCTGGTCTCTTTCTGCTTCTAGTTTTATGCCTCATTGGAATGTACTTACTCTGTGCTCTACACATTTTGTCCTTGAAGGTTTCCCATTTCTCTGATGCTGATTGTCCTGTTGTTAGAGTATCCCCATCTACATCACCCAATTCTCTCCTCATACCCACAAAGTTTGCATTCCTGAAATCTAATAGCCTTACCCTACTATCCTGAACTCTAACCCTCAACAGAATCTTTGCACACACAATGTGATGGTCACTTGCTCCTCAATTCTCTCCAACCTCCACCTCCTCCACCATATTGGGATTGTTACTGAAAAGGAGTTCAAACACACTCCCCCTCGTGGTCTTATGTACAAATTGGGTTTAAAAGCAATGTCGGAATAAAACTAGGAAATCCTTCTCTGCTCTGCCCTTTCCCTGTTCCTGGACCCAATCTATCCATGGCAAGTTAAAATCCCCCATAATCAATACTATCCCCTTACCACATGCCCTTTTGAATTCTTCAAGTAATCCTCCTTCCTCCTCTTCCCTCGCACCTGGAGCCCTATAAAATCATCCTACCAGTATCTTACTGTTTTTACAATCTCTAATCTCCACCAACATAGATTCCCCAACATTTATTCCTTCCTTAATGTCACCCCTTTCTCTTGATGCAATGCTGTCCTCTACCCAGATTGCTACTCCTCCTCCTATTCTCTCCTTCCGATCACACCGATACACCTTGTAGCCTTATAATCCTGTCCTCCAGTTTCTCTCCTCCTAAAACCATGTCTCACTCACTGCAACTATATCGTACTCCTCGCGATCCACTTTGGCTTCAAGCTCTTCCATTTTATTATTTAAACTTCTGGTATTGGTATAGAATATCTTTAACTTTTCCCTTCCTGAAATTCTATTTTCCTGCCTGGCCTTACTCATCCCAATTACTTCATCTGTTCTTTCCTTTATAGCTTCCCCACCCTCCACTGACCTTAAAAAGCCTGAAATCCAGGGACCATAGCCTGAGAGTAAAGAAGAGGAGAGTGATGATGGTAGCAAGGCAGGGGACTTTTACTCAGGGAGTAGTTAATGCATGGAATGGTCTCCCTGGAAATGTGGTGGCAACAGAAAAAGTAGATAAGTTTAAATTAGAATTAGATATGTACCTGGAAGTTATGGAGATAGAGGGGTGTGTGGATGTTAATTGGACTTTTAGGTAGTTTGAGCATTGATGGGTGATTGTGTGCATGTGTACGGAGTGTTGTTGGTGGTGGTGTTGTCAAGGGGGGTTGTGTGGTTGATGTTGTGTGTTTTTAACCAAGCTCATGCCCTCTCCAATGAGGGGAAGAAAAATAAATAAATAAATAAACAAACAAACAAACTTATTTCATTCATAATTTTTTTTTGGGCATTTTCTTCCTTTGATCTTTTGCAGATAAATTAGTAGGCATGATGGGCTGAATGGCCTCCACCTGTGTTGGATTTCCTTGTAAATTTCCTTGTAAATCCTGCTGGGTGTCCATATCGTACACCCTCCTCACCGAGAAACTCTGTGAGGGAGACAGTTTTGCGCTGACAACTCGACCATGAAACAGGTTCGTATAGGTTTACATGGTGCCTGCAGCAAGTGACAAATATAACCTGAACTGACCTGACAACAATCAGTCAAGGACACCAAAAATATCAGTTTTCCTCCCACAAGCAAATATGGCATGTGTTACATCCATGACACATCATGTACGCACTCACTAAGGCTGTGAAAAATACAATCCACAGATTATATATATATATATATATATATATATATATATATATATATATATATATATATATATATATATATATATATATATATATATATATTATATATATATATATATATATATATATATATATATATATATATATATATATATATATATATATGAGCCCGGTGTTTGCGCAGTGGTTAGGGCAGCGGCTTGGGATCCAAAAGGTCCTGAGTTCAAGCCCCGTTTGGCCACTGAATTAATACACCAGGTGGTTGACTCAGCCTGTCATCCTTCCGAGGTTGGTGAAATGAGTACCAGTATACTGGGCCAGTGTATACCCCGGTTAAAATAGGTGTACCATATCCCCGTGCCGTAAGAGGCGACCAAGGTTGCGTCAGGAAGGGCATCCGGTGTAAAACATGTGCCAAATCATTATGTGGATCATACGGATGATCCGCTGTGGTGACCCCTAACGGGAGCAGCTGAAAGAAGAAGAGAAGATATATATATATATATATATATATATATATATATATATATATATATATATATATATATATATATATATATATATACACACATGTATAAAATTGGATGGCAACAAAGAAATAAATGACATACTTTGTGGATATTAATATGATTAGCCGTGCCATCTTTATTTATAGATCTCCAGTAAACATCTGATACACAGATTTGCATCTGTGGGATGTGGACTCACCAGCGCTCCCTGATCCAACTTCCCACTCGTAAAATCACAGAAAACATCACATGGTGAGCGTCGCTCATCAAAAGCTGTTCATGTCTGAATTTGCAAACAGATGAAAACCATCTTTAAGAAAAAGTGAAGCTGAAATCATGAAAATGATTTGCAGCATTCACGCAATTTGGCTACATTCTAAATTTGTCACGCAATTTGCCAGTTTTATAACCAGTCGTATTTCTATCATTCGAAAGTGGACACTGAATTTTACTACAGCAGCTGCGATGGAACTTACATATTCAGACATGTACAGATTGGTCACAAAGTCTCAATGCACGCAGGTAGAATTTAGTTATCATTTGTCTGTATAATTCACTCCATTATCCACACAAATTTGAATTTTCTCCATATTCTTCTAGATACCTTCCATTTTTAGGGTTGGAAGTCATAAAAGCAGCTCCTGACAGTTGTTTGAAGGTGTCTTTATCACATGCTTGCCTCACCTCATATTACCTCACCTCTCACAGCGGTGATTACAACATTGGTGGTTACCGTGTGGCAACTTCATCACACACATTCTTCACCACCTCATGTTTCCTCACGTTTAATGGTAGTGATTACAATATTGGTGATTATGGTGTTGCATCTTCATCACACACATTCCTCACCACCTCATGCTGCCTCACCTTTGATGGTGGTGATTACAATATTGGTGATTACGGTGCGGCGTCTTCATCACATGCTTTCCTCACCACCTCATGTTTCCTCACCTCTCACGGCAGTGATTACAATATTGTTGATTACTGTGTGGTGTCTTTCTCTCTCTTTTTCATCCTGTTAGGAGAAGATAGTGGGGAAAAACCGAACCCATCCCTCACAAAGCATATCCCCTTTGTAAAGGCCCTGTCACACCTTGACGTTTTAGCCAGTGTATGCCGACGTATGAAAAATTTGGTGAATACGCTGGCACACGTCGAATATGTTATGGGTAAGTTTTGTATACGTTAAGAACACGCTGAAGCACGCTGGCATACATCGTAATACGCCGAGCTCGTCGACAAATTTTCCATGCTCAAAATTTTTCTATGTATGCCAGCGTATGACTCACGTTCCGCATATGCTGGCCATAATTTGTGGGCACGTTATGCGATCGTTGACACAAGTTGACACAAGTTACTTGTAAGTTACTCATAAGTGGAAATACGTCGAGGTAATGTCTCGCATACCCAAAACTTATTTCTAACCTATGAGTACCATAACTTATGTTTTGAACCTATGTGTAACGCATCTTCAATGCATATTGATGTATGTAGACTTATTTGACGTCTTCCGGATGACCACAGAACTTACTGAACGTGTTTATAACTTACAGCTACCGTATAATGGCGTATTGGCAGCGTTTAGGGGAATTGGTATATAAAAATGGGGTTCACAGGAGGAACCCGTCAGTGTTTGAGACTCCATGGTGAGTAGATGTCCATGTCATCCGAGAGATGGAGGATCTGGCAAGGCTGAGAAGACAATACCTACTAGCTGTCCTCCAACATCAACATGACCTCATCGATTTGACACTGTACCAGTGGAGTGTCAATAGAGCCAGAAGAAGAAAAGGTGAATGTAGGAGAAGGAACTGTGTAAGACCATGGATCGGGAGGCGGTTATGATTTGAATCGTCGAGCCGCAGCCTTTTAATAGGCTACGCCACGTGATCGTCGGGGATACGCTGCAGCGCGCTATGCATAAGTTAGACTATCGTTGGGCATAGGTTGTGAACGCCGACAACATGCTAAACATTCGTTGGTATAAGTTATCTATAAGTTATCGAAACTTTCTGTGTACGTTACTAATACGTTATGCATATGTCCAACTAGTTATGAATACGCCCAAACCTGAAAAAAACATCAATAGTTCAGCGTACTCCAGCGTTTTACATACATTTTGATACGTTGCCATACGCTGGCTAAATCGTCAAGGTGTGACAGGGACTTAACCCACTAAACACAAGAGAGAACCCTATCTGGAACATGTAAAAACGAAATAACTGACTCGGGAATCGCTGGATGGTGTGTGCTATTGCTTTGGGGTCTCAGTTCCCATAACCGTCGCAATATCCTCCAGGTTTTTGATCTGCTGAATGGTAATTGTAGATGCTGTTGGAATATTTGTAAAACAACTTAAATCGCCTTTCAGGAATAGCATGTTCAAGTACTTTTGAAGCCATTTTCATGATAAATCGAATGAAAGGACAAACTACATTTTTGTTCTTTTCCTTTTGTTCGTTGAAACGCGTGAATAGGTTTAATGAAGGAGTATGGCACCTGGACAAACTGGTATGAAACATCCTGCTGAACCTTCCAGGGCCAGAAATTCCATCAGATCCAAAAATTTCCTCATGCTGCTTCTGATCTGCAGCATATTGTGTTTCACCTGTGGCCTCTTCACATCTTTACCACCCGATCTGAATATAAGTAAGTGATGTGTGAATCATTTCCATTTATATCATTGTCACTTTAGAACTGACAATATATCTTTGATTTTTTTGTTGTTGTTGAGTGAAGAGTAATAAACCTTTTTTTTGAAGTAGCAAAGAGCCTTCTCTTCCTAACGGTTGGGAGGAAGCAGGATTCAGAGTACCTGTTTAGTATTCCGATTATATCAAACACAAACAAACGTCTTCCCTCTCAGGGTAGTGTGGAGGTGATTTGTTAGGGGTTAAAATGGGGCAAGTAAAAAGGTAAGGTAGGGTAAGATAGGGTTTAAAGATAGGTTAAAATAAAGATTGACAAAAAAAAACCACTCAGGATGAATGCAACAGTTAGTTCATTATCATGTGATTAACATATGTGCCTGGTGTTGGCTTAATAGTTAGGGTGGTGGGCTTGGGATCCCAGAATGCTGAGTTCAAATCCTGTAGCACATACTCACAAAAAACGAAACTGCCGGTTTCTTCACATTTTCATATTTTACTCCAGATTTTGTGTTCCATCGTCCACATTATCTGATAATCCAAACTCAAATTATATTTAGATTATATATTTTAATTCATCCATTTGAGTAGATCTTGGAAAATTACATCATATAATGCATGAAATCGCTTGAGAGTTGCATATTCCCAGATTAATTCACTTCAATACCATTATAAAGAAAACAGAACAATTTGTTTTTGTTATGTGAAGTGTTCTTCAGTTGAATACCATGATCACCCTGTCATATTTAATTTCAGTGATTATAAGAGCCAAGTTCACTGGCCTACATACAGTGCCTTCAGAAAGTATTCACACCCGTTGACATTTGTCACATTTTCTTGTGTTACAACCTGAATTTAAGGTGTATTAAATTTAAATTTTTTGTCACCGATCCAAATAAAATACACCACAACAACAAAGGTAAAACACGTTCTGAGAATTTTTTACAACTTCATGAAAAAATGAAAAGCTGAAATGTCTTGTGCCAATAAGTGTTCAACCCCTTTGCTGTGACACTCCAAATTGAGCTCAGGTTTGGGAGCAAGCACCGGACCAGCGAGTCGCTGCGCCACTTTCCACCGGTGCTCCAGGGCCTCTGTCTGGCCATCCCCCAGGCAGATGCCTGGTCTATCCCAATCTCCTTGAGATGCCAATCAACCTGCTGCAACCACTAGGCATGTGGTTGGCTCAGTGGCCTCTTTCACACACGAGGCTCCCTCGCTGAGAGAATCTAATGAGCAGGATCAGCACCAGGAAAACGAGCCACATGTCCATACAGCAGCATCTGATGCTTACGAACTATGCAGGTAACAAATCTCATTTGAGTATTTCTCAGCAACCGCTCGTTGGACACAAAGTCCGACCAGCGATAGCCCAGGATTCTCCGAAGAGACCTTGGACCAAAAGGAGTCAAATCTCCATCTCAGATCCCTGGATAAAGTCCAAGTCTCACATCTGTAGAGCAAGACTGGAAGCACCAAAGACCTGACGACTCAGACCTTCATACTCGTGCATAGGTGCCGACAGTGGCACATCCCATGGTGCAGTCAATCCATGACTCCCAAGGCCCGACCCAGACGTCTATTGACCTCTGACTCACAGCCAGCGGAGACACGAATATCCCCGCCAAGGTAAGTGAATCTCTCCGTGACCTCAACATCCTCACCACAAACAGGTAGACAGGATAACAGAATCCAAGATGTCATTGAAAGCTTGGATCTTAGTTTTCACCCAGGAAACCTGTAATCCCAGTGTCTCCAATGCCTTGAAGGCCTGCGAAAGGATATCCAAAGTCTCTGCAAAGATGACTGCATCATCTGCGAAATCAAGGTCACTCAGGATGAATGAATGTCTTGACACTACCAAACAATGCACTGCAGTTTGATCTCTCTGGCATCCTCCTCAGAATCCAATTCATACGAGCACTGAAAATTGTGGGGGCCAGCACCCCCCCCCCCTGACAAACTCCATTAACAGGAAATAATTCATGGATAGAACCACCACAACGCACAGCACTCTCAGTACCAGAGAATAGCTCAGACATCAGATTGATCAGTTTTGGTGGCACCCCACGAAGACAAAGTATCCTCCAGAGGGCATCCCGATTCAGTGAATGGAACGCTTTGCAGAGATCAACAAAGGCTGCAAGCAGCCCCTGCCCAAACTCTCGTCTGCGTTCAGTGAGGACCCGAAGACCAAGGATACTCTCAATCATTGACCTTTTTGGAGTGAAGCCTGACTGCTCTGGGCGCTGGTGCTCAAGTAGATGGTGGCAAACTCCTTCAATAATTATCTGAGGAAAGTCCTTGCCTGGCACTGAGAGCAGCTTCACCCCACGGTAGCTGTTTCAGTCCGACGATCACCCTTCTCTTTCCAGAGAGGGACCACAAGGTCCCACTTCCACTCAGTTCAGACGATTCCTGTATTCCAAATAGAGCACAGAACTGCATGCAATATCATGAGTGCAGCATTTCCACCAGCCTTGAGAAGTTCAGTACAGATGCCACAGATCCGCGGAGCTTTTTACCCCATTTCAACCCGTTCACTGCAGCCTGTGTTTCCCCAAACTAAGGTGGTTCACAGTTGATTGGTGGGTCAGCAATGGGAATAGTAACACACCTGACATCCAACTCAATAACTGGTGGGTCAGCCTGATACAGGCGCTCAAACTAACTGGCCCAGTAGGCCTTCACTTCGGACTCCTCTACAAAGAGCCCACCACCCTCCACTCAAACTGCAGTACACTGAGGGACAGGCTTAGAGGAATGCAATGCACGAATTCCCCTGTAAGCAGGACGAGATTCACTTGTCCACAGGTGATGCTCTACCCCCTCACAGATTCCTCGCACATAGGCCTCCTTATCCGCCCTCAGCGCATGTGCAGTTTTATGCCTCAACTCCCTGTAAAGCTCATCTCTGCCATTAGGCCTGGCCCTGTGACTCTGGTGAATGGTATCCAGTGTCCCTTGAGAGACAAAGTTCTTCTTCGCCTGATGGTGAGTTCCAAGACATCCACCGGAAACATCGAGGATGGTAGACTTGAAGGCACTCCACAACTCTTCAGGATTCCTCAAATTGAGATCAGGTGCATCCATTTTCCTTTGATCATCCTTGATATGTCTTCACAACTTGATTGGTGTCCACGTGTGGATAAATCAATTGATTGGACATGATTTAGAAGGAAACACACCTTTTTACATAAGGTCCCACAGTTGACAGTGCATGTCAGAGCAGAAACTCCACCATGAAGTCCAATGAACTGTCCGTAGGACTCCTAGATAGATGTAGTTCTGGGGAAGGGGATAAAACAATCCCGAGAGTGTTGAAAGTTCCTAAGAGCACAGTGATCTCCATCATTAGGAAATAGAAAGAATATGCAATGACCAAGACTCTTCCTTGAGCTGGCCATTAGAACAGACTGAGCACCTGGGCAAGAAGGACCTTGAGTTGAAAAAAAATCATGGAGTTGACCAAGAACCCAATTACCACTCTGACAGAACTACAAAGTTCCTTGGCTGAGATGAGAAAACCTGCCGGCAAGCCAACAGTGTCTGCAGCATTTCACAAATCTTGGCTTTATGGGAGAGTGGCCAGACGGAAGGCACTCCTGGGGAAAAGGCACATGACAGCATGCCTGGAGGTTGGAAAAAGCCACGTGAAAGACTGAGAGCATGAGGCAAAATATTATTTTGGCTGATGAGAGAAAAATTGAACTCATTGACCTCAATGCAAAGCGCTACATCTGGCGGAAACCAAGCATTGCTCATCACCCATCTAACACCATCCATACCATGAAGCTTGGTGGTGCCAGTATCATGCTATGGGGATACTTTTCAGCGCCAGGGACTGGGGGGCTGGTAAGGATGGAGGAAATAATGAATGGAGTGAAATACAGGCAAATCCTTTCGGAGAACCTGCTTCAGAGTGCAAAAGATCTTAAACAGTGTCAAAGATTTACGTTTCAACAGGACAATGACCCAAAGCATACAGCCAAAGCAACACTGGAATGGCTTCAGAACAAGAATGTGAAAGTCACTGAGTAGCCCAGCCAACGCCCAGACTTGAATCCCATTGAGAATCTGTGGAAAGAGTTGAAGTTTGCGAGCCACCAATGCTCCCCATCTAACTTGACAGAGCTTGAGCAAATCTGCAAGGAAGAATGGGAGAAAACCCCCAAGTCAAGATGTGCAAAGCTGTTACGGGCATACCCAAGACGACTCGAAGCTTTCATCACTGCCAAAGGTGCTGCTACAAAGTATTGACTCTGCAGATTGAATACTTATTGACAGAAGACATTTCAGGTTTTCATTTTTAATTAACTTATTAAAATTTCCTAAAACATGTTTTTACTTTGTCATTATGGGCTATTTTGTGTGGAATAGTGTCAATTTTTAAAAATTCAATCAATATTAAATTCAGGCAGTAACAACAAAATGTGAAAAAGTCAAGGGGTGTGAATACTTTCTGAAGGCACTGTACTTGTCCAGGGTTTGAAGTTAATTTGCCATTTATGGCAGCAAGTAACTAATGTAAGTAATTTAACAAAAACTAACCATTGTTTCTGCATGTGTGGATGCAACCACACTGTTGTTAGAGTAATTTCAGATTTGTTTTTAAGTCTGAATCAAAATGTTTGTTTCAAGCCTTGACCGCATGGATTCAATCAAACAAAGACATGAAAAAACAAAGCTATGATTTCTGCAGGGTGGATGTGGGAGGGGTGGAATCTCTACTGATTTATGGTTTTTAATTGCCAGTACAATTTGAAAAGCCATTTCATGCCAGGCTAGTGCCAACTTTAACCCCCTTGATATGCCTTTTTAAAGGGATCAGCATCCCTTACCAATTAAATGTAAACAAGGTATTACCATGAGTTTTTATTTTCGACAATTTTCCCTCCACCTTTCTTCTACCTCTCTCAACTATACCCTCTGTTTCATGTCTTAATACATACATAAAAAAATACAACAAAAAATACCCTTTACCTGACATTGCACCCCACCTGACCACGTGGCTTCCTGTACCGACTCATCTTCCTCCTTCTGCCGATCAACCATCTGCTTTTGTCAACCCACATTCACCATACACCTTCACAATTTTTTATACAACCTTTCCTTTACCCAATCTTACCTAATCTTGAAAAAACGAATCTTTATTCTTTTACCTTCTCACATTACACCTCCTGTAACCACGAGTTTATAGACCCACTCTTCTTCTTCCTGTAACTTTTGTCGAACTTCCAGCTTCCTTTTGCATTTGCTGATCCAAATTCACCAACATATACATGATTATTCTTCACCCTTTCCTTTACCTAATCTTACGTCATCTTTATCTTTTGGAGTATTGGAGTATTGCTCTTAAACTCCCATCGATTTCCAATTGGAGATGGAATGTCAGGTTATAGTTCGAAGCTACACTTTTCCATGGCTGCCTGAAAGTTTGCACGTTGGTGTGCTTATACAAGGCATCCTGATTGGGTGGCATGACAAATGAGTCAATTTTTGCAGAGGGGTGAGTTTGTGACAACAGTGAGTTTGTGATGAAACAGTGCTGTGTCAGTGAGTTTGTCACTCCACACTGGTTCCATGATCTACCCTAATCTATAAACCCCAGTTCGGGTCTGTATTGTTATATGCTGTCTA
Source organism: Eptatretus burgeri (assembly GCF_056783735.1). Lineage (NCBI taxonomy): Eukaryota > Metazoa > Chordata > Myxini > Myxiniformes > Myxinidae > Eptatretus > Eptatretus burgeri. Next base: position 54,935,487 of record NC_140975.1, on the reverse strand, counting down.
GTTGTCAACATCCCCTCCGACAAGGTCAGAGATTGGGGACTTTAAAATGAGCTCCGTCCGACCGACCGATCATTCATCTATGACCGATTGGCCATCCATGTACTTTTCTGTGCCCGATATTTCAAAAACAGTTGAACATTTAGCTTTCTTAATGCAAATAACTACAGTGTCCGTCATGACATTATTTCAACCTGATTAGATTACAGCTGTGATTGACTCAATTATGTTGCCACGGTAACCATCTCGGTAATTTGGCTTGTGTATGAGATATTCCAAAAACCGTTCAACATTTAGCTTTCATCTTATGCAGATCTATTTTTCATACCAACCAAAAGGAGTATCAGCTCCTTGTTAAATTTTTAACAGACCAAGTCAAGAAATGTGGTTGGACCTAAATTTTTCAATTTTTTTTTCTCCTATCAGGGCATACTAATATCGGCTCGCCAACTTCCACGCCACAGAAACTGCCTGGAGTATGGATTTCCTCTTCAGCAGGACGTCTTGGAAACCAGTTGGGCATGTATGCATCCCTTCTGAGCCTTGCCCGATTGAATGGACGGCAAGCATATCTGTGTCCAAGCTCAGCCAAATACCTGGAACCACTTTTTAAGTTGTCGCTACCTCGCTTGCCTGAAAATGAGAATGTAAACTTAACAGAGTACCAGCTCAATTACTGGATGGAGGAGAAATACAAAAGTATTTCACTAATGCGTGTTCATTTGACAGGGCATGCTTTCTCTTGGACATTATTTGACCGCTACCGTGATGATATCAAGCGGGAATTCACATTCCTCCCAATAATTCGTGAAACAACAGACACATTTCTCAGTAGTGTTGCTGCAAAAATCCATAGCCAATTCTCAGGGGCTAATATAACCTTTGTGGGGATGCATGTTAGACGAGGAGACTACGTGCATATTGTGCCCAAGCAATGGAAAGGTGTAATTGCAGATGCGCTGTACTTAGCCAAGGCAATGGAGCGCATGCGAGGGCGCTACCCTGACTCTGTATTTGTAGTAGCGAGTGATGATGTTACATGGTGTCGTCATAACATCAACGTATCACGAGGAGATGTATATTTTGTAGCTGACGGTATACCTCAGGCGAGCCCAGGACAAGACATTGCGGTACTTGCTGCGTGTAATCACACTATCATGACCTTTGGCACTTTTGGGTTTTGGTGTGCATACCTAGCTGGTGGTGATGTCATATACCTTTCCAATAATTTTCTGCCAAACTCCCCAATTTTGAAAGTTTTTCGGTACAAAGCTGCTTACTTGCCAACTTGGGAGGGAATTCCAGCTGACTTGTCACCACTTACAAAAAAAAAACCATGAAATTATAGATCTTTTCAATCGTCATTGACATATTTGGTGATCTTGTTTGTACACATTTTGATTCTGTGATATCAGGTTTCAATGCAGCAAACTGTTTATGCTCTGTTGTCTTCTGTGTGGGTTATGTCTGAGGTACTCCTTCATTTAAGTTTTTACAAATCAAGATTGATCGAGAATGTATTTGCTATTCTGCTGTCTTTATTTCCATTACGGTGACTACAATTAGCCTGGAAGAAAAGCAAGAAGGCATGTACTCTCGGCCCTGAGTTATCAAGCTTAGTTTAGAGTCTCAGTCCAACTCTAATCTGATGAATCCTGTATTTTTGCAGGAATGACGTGGCATCAAAGTGTGTGCCGTCCATCAGATGGACGTTAAACTGGACATCCTGTCTGCAGCATTAGTTGGTGGATGATAGATGTCCCATTGTGTCCTTCTCTAAAAGTGGGAGAGCAATCACCAGCGCCATGTACAAATTATATATTCCTACCCTGATTGACTGCTGGGAAGGCAATGGCAAATCAACCAGCATAACTCTTGGCACGAAACTGCTTTACCAACAACAAAGCTCTGTAAAGAGAATGACACATATCATCTTACAAATAATCATGACAATAATTGTGCTGTTACTTCATATATATTATGATCATTTTCCATGCAAGGATAGGTGGCCACACCTGGACACATTATTCAGCAATTAGTCGAAAATATTTTGCAAAAAGACAATAAAAAGAAGAAAATTACCAAGTTACCTAATTTTAAAATTTAAGCAATGACCAATTTTTCCACTTTCCTTGTTCACAATCTGCAGCAGTTTCATCAAGTCCTCTTTACTTTCTTCCAACAGAGTGGTATCATCAGCATACTTTATATTGTTGATACGTCTTCCTACAATCCTGAATTTAGCCTCCATCTCATCCCAGTTAAATTTCCTCATGATTTATTCGTGATACAAGATTATATGCTGGAAGGGGAGAGAACGTATCACTGTCTAATCCCTTTTCCATTGGCAAAGCATTCTTTCTCTCCATACTCTGTTCTTACTGCAGCATCTTGTTTAGGCTCCACGCTTATAATCAGACATATCAGGTCTCATCAGATATTTAATGTATTAAATCAATGCAATACTGTTAAGTTTTATTTGCTTTTTTGTATTCACTCTGGGATAGTATTAAGATGTAGTCAAAAAGGGAGAAGGCTCTATTAGATATGTATGGAATCTTTATACATACATTCATCCATACATACATACAGTACATCATATGGATGGATTATGTTCTTTTGGATGCTCATGCAGCAATCTGGTATTGCAATGGGAATCAAGGTTGGAGGTTTCAATTATCAGCGATATATCGGCATGCTGTATCTTTACTGTCAATAAAAGTACTCGTCTGGATTGAACGTTGAAATTTTGTCAGTGACTGTACATTTGAAGTATTAGTAGGTATAAAAAGATATGCCAATCTTGACTGCATTTTCCTGTTGAATAATGGTTACACACAAAGCACAAAACTATACAAAAGAAAAGGTTGACTGTGTTTGGCCAGAAAGGCTTTTCAGTGTGAGGGGATGACGTTTCTCTCCACGAATACCCCCAGCAAAGGTAAAAAGGCCGATGGAATGTATTTTTTTTTTACCTTGAACATATCATTGAGTATGCTTCAGGTTTACAGATGCATTTGCAAGACCTCCTATCCATCAGCAAAGCAATCAGCACACCGACCAACTCCAAATGCCTTGCTATTCATTTAAAAGGAGCATGCCATTGAGGTGTGTTGAGCTTGCAAGTGATTTGCCTTTGCTGCTATATTGCAAATGGGATGCCCCAGGGGCATGTTCCTTTTCAATTAATATATTACCAGGCCATGTATAACTGGAACATACCCAACAGGGACGAATTTTTTTTCCTAAAAAAGCACTTCTTTCTTTAGTGTAGGAATTATTCAGAACCAACGTCGATTCCAGTTCACTACTCGATTCCTTTCAATTCCTTGGTTGGAATTGATTCTTTCCAACACTACTAAGCACTCAAGCAAGCACACCAATGAAACAGTTGATAAGAAATGTGTGGCTGGGTCATACTAAACACCATCCTTAGATGTCCAGAGATGACCGGAGATGTGCAGAGTATAAAACAATGTTAGAATTAGACACATGAACACATTTTTTTGGCAATCGGAACTGCTGCTAAGTTCAGTTCCACAGTCTAAATTTTGAAATTCGATTCAGGTTAAGAAATTATTGAGCTCATTAGATTTCAGCTGTCATTCTTACAAACACCCAGAGGCTTGTATGGTGATGGAGGGTGATGGGGTGATCAGCAAACATCACTGCCCTGCACAAAAAGGTGCAAAAACAGATTCCTGCAACTACAGACCAATCAGCCTTCTCCCAATCATCAGCAAGGTTATGGAATCCATCATCGCTTCAGACATCAAATCCTTCTTCTTCTCCAATGGCTTGATTTCTGATCATCAATTTGGTTACAGACCAGGTCACTCTACCCTGGATATGCTGCTTCTCCTCTACCAACAATGGAACGAAGCCCTCAATGCCAGACAGGAAATCCGAGCTGTATCCCTGGATATATCGCATGCTTTTGACACAGTCTGGCACCCTGCCCTGCTCACCAAACTCTCTTCCTATGGTATTCAAGGCCATCTCCACTCATGCCTCGCAGACTTCCTCTCCTGTCGCAGTCAACGTGTGACCCTAAATGGAATTCTTTCATCCCCCCTTCCTGTCCAGGCTAGACTTCCTCAAGGCAGCGTTCTGAGCCCTGTTCTTTTTCTGGTTTTCATCAATGATCTCTCCGACTCTCTGAAAATCCTCTATATCTCTTTGCTGATGACTCCACCCTCTGCCGTACCATCGGTCATCCCTCAGACTAGCAAGCAGCAGCTTCTTCGCTTACTGCTGATCTGGATAAAATCACAAACTGGTCCAACACGTGGAACATGTCTTTCAATCCGGACAAATCTCACACTCTCACTATGTCTCTTCGAAAGGACCATTTCGAAACCCCCCCCATCCACTTTCTCAACAATCCTCTGGAAGAAGTCCTTTCTTTCAAGCTTCTGGGTCTCACTATCTGCCATGACCTTTCCTGGGAAAGCCACATTTCAAACCTCATCTCCAAAGCCAGTCACCGACTGGGAATCCTCCGTCGTGCAAGGTCCTTCCTTGGCCCACCTGAGCTCCTGACCACTTACAAAGCATTTGTCCGCAGCCTGATGGAGTACTGCTCTCCGCTCTGGGCTAGTGCTCCCGCCTCCCACCTTTCTCGGCTTCACGCTGTAGAAACCAAGGCATTTCGGATCATTGGCATCTCCCGCAATGAGGCTGAGTCTTTGGGCCTCTCACTCTCTCACCGCAGGTTGGTCAGTGGTCTTTCTGTCTTCTACCGTCTCCTCTTCAGCCTCGCCCCCCTGCTCTCTCTGCGATTTGTCCCCACCACATTTCCGCAGGGCGCTCAAGGTCCGCCAACAACCCCCTTCTGGTAAAACTACCAAAATCACGAATCACTGCTCACCTTCACCCTTTCATTCCTCTTTTTTCCCGCCTTTGGAATAAACTCCCTCACTCTATTCATTCCCATTCTTCCCTCCAGGCCTTCAAAACAGCTGTTCACCACCACCTCTTATCATCCCTCATACAAATTCTTGATCTTTTCTACCCCCGATAATCCACCCAAGCCCACCTCCTTCAATTTCCCTGCTTTCCTTCCTGAAAGTCCCTGTAATTTCCATCTTCTATTCCCCATGTTCCCCGTCCCATCCCTCTCCCTTCCACAGATCTCTAAATGTCTCTGTTCCCCACTATTTTGTCCTTCCCACTCCCTCCCCTCCTGTCTCATGCCCCCCTTGATGCGCGTTGTATGTTAGTTCTCATATGAGCCTCGACAAGGTATACAAAAAAAAAAACACCCAGAGGCTTGTATGGTGATGGAGGGTGATGAGGTTTCAGAGGAGGTGAGGTGAGATGAAAGGAAGGGAAGGCAGATGTGCAGTGGAGCATTAATTATGATTCATGCTATCTCATCAAAATGATTCTGTATCGAATAACAGTGAAGATGGAAACAAATAATGTCTGAAATCCATTTTCTACCAGTCATACTTTTAATAAATACCACCCAGAGATAAATACGAGAAGGACACGTCCAGAGATTAACACCGCCCAGATGTGTCCGGAGATAACCACCCTCTGGAGATAGCCACTGTCCAGATGTACCACCACTCAGATATAACCACCATCCAAATATGTCTGGACATAACCACCATCCAGAGAATCAAATAATGTGCAAATACAACTCTCTGGATGTTTGTAAGCATAACGGCTGAAATGCGATCATTTCAAGAATCTCTTCACCTGAACCGAATTTCAAAATTTAAAATGCGGAATTGACCTGAGCAAGAGTTCTGACTGCAAACAAAGGTGTTCATTTGTCCAATTTACACATTGTTTGACAATTCAGACCTCTCCATTCGTTTCTGGATGGTGTTTAATATAACCGTGCTGGCTTGGCATGTGATTATAATTATCGATTGGTTAGAATAAAAAAAAAATCACCCAGAGATACCCATAATGTCAGGTAATGTCCGAATTAGACAAGTTAACACTTTTTTTAGTGGTCGTAACTGCTGCTGAGGCGAATTAAGAAGTTTAAATTTTGAAATTTGACTCAGGTTATGAGATTTTTGAGCTGATCACATTTGCGGAAGTTAAATCAGCCATGGACACTAGTGTTTCCCAGCGATGATAAGCATTGTGATGTATTCAGTGATTTGTATGTACGAAGGCATTCGATGATATGAGTGAGAAGAGTGGAAAAAAATATTTTAGAGCTTCATTGTTAAGAAACCATTGCGGCTTGTTCCAAGTCAGGGCATTGATTAAGAGGCTGAACAAAATGTGGAAATTAAGACCCCAGCAAGAAGACAGAGGGCTGACTCAGGGGCTGAATAAGGATGATGCTGTGATAAAGGATAATTAAATAACGCTGTTAATTATCTTCAAAAGGGGTGTTTAAATTAACCTAAACACCCGAGTTTTATTCATGCATTACTGTGGAGTTCCTTTCGTATGCATGCAAAGTTTGGCTCCACTAGGTTTCATGGTTTTGGACTCATGGAAGAGACGGACTAACTGACACACACTGACAATTATTATTATAATAGATACACGACTAAAAAGACATGGTCAAGTGTCCAAATTAAGGAAACATTAAAATGTTCTAAAGAAAATATGCAAAAAATATTCTCCACAATGCTGGAGGTGCAATCTTATTAAAATGTGATCGTACTCGACTTGTTTTCCAACATTATGAAAACAAAACTATGACTTCCATGTAGCCTCAAGTAAAGGCAAAGTATATGAATAATACCCTTCCTTTCACACCATAAAGGCACGTAAGACTGCCAAGGTAGTTTCATTGGCAAGGAGTACAGTGCTGGACAGATCAACACACCAACATAGGTTACCCCAAATGGTTATTGCCCCAGTACACTGGTACTCATTTCACCGAGCTCAAAAGGATGACAGGTAGAGGCAATTCCATCTGGTGTTAACAACCCCACCTCAAACTCAGGACCCAAATATCCTCAGCCAGCCACCTTAACCACAAAGCCAACACCAGGCTAAAAGGCAAAGTATACACAAACATAATTATGCTTCAGGATTCATTTTCAGCAAAGTTTTCTCTGACTTATGTGTTATCGTACATTGCAAAAGCATTGCTTACAAAATAAGATTTGCAGAAAAGCAAGCAGGTTTGGTTTATAATACATGATTACATGTGTTCATTGCATGTTTAAAGCAGAGAAATCCTAACCTATAAGACCATCATGGCTGTCATGAAGAAGACATCAAGCTGAATCCAGCTCCTGCATCTGTTGCTCCATGGTTCTGTATTTTTCAGACTGCACCTGAGCTGAAATGCTACTTAATTTTGAGGTACGTACATGGAGTACGGACGTACAGTAGTTCACCATATTTTGAGATGGCATGGGGAAAAAATGGCCACCCCATCAAACGTGTGGAAAATTATTTGCTGAAAAGCTACTTTTGAGTGAAATCATAAGCCTTTAAAAGCCATACCTTTTATTATTGAATGTTTTCATCACCAGCAAGAATGAAAAAGATGCCAAAATACATTGCTGAAGTACCATAACGAAGGATCGCAAAATCGCTGTGTGCTGTCAGGAGTTATTGATTCCAGTTAGTGACTCGGAAGAGGAACAATTCAGAAACGCATTCCGAATTGCTCATCCACTGAATTGTTGATAAATGTCATCCAGCCGAGCACAATAATGGCTGAAGCAATCACAATGATTTAAACGGAAGGAAGCAAAGTGTCTCTTTTGTATTGTACCCATACCATAACATTAATTTTTTGATTGGATTTAGAAAAAAAATAGAACCCCAATTCATCACAATCTGTTGAATGCCATTTACACATGCGCTGAGTGAGAAACTTCCCGGTAAAACTCGTTTGCCATGAAGTATTCGTCATGGATTCGAAGGTCCGACAAAATGTGTACAGGTACCTACTGTTTAGCAAAGGGGTTAAGTACATTTATAACCCCTCATTATGCAAACCTTCATTACGTGTTAGCTCGTTTTCCATTATTTCCTTTGGGAAAATGACACTGTTGTTTGACCTTAATGTTTCAGGCTAAAAGCAAAGCCATAATCTTGGTATAATGATGGTTTTCGTTACAAGTGACATAATATTATTATTTACGTCATAACAGAGACAGTAACATAATAAAGTTAATTTAGTTGTGACACAGTTACTTACAAAAATAATCTTGAGTCCAAGTTACTATATAGAAGGTGACAGTGGGACATGGTGGAGGAGATGGTTATTTTTAACCCTTTCATTCTGGAAAGTTAATTATTCGCAAGCCTTCTCAAAAGTTAATCCCCCATTGAATAGTTAATCAGTGGAAAACCATATCATACATTGTACTGTCAATGCCACAGTCACATTACACAATCACCATGACACTGTGACAGCTCCATCACTGTAGAGACTGAAGACCTCCGTTAAGCAATGGATAGCCCTAAATTAAACCATTTGTTGTGGTGAACCTTTGCACTCTGAACCTTTGTTAAGTAGGAGGATACCTGTAATATATGAAAGAAAAGGAACCAGAACGATCTGCTATTCTTTCATTGAGGTTCACAGTGGGCCATACAAGTTATTGAAGAGAGCATTCTAAATTCACCTTTCTATATACCATATGCATATTATTGTTCAAGCAAATCGTGCAGTACCTCATATTTATGTAAATCAATGTCATCATGTGAGCCCCTTCGAAGACATCTATCTATTGCACTATACATGGGAAGGAGGGAGGAAATTGGAAATGTCAACATTGAAAAAGGAGCCTAAGGGAAGACGATGGTGTTGTATCCTGTTATTACATTGACGATGTAAATGCTATGCCATTTTAGACATGAGATGATGCTCGTAAAGGGACAGAGAAAGCAGCATGGAGAGAGGAAAATGGCAGATTGAACAAGGACAGTTGAGGATTAATGGGGCTTCTGAGGCAGCCATTCAAATGAATGGGGAAAAGGGAAAAACTTTCTGTCTCAAGGTTCAAAAAGCCCAAAATAGGAGACTGATTTCCTCCCCCTTCCATACAAGCAAATGTAAAACTGACTTACTGATGAAAGCACTTCTGTCCTTTCATATTTTCATTCCATTCAAAGAGCGAACCAATGAATATTTGTCCATGTTATCCTTTGGGGTATAACTTCATTTTCTTATCACATTCATTTCCTTCAGTTTTGTAAAATGAGGAAGTATTCTGTGCCTTGTCTCTCAAGGTGATATTTTAAATCATCAGAACACTAACAGAACAAAGTTTAGTTAAAAACAGCTTTTAAACGTAGGTTTTATCAAAATCATTTAAAGCATTTTAATTTTCGTGTTAAATGAGTCAGACTGATTGAGAATGGTTGCCTCGCCCGAACCAAGTCATTTCCTTTGTGGAAACACACTCTGGAAAAACCATTGTTATGTAATCTCCCATTACGTCATCAAATTGCTTATTTTCACCAACCTGTGTGAAGACCGTGTTTATAAGCCAGGCAATTTCTCTCAGTTGAAAATCTCTTCTGTTTGACGGTTTTTTTCATTTTTCTCATCTTGATCCAATGGTAAATGAACAGACATGGAGAATCTTTCTTCTGACGAAGAAAATAACGCTTCGCAATGTTGGTAAGTTCGTGTGTTTGTGTGTGTGTATTGTACAGTCTGGCTTCCTCTTTGAATGATGGTGAAGCAATTGATTATTCATTAAATCATGATACGACTAATAATTATTGTATGTTTTTTTTTTTTTCTAACAGGTTGTCCCCAATAAGAACTTCGTTGATAACTGAAGTCGAAAATGAGTTATCTGAATTTCACGACGAGTGGATAAAAATGAATGATTTCCTTCAAGATATTCAATCATTTCGAAGGGAACTGAACGATATTATTGTTGACTGGAAAGAATTACTCTCACGTCATCTGACCTTGAATGAGTCGTGTCCAAGGTGAGAAACACTCACATATATGTGTGTGTATATGTGTGTGTGTGTGTGTGTGTGTGTGTTTGTGTGTGTGTGTATGTGTGTGCATATGCATGTGTGTGTCTGTGCATATATGTGTGTGTGTGTGTGTGTGTGTGTGTGTGTGCGTGTGTGTATTTGTGTTTATGCATGTGTATGTGTGTGTGTGTCTCTGTCTCTGTCCTTGACTCATTATTATTTTTATTTCATTTTTCAGTTCAAACACACAACTTAATCTTCTGGAGGAATCTGACACAACACTATCTTCTCGATGTAAATGTTTTTTAAAATCATTATTTATTTATTTATTTACTTATTTATTAATATCACTATATCATCATCTTTATATTTTCTAATGGGGTTCCTCTTGTTTTAAACAGAATATGATGTCCGAGTTTCAAAATCACAAGACATCTGAAGCAGACTGCTGGGAAAGATCGTCCATTCTCGCAACTGAATATTTACCCAAAGAAAAATGCTTAGTATTTTCAATCTTAATTAATTATATTTGCTTTGCTTTCAATTTTATAATTCTTACTTATAAAAAAAAGAATAAAGGAAGAGCAAAGGAGGGGGGGTGGGGGGGGGGTAGGGTTACGGGGTAGGTGCGCTCCCCCAACGACCCACCACACCCCTTCATCCCACCCCTCCCCTCCCCATATGTGTGGGGAGGGTGGGGTTGGGATGAGGGGGTGTGTTGGGTCAAAGGTGGGGCGCACAAGGGGAAGGGGTAGATGAGGGGTGGGGCTTGTGTGGGTGGGCGGGGCTTGTGTGGGTGGGTGGGGCTTGTGTGGGTGGAGCTTATGTGGATGGGTGGGGCTTATGTGAGTGGGTGGAGCTTGTGTGCATGGGGTTTGTGTGGGTGGAGCAAATTTTTTAAAATTAAATAAACATGTTGTGTGTGGAACTAATTAACTAATCACTAATTATGTGGATATGATGGATGTGGATGTGGCATATGTGGGTGGTGTTTGCGTGGGTGGAGCTTGTGTGGGTGGGTGGTGTTTGCGTGGGTAGGGATTGTGTGGATGTGGCTTTTGTGAGTGGGGCTTATGTGGGTGGGGTTTGCGTGGGTGGGGCTTGTGTGGGTGGGGCCTGTGTGTGGGGGGCTTGTGTGGGCGGAGTCAAAATGGGCGGAGTTAGAAAAGGGGGGGGAGTCAAAAAAATTATTTGTCTTTGTCTTTTGCAATTTATCTTTGTCTTTTGCAATTCCTGTGAATAAAATGAACCTAAAATCTCTTCCCCCTTTAAATCATCTACCTTATAAGTCCAAGGAACTGTATCTATTACATCAACGATTTTAAAAAGTTCATTTGTCAATCGCTTTGTATAACCTTTTTCAAAATGAGATTTCCACCTATATATTCTTACTATATCACCAACTTTGAACTTAGACTTTCTGGCATTAATCTCTTTTTCATATTTTAATTTTGCAAATGTTTCTGATGGTTTGTTATTCGTTGAGGTGTGAATCGTATCATTATACTTATCTACAATATCCTGAAATAAAGATGACCATTGTTGAGAACCAAGTTGAGTGAATTTTTTTTATATAGGCTCTCTTTTAAAGTGCGATTGAATCGCTCAATAACAACTGCTTTTCCTTCATTCAAGGTGCTGTCTAATATAATGTTGTTATTTTAAAGAAAATTCATAAATGTTTTGTTGTCGAACTCTGTTCCCTCATCAGTCCATAATTTTTTGGGTTTTCGCTTACTTTTATTAAATATCTGTTGGAAAGCAAACATGAGTGTATTCCCAGTTTTGTTTTTCAAAGGGATGACCCACGCATATCTACTCCTCAAATCAATAACGGTTAAAGCATACTTGTACCCCTTATCATTATTGAGTTCAATCAAATCAGCGGACCAGATATAATCAACTTCCTTGGAATAAACCTTCCTTCTGTGAAACTTTGTGATTATTGGTTTATGTAATTCATCAGCTAATTGCTCTTCAATCTTAATGACATCATGAGGATGGTCACGGTTTGGGTGTAGGATTATCAGCCTCATCTAATCTTTTATTCACGTTTGTTCCTGGACCACAGAAAGAATACCCTGGTAGATGTAATTCCCCTGGTATTCCAGTAGTTGTAAATTTACTTCCTGATAAAAACTTTTGTATATCTCCCTCACGTTTGTGTTTGGAGATAAATTTACTCCTTTTTGAGCTACACACCGAACATATGCCTTTTTGTATAACCCTGTTATTTTTACTTTTAAAATATGAGATATTTTTCGTATTGTTTTCTTTTTACAATTGACACAATAACTCTTTTACTTATGAGAAAAATTCCTACAGAGTGTGAAAACATTTTTAGTTTCCAACATGCACATTTGAATCTTAATTATTAAAACATAAAGAATCCTCAGAAATGTCTTCACTCTCTCCTCCATTTATTTAAGAAAAAAAAAATGAAAAACTTTATTTAAAGTCACTCAACCAACATCATCAATAATATAATCTTTTCCTTCTTTATCTCCACTTTCTCGTTTATATCTTCTCCCTGAAACCGATGTTAATAGTCTTGACGCAAATATTTCTAATAGACTTGCCAATTCTTTGTTTTCCTCCACGCTGCGTTGAGATTGATTTATTTTCTGTCATACCTTCGATCTTTTTAAAATCTCACTTGTTGCCATATTGTTATATTTATTGATTCTCTCTTTCCTCCCTCTCCTTCTCCTCCTTCTCTCTCTTCTCCCTCTCCTCCTTCTCTCTCTTCTCCCTCTCCTCCTTCTCTCTCTTCTCCCTTGTCTCCTTCTCTCTTCTCCCTCTCTTCTCCTTCTCTCTCTTCTCCCCTCCTCCTTCTCTCTCTTCTCCCTTTTCTCCCTCTCCTCCTTCTCTCTCTTCTCCCTCTCTTCTTCTCCTCCTTTGTCTCAGTTTCTTCAACTCCTTCCTTGTCCCTTACTATCGTTGAATTACTTTCACCCCAGAGAATATCATACATATATTCATCAGGATTTCTTGTTATTCCTGTATCCAAAATATATATTTTTACAACAGGAAACAATAAAGTTTCTTCTGAATTTCTGAAAGACCCTTGCATTTTCTTAACTTTAAATTTTTTCATTATTTAACATTTTAATTAAACCCAAAGTTGTTGGTTTATTAAAATCAGGATAAAACCAATCTTTCATTGAAAATACCTCATTCTTATGTTGTAGAACATATTTATTAAAATACCGAATACCCTTTTCTTGAAGGTATGCTTGGACACAGAAATGATAATTTTCTTGAAGCCTTCTTGCTGTCATTTATGAATTAGAAATATATGTTAGAATAATATTATGGCACGAAACACCTCCCCATCTTCCCATAGTTAAATCATTTTGTATTTCCTTACTTATTATATATATAAGCCTGTTTTTTTTCTGTTTTCATGATATAAACTAGGGCAAAACCATTATTGATTTTGATAAAAAAAATGACCGTTTTTACAGCCATTTTCCCTGCGATGCAGGGGTTGGGCTTTTTCTTGAGGCAATGATTTTTTATGGCCGGATGCCCTTCCTGACGCCAACCCTGGTCGCCTCTTACGACACACAGGGATATGGTACACCTATTCTAACCGGGGCATACACCGGGACCAGTACACTGGCACTCATTTCGCTGACCTCAGATGGATGACAGGCTGAGTCAACCCCCTGGTGTTAATTCAGCAGCCAACGGGGCTTGAACTCAGGACCCTGGGATCCCAAGCCGCCACCCTAACCACTCAGCCAACACCAGGCTATCCATTATTGATTTTACCCTGATTAAATTATTTTATTTGTTGTTTGCGAATCGTACTTCCACAAAACTCATTCTCAGCACCAAGTGGATAATATTCTTCCTTACAAGACTGGTTTAATTGTTCCAGGTCTTCTAGGTTATTTTAAATTACCAATGATACTCGAAATCATTCATATCATATCCCCATTGTTCTATTCTCATTCAAACGATACGCCCTTCTTTATAAAATTTTATTTGAATTGGAACTGCGAATTCTGTATGACGTGGCGATAAAATCAACCCTTCTGTATCTTTGGAATACACGGCCGTTTAATTTAAGAATATATATATATATATATATATATATATATATATATATATATATATATATTGTGATAAATCACTTAATCTCACCAAGTCATTTGCATCAGTCGGGCTTGGATAATTTATTAATTTATAAGCATTTTTCATATTAATATTTTTTGCTATACTATATTTCTCTAGATAGAACTATCTCTATAGATAGAACCATCTTTACCAACATAAGTCATTTATATGAGATTAAAAATAATGTCATAAAAATTGTTATTTTTGTTGAGTTGAAACAACACATATGGAGATAATTGACCACAACACTTGGATTTTAATTCTTGGACTTGAAATGTTTGATAAACACCATTCTGTAAGAATTTTATGACTTCAACAGGTGGTGGAAGACCAAAACAATCAAAATATTATTTGTCTTGACTATTAAAAATACAAACCCAATTAAGAACCGTTCTCATTGTTATCTTCGAAGTTCATAATATTATTCTTTGTATGTTTAGGCACATTTGTTAATTCATCTCTCATACAAAGAACCACATTATGAATTTTTCATTTCATACAATATTTGACAAGTTGTAAATTTGATGTTGTATTCTTTCCAAATTCTTTAAACCACTCATCAATGCTCATTTATTTATTAGAAAGATATAATCCATTACCTCTTTTAGTTAATTTTACACCTGCTTGTGCGATAGAAGAAAGCATATCTCCAACTAACAATCTCGCTTTATCAGGCAGACCTTCAAGTTTTTCAGCAAAATCTACAATTACACCACTTCCACTAATTTGTTTCTCCAACTCTTTGTTACATCTTTCCAATTATTTTTGAGCCCGGAGTTGAGCCTTCCTTTCATTGGCAGTTTTCACCGCTGTTGAAATACCACCCGTCAATGCTCCAACCACACTCAAACCAGCAAATAAAGGAATTAGAAATGGGAGAAATCCTCCACTCGTCTCTCTTATTGAATATTTTTCAACATTGGTTTTGTCATTTTAATTTTAAGTGAGCCAGTATCATTCAAGATTTTAACCTGTTCTCTTGTGAGCAAAACATCAATTCTTACTGCTCCTTTTCTCTGAATTGTATTAACGTTAATTGTACAAGGCTTTTGATTTTGAACACAAGATGATAGTTTATGAAGATTGATTTGATTAACATATACCCCAGTTGGTACTTTGCCACTCATTTATTTAACAAAAAATTATGTGAGACTAATCATAACACCATTATCTGTCTCAATCTGTTATTCTGTTTCTTCCAAAAGCAAAAAATATGCATCAACTTCTTCACTCTCTCCTCTTTCAATGTAAAGGGAAGTATCCACTCGATTAGACTTTATAGTTTTCTTTTGAGCACTCAGGTCAAACGCATTGATTGTATACAAACTTTTAAATGCTGTCATATCCAAAATAGGTTCTTTATTTCCATTACTTTCACAGACCTTTTGGTAAGACTTGTATGCTTCAGCAAAATCATTTTTTCCCAATTAATTTCCAATCTATCTCGTGGATAAAATGTTCCATCTAGAGAAACGCGAAGTTGTTTCACCTTAGCATTATCACTCAATGCATTATTCTTATCAGTCGCAGTATCACCATCTGGCGTTTTAAAAATGATCCACAGATATCGTGGCTTTCCTTCCAGAACACCCAAATTCCACGTGTAAGTGGTTTGGTTGAGTTTAACGTGTTGACATCTTCTTTTGAGGTATGACACACTGAGTGGTTTCTGTGAGTAAAGTCTTCTATTCAACATCTCTTCTGTTTTAAGATTAGGAGTATATTCACTAATATGCGAACTCATTTCCTCAATTACAAATTTATTCTGATTACCAAAAGCACTAGCAACACCAAAAAGTAATCTCTTTTCATTCTCATTCCTTTGTAGTTGAAATCTAATTTTAAGACCATACAGAACTTTATCATGATTACAAAATCCAAATATACCTTTAAGAGGAACTGCCACAGTAAAACTATTTACTGATTTTGCATCATCATGATACGCTCCTTTCCTTTGAGTATATCCAGGGTCTGTGGTTGTTTCCGTTGACATATCAGGAATAAAACCTTCGACAGACCCCTTTCCCATTCTATCACTGAATGTATAGAGTGCAAATTTCAACATTTCAGCAGGGCCGGATTTAGGGCAGGGCCCACAGGGCCACGGCCCGGGGCCCCGCGCCTCCCAGGGGCCCCGCGCAAACGCAAAGATTACAAGAAATTCTGCTATTTTCCCCCTTTTGTTTGTTTGTGAAAAAAAATCTAGTTCGTTTGTGTAAATGGTCAGTGAATCACGAAACAAATACTCAATATCCCTGTTAATTTGGCATCTGTTTGGTTATGTTTATCATTTATTTTACATCTTTTAACTTACTTTTTTTTCTTTCCACTGATCTTAAGAGCGCAATCTTAAGGTCTACCACAGAAATAGGTCACACGAAAGAAGTGAGGGTTTTCGCAATCCCAGCAAGCTTTGGCCGTCTCGATTTCATTTTTGCAAAATTACACACCCGCCCTGAATCTATGTTTGCTATGTACTGCGCAGGCGTACTGCTGGGGTGGTTATACTGTAATTGTGTAATTCAAGTTTACACACCGGATAATATTTTATTATATTTATAAGATGTGTTTTGCCGCCACACTGTGCCGGTTGACTAGTCATGCGTATTCATTGTTGTTGCTTCCCTGTGGCTCCGCCGACCGAGAGCCAAGATATGCCGCCGCCACACTGTGCCGGCTGACGAGTCAAGCATATTGATTGTTGTTGCTTCCCTGTGGCTTCGCCTACCATGAGCCAGGAGACGCTGTGTTAAAAATGTCACCTTGCCATGTGGTTTTTTGCCCGCTGCGATGAAAAATGCGTTTTGTGCCAGACTGTGGCCAACAACTGTGTGAGTGATGCGTTTTGTTTATCGTTCAACACCGGAATTTTGTACTGTGACTTTATGTCAGCATGAAACAGTCCAATGCTCTAGTTTTACCGACGAACTTTGACAATTGTGTAACAACAACAACCTAAAGGAAAGAACTTGCAACTTTGATGTGTAGACAAATGTAAAGCTCTGCGGTCTATTTTAGTGACTCTAATTTGTTATTGTACCGTAACTATGATCAGTGATTTTAATATACATCTTGTACATGTATAACGATCACCGTAATATCTGTGTCAACTTACTAGAACATTTTATTTTTTCTTTTGCCCAGCCTAGGTTGGTGCATTTATATATGAATACTTTTATAAGTATATATGAAGTGAAAATGGCTGAGGCCCTGAGAGGGTCCCACGTACTTCTAGGGCCCAGGGCCCCGCAACACATAAATCCGGCCCTGCATTTCAGATACAGCAGAGACATAATCAACTGCTTCAACTTCTTGTGTTCCAATGTACAAACGCACACTATCAAATATTTTCCAGAAGAAATCATTTACGAGTGTAGCGTTTGTGTTATTCCCAGCCTTAGTGAATTTAAATTTCACAACAAGCAACTTTCGGATAAATTCAAATAGGTTTGTTGATTATTTATTTCAAAACTTTTTGTACCATTTGCATTCCAGTCTGTTCCAGTTATTGCATTTATCTTGAAGTAATACTCTTTTTAGTGGAGTTTGAGATAATAATAGTATCGTCCAAATCATAGATACTATCAATTGCTTCCATACTTGTATTTATTGAGGAAAAAAGATGTTAAAACTTTCAAAACCCTGATCCAAGTATTCGAATTATTTTCTGTCGTTCTTGGGGGGGACAAGTGAGTTTTGCCTTTCTTCATTTCTTTAATTGCTTGTAATTTATGAGATTCCTTCTGGGCATCTTCTATGCTCTTTACAGCACCTGCTACATTTCCCACAGCAGAAGCAGTTGAACCAATTAGGTCTTTATGTTTAAGAATAGTTGAACCAATACCCATTAGAGTATCAATTATCCCATCTCCTCTAAATTGATGTCCAACACCCCTTTGTCTCTTAGGTTTATAGTATCCTCTACCAAGATACATACCTTCACCCTTGTAGTATGGGGAAAGGAACATCCCATCCCCTGTAATTATTTTATATTTTCCCAACTCGTGTTTCCTCACAATAACCATCGTATTTATATATTGGAAAACTTCAGGTCAGTGAATTCTGATGGATATAACTTCCCCATTAAAAGAAATCATACAATTATCTTGGTCGGTTATCCTAAAATTTACTCTGTGTATGTTTTTTCCTGACACAGGGAGATAAACCAAATTTTTGGGTTTCATATTGAATTTGTAACCAATTGGGGTTGAGTATGCAATGAATGAAAATATTGTATTTGTTTTTATTCCATAATTATAAGCACCATCAATCAAATCACAGTGAATTGATACCGAGTTTATTCCTGAGGATATTTGAATGACATTATCACTGTAAAACGTCCCATAAGTTTCAATCTTTTTAAAGGAGAAACCCAATAACTCTCTAAATGAATTATCAATTGTGAAATCAACCTTGTAGTTATTTTTAACTTTAATCGTTGATTTTGAAGTATGTTTATGAATGTCTATAACAATGTTTTTTGGTTCATCACCCTGTTCTTTCATAAGACGAGCAATTTCGGAAGATATTTGAGAAATCTCATATGCTCCGGGTGAGACTGTTATCGTTTTGTATCCACTTCCGGGATTATAACTAAACTTGTCATTTTTATCAGTCATATTAAATAAGGTATTATAAGTTTCAATGGACAATAAAGATGCCTCATATTATTTTGTTGTTTCAAGTTGTAGTGGGTATGGGAATGAAGATGTGTGGTCGCTTATACTGAAATTAAAACTCAGGATTGTGCTTCTCATCTTATTTAATATTAGACAAAATGTCTTTATATTGAGATTTATTACTTATGTTCATGTTCATCAACTGGTCTAAAATGGCTGATGCTTCATTAAAACAATTGTTATTTCCAGCCTACTTACGACCCAACAACAATAACAGTATATTAACTAATTGCGATGGGTCATTTGGAAGAAAACTAATACCTGAACCTAGGATACTTAAAGCCTGAATAATGTGTTTCTCCTCATTTTTTCTACTTTTACCAGAAATACTAACCCTATAATTAAGAGTGTTCATCAGATCAATATATACTCTATCATCATTATTTTTTCATCTCCAATGGTTTATCAATATACTTTGATTCATCCCTCACAGTTGAACCTTGTCTTCCATCTTTTGTGAGAAGAAACATTAATCTCGGAGTTATTTTAACAGGGGGTTGAGAGGAACCCAAGAACCTTAATTCATCATTAAATATCTATACCTTTTCTTGAACAAGACGAAATATTGCTGGTTGTTCTGTTGGAATGAGTCCTGCTTTGGTTTTTGATTCCGCTGAATATTCATTGTTTTGACGAGCATTCACAATATAATCACGGGGTCGATTAATCTCTTCCAGTTGTTGAAATAAACCTTCATTATCATATTCTAATTCTCCTAAATGCAATAATTCTTCCTCCATCATTTGATCAAAATCTTTTCACATTTGAAGTTTTTTAGGAGTATATTCTACTGTGGGAACTGTAGAAACATCTTTCATTTTTTCTTGGGAAGTTTTTAAAAGTGGTTTAAAAAATTTCTCTTGTTTTCTTTCAAATGCTTCTTCGCCCGTTAGTTTCTGTCTGTGTTTCTTCTTTATGTCTTCCTGTTGTTTTACAACTTTTGAAAGCAACTCATGATGTTCCTTAAATCTTCTTGCTCTTTCTTTCACATCCATTTATTTATTGTAAAATATCATTTAATGAATTGTAAAGATCAACAGGGAAATTTTCCTTTTCTTCATCATCCAAGTAGATGTGTTCAAATAAATCCTTTTCTTTAAATATTTCATCAAATTTCTAATTAATATTAATACGAGTTGCAATTTCTTCTTAACTCATACTTGCATCTCTGCTTTTTATACGTTTGTGTTGAGTTTCTTCATCAACATCAAAACCGAATGATGAAATCTTCACTCCGCTCAGATGTTTCATAATTTGTCTAGTTCCTTCTGCATTAGTTTCTAATATCCCAAGACCACCAGATTTTAGTTTCCTTTACTCACTCTTACAATGTGAATATTTTGTTGTACCAAGAGAAACCTCCTCAAATATTTGATCTTCATTCTTCAATCGCATATGTTCCTCCACTGAAATACAGTGATAATCTTCACCTTTTACTTCTCCAGGTCTTATTGCTCTCGTTGTTGTTGATACAATGCGTATCACGGGGTGTTTTTGAAGGAAATTTACAATATTCTCATTTGTACTACACAAGAACCTTGAATTATGAAAGTTTTACCCAGAAGCAGATTTACCAACAAGATTTATAATAATAGATGTCATTTATATCTGTAATTGTTTACAAAACAAAATATATATCCCTTAATATCTCATCTTGTTTCACAACAATATATTTATATTTTTCAGTCGTGTGCTTCATGTTATCCCCAAATTCCTTTTTACGACATAATGTAGAACAATTATCTCTCCAAAAATTATTTATATCTCTTGAATTTAACTTTAACAAAATAAAAGTATCAGCATTGTTTCTGATGGAACGACGAGGAAGTTGAAAGTACGATTGACTAAGATAAATACAATTACAAGAAGAATGTCTCCCTCTTGTGTAGTGGCTGTCCATTACCATTTGGTTTCTCTCATTAACACAATCAAAGATAACGCGGTTCTTTTTTGATTTATCCAAATCTTGGGGAGACGAATTATCATCCTTATTATCACTAAGAATACAAGTTATCGGTTTTGATTTCTTTTTACATCTCTGTGTATCACAAAATAGTTGAATTATATCTTCAATGTTATAATCATTTAGGTTTTTTTGAAGTTTGAATAAACCGGTTATATCTTCCTTTTGAAGACAAGTATTAAAACCTTGTGAGAGTGGTTGATACTCTGGTTGAAAACTCGACGTTGTGAAAATTATTAAATTATCATAATCGAAAAAGTTGGGAGTCAGGAGCATCTTCAAAAGTAAGCAGGTTTTTCCACATCCGCTTGAACCAACTATGAGACATCTTCATGAATTTGGAAGATTTTTATGATTGTTAAATTTTATCTTATTTTCCCAAATGGGTAAAAAAATCATTCATTTATCTATTTGGAAAACAGGTTATTTAATTGATTACTGGCTTTTTTAGAAACTCTGTATTTTATCCTAGGTTCAGCTTTAATTTCAAGATAATCCATTATTTTATTTATGCAATAACTTGTGTTGATATTTCCCTGAAAATCACATCCATGAATAATATACAACAACAATCCTTTGAACATTTTGCGAAAACGTTCAGTTTCTTCCCTTTTAAGGAAAGGTGTGTTATCCCCCTCATATTTTACATTCATTTCTCTAATCAATCCTGTAAAGTAATTCATTTTTGGTGTAAATCTAAAAGAATTCTTTTCCTTTTTAATTTTTTTAGTATCATTAATCAGAAGATATTCACAGAATATACATTGTTTATAGGCTTTTGACTCTGTGTTTAATCCCCGACTTTCACAGGCAGAACAATTCTCAAATTTGTCATATGGAGAATCAGGGTTGTCTTGCATATTTATAAAGTAAAACTTTACTTGAACTGAAATTCATCTATACTTTCAGTTGCATGTTGACTCATATTTAATAATATTACCATCGATATCTATATACTTTTTTTCATTACCAGATTCAACTACAACATTTTTTCTATTAAAGGTAATTTTAAAATGATCCTTAACTACTGTTGAACGAAATGTCATTTCACCTGATATATTAACATCCTTTATTTCATCAGGATTTACATCTTTGGGGTTGTTGAAAAAAAATACAAATTTCTCCTTGCATATTACAGATGGTCTTATCTTTTCTTTCTAAAGCTTCATCCATAAGGTTTTTGTTTTTTGATACTTTTTCTTGTTTCATTGCTTTTTCAAGTTTTGAATATATTACCAGAAGGAGAGGAGAAACCTTTGTTGGAGATACTTTAATTGATGTTCTACCAGGTATACTAAAAGCCCTTCCACTGAAGTAAATTGAAGAACTCATCTTATCCACCATAATTATTTTTATCCAATAGTTGTTATATTTATCTTTGTTCAATTTTACATCCTTAACATATTTCTCAGTATCTTTTACAAATGAAGAGATTAATTGAAACTTGTCTTTTGTGTCTTGAAACATTGTATTTATTAAGTGAAAAAAGTTGGAGGATAAAATGGTTTTAAGCACAGATTCACCTATAAATTAAACGAAATTTTCATCAAGAAAATTTTAGTTTAAGGAAAGTTTTATTCCATAAATATGGTGAATACAACGTACTGCAATGTTTGTAATCACGAATATAAAACATCATAAAAAACACTTTCGAACCAACAAACACACATTTAATCTATTTCATCAAATATCTCCTCTTCAGTTGGAAAGAAAACATTGTGATATCTGCTCAAAGGATGTTTTGAAGAGTACTTATAATAGACATCTTCAATCACAAAAACACAAGAAAAATGAGTTTAAAGTAAAGGGAGACTATTATATTGAAAACACTGATGGGGGCATTTAAAGGGCATACAAAAATAAGGATTTTTCAATTTGGAGAACCAGGTCCATCATCAATAGCTGAATAAATTGAAATAGTGAAACCTGATGTTGAAAAAGTTATTAGAAAGACATTACAAGAAATGAAAACTTTAAAGTTTTATATGGGAGTGAAAATGAATGTGAAAAGACAAGATGAAGAACAAACTCCTTATATGAGAACAGATCTTCATTTTATAACATCATTTCAAGATTTTTTGAATAGTGGGGTTTATGAAGAACTATCAAGACAAGAGGGGGATGTTGATAATACAGTGGTAGGAAGTGGATTTCATTTTTAAAATAATCATCTTTTTAGATATACACATTCTAAAATCAAACCATCTTAAAGCTTCTTCTTATATTGAATTACCAAAAGAAATAAAACTAAAGAAGGCAGTTATTAATATTAAGAACAATGATAATAAATGTTTTCTCTGGTCTGTTCTTGCTCACGTCCATCCACCAAATTGTAATTCAGAAAGAGTAAAACAATATATGAAATATGAGAATACATTGGACATTAAAGGTTTTATATTCCCAATGCCACGAACAGATATTCCTACATTTGAGAAAAAGAATAATCTTTCTATTAATGTATATGGATTAACGGATACAAAGAAAGTTCGAATATTAAAAATTTGAAACAACTATAAAAATGAAGAAACACACATTGATCTTTTATATTTTAGTGTTGGAAAGAATTCACATTATACATACATCAATAATTTATCAAGATTAATCTCTTCTCAGGTATTCAGAACAGCAAACAAAATATATCCTTGTAAGCGATGTCTTAATTCATTTCATACAAAAGAACGATTAGAACAACATTCAAAATGTTGTAGTAATCATAAATCAGCTGTAATTACAATGCCGAAACCTGGTGAAAAGATTTCTTTTGAAGATTATAATAAATCTATCATGCACCGATTTGTGATATATGCTGATTTTGAATGTATCCTAAAAAAGATAAATACTGCTTCTCTGCATCCAAAAGAATCATATACAAATAAATATCAAAAACATATTCCTTGTGGTTTCTGTTATTATATCAAATCATCTGCTGGAGAAAAGTGAAATAAACTTGAACATTATAGTGGAAAAAAAGCTTCACAAGAGTTTGTAAAACGATTATAAAAGGATTGTTTCAGACTAACTAAATTAATGAACGAAACAAATGAACCGATGAAATTTACCGAAGAAGAAAAATTAGAATTTAGAAAGAACAATATCTATCATATTTGTGAGGGGGAAATTGAGGAGTCCAAAGTTAGGGATCATTGTCATCTTACTGGTAAATATAGAGGTCCCGCTTATTCCTGTTGTAATAAATTTCCTTCTTTTATTCCATTCTTTCTTCACAACAGCGCCAACTATGATACACATCTATTTATAAATGAACTTTCAAAAACACCAGGGAATATTTCTGCCATAACAAACACAAGTCAAAAGTACATTTCATTTACAAAAATGATATTCACAAAAACTTTAACTCGTATTAGGTTTCTAGATTCTTACAAGTTTATGGGAATACCACTCGCCTACGTCGCATCAAATCGAAGCTCCACGGGGTCTTTTCCAAATCTTAATTCATTCTTTCCAAAAGAGGAAATTCTAACTTAAGAGGAAATTCAGATTAAAGAGAGAATTCAAAGTAAAGAGGAAATTTTCATTAATGAGGACATTAATGAAGAAATTCTAAGTGAAGATGAAATTCTATTTTTAAAGAAAATTCAAACAATGAATGAAATTCTAACTAAAGAGGAAATTCTGATTAAAGATGAAATTCTGATTAAAGAGTGAATTCTAACGAGAGAGGAAATTCAAACAAGGAATGAAATTCAAAGTAAAGAGAAGATTC
Source organism: Eptatretus burgeri (assembly GCF_056783735.1). NCBI lineage: Eukaryota > Metazoa > Chordata > Myxini > Myxiniformes > Myxinidae > Eptatretus > Eptatretus burgeri. The sequence goes on along the minus strand of NC_140975.1, from coordinate 54,911,117 downwards.
TTACAAGTAAGGGAATTTTTCTTTTTGATTATATGGATTCATTTATGAGATTTTAAAGAAACACAACTTCCTTCAAAAGAAAGTTTCTTTAATAACCTTGATGAATAAGAGATAAGTAATAAGCAATATAAACACGCACAAGAAATATGGAAAATATTTTAGATAAAGAACCTTGGAGAATATCGTGATTTATATCTTAAAACAGATGTTTTATTGTTCGCTGATGTGTTTGAAGCTTTTAGATCACTCTGTCATAATGAAAATTGTTATGGATTAGATCCTGCCCACAATTTCACAGGTCCTGTTGAGCTTGGAGTGCAATGTTGAAAATGACAAAACAAGATATAGATTTAATCAGTGATGTCGATATGCTTGTGATGATTGAGAAGTCGAAGAGAGGTGGAATATCACAAGTATGTTCAAAAAGATATGCTAAAGCAAATAATAAATATCTTCAAAATTATGATAGTGAAAAAGATAGTAATTATTTGATGTATTTTGATGCTAATAATTTGTATGGATGGGCAATGTCTCAATCTCTGCCTTATGGTAAATTAGAATGGGTGGAAGAAAAGGATTATGAAAAGGCTTTGATGAATATTGTTATTTCTTCTGAAGAGGGATTGAATGAGGAAGAAGAAGGTTATTATTTTGAAATTGATTTGAGGTACCCGAGTGATCTTCATAATAAGCATAAAGACCTTCCTTTTGCATGTGAGAAAGAAACCCCAAAGAAAGGATGGTTAAGTGATTATCATAAAAGTTTTAATATTAAAGGCAAATCAACAGAAAAGTTATTAACAACATTCTATGATAAAGAGGGATATGTTTTGCATCAGAGAAGCTTAAAACAGTTTTTGAGAGAAGGATTGAGAGTAGTTAAAATTCATAGAGTTTTAAAATTGAAACAAAGTCCTTGGATGAAAAAGTATATTAAATTCAATACAGATATGAGAACAAATACAAAAGTAAAATTTGAAGGGGATTTCTATAAGTTGATGAATAATGCTGTCTTTGAAAAGACAATGGAGAATGTTAGAAACAGGCAAAACATTAGATTTGCAACATCTTGGAAAGAAGCTTCGAGATTGATAAATAAACCAAGTTTTAAGAGAGAAGAGGTTTTTTCAGAGAACTTTTCTGCTATTCATATGGAAAAGGAAAGTATTGTAATGGATAAACCAATTTATATTGGAACAGCAGTTCTTGATTTATCAAAGATATTGATGTATGATTATTTGTATAATGGCTTAAAGAAAGAGTATGGTGAAAATGCTTCATTGTTGTACATGGACACTGATAGTTTTATCCTCGATATAAAAACTGATGATGTTTATAAAGATATGTAAAAAAAATATTGGAGTATATGATACCAGTAATTTTAGTAAGAAGAGTGATTTATTTTCCAAAAAGAATGAAAAGGTTATTGGTCAGTTTAAGGATGGGTTGGGTGGAAAAGTAATGAGTGAGTTTATTGGATTGAGAGCAAAGGGATATGCTTATAAGTATGGTGATCAGATTGATAAGAGGTTAAAGGGAATAACGAAATATGTAACAAAGAAATCACAAACTTTTAGAAATTATTATAATTGTTTGATGAATAAGAAAGAAGAATATAGGAAAATGAATACAATAAGAAGTTACAAACATAACATATACAGCGAAGAAGTAAATAAGAAGGCATTAGGAGCCTTTGATGATAAGAGATTTATTTTAGATAATGGAATAGATTCTGTTCCATATGGATATTGTATGATAGAGTGAATAGTATAGATTGTGTTTTAATGATGGGAAGATGGGTTAGGGTTTTTTAAGGGCTACCGCCGCATTTTTTCACAATATATAAATGGTAAAACCAAGTATTAATCAAACTAAAGAGTGAAGAAAATCTCAGTCTTGGTATATAAATGGAAAACATAATGAATGTGAAAAATATCAAATAAGTCTTATTGAAAAAATAACTAAAACAAAGGTAAGTAAAACAAATAAGCGAATTAATTTAAAAACAAGTAAGTTAGAGGATGTAAAGAAAAAAAAATATCCTTGAATGGACTGAAAACTTTGATGGTTATCAATTGAATGAAAAAACAATTTACTATAATCTCAAAATATGTGGCTCAGGAGGTGGTCAAACAAGAGCATTAAGAGAAGTTTATCATTTCGTAATGGCACAAAAGGGGTATCTTAAAAATTATATAAATTCAAATGTTTTGCTTTTAAATATTTTAGATGGGGATTATTGTGCAAAGAAAATTAAACTATTGAAGGAATTTGAGAATGAACAAATCTTTATAGGTTCAATGAGTGAGCTAAACAATATGCATTGGTTATTTGAAAAAGAGAGTCCCGAGGCTTACTTCTTCTTCTTCTTCTTCTTCTTTCGGCTGCTCCCGTTAGGGGTCGCCACAGCGGATCATCCGTATGATCCGCATTGTGATTTGGCACATGTTTTACGCCGGATGCCCTTCCTGACGCAACCCTGGTCGCCTCTTACGACACAGGGATATGGTACACCTATTTTAACCGGGGTATACACCGGCCCAGTACACTAGTACTCATTTCGCCGACCTCGGAAGGATGACAGGCTGAGTCAACCCCCTGGTGTATTAATTCAGTGGCCCAACGGGGCTTGAACTCAGGACCTTTTGGATCCCAAGCCGCTGCCCTAACCACTGCGCCAACACCAGGCTCAAGTCCCGAGGCTTACATGTTTCAGATATTTCTTTAGAATCACCTTTAACAACAAATCACATTACTACTTTACAACTTGAACAAATCTTTATCTTATTGCATTGGTTATTTGAAAAAAAGTGTCCCAAGGTTAAAAGGGGAGACCAATAAGTATACCTTGGGATAAAAAGGGGGTTTACTTTTTAGGGGAAAAAAAATGAATCGCTGAAAATCCCCCATTCATTTACATGGGGGAAAGTGAGCCAGAATCAGTACTCACCCTCAAAGAATCAGTACTCACCCTACTCACCCTCAAAGTTCCATTCTGTAAGCAACTGCACAAACCACTGCTCCAATAAGCCTTGACAAAATTTATGTATTCGCAGGTCCTTACCATTACCACCATACATTGGTGAGAATTACAGTATACAGTGCTCAAATAATGTAAATTACAGTAGAGTACTTACTTGCACATATTTGTGGTGCAGTTCTTTCACTCTTTCCAAGTTCCTCTCAAAAGATACACGGTACACTTGCTTCATCCCAACTCGGTTTTCTTTCAGGATGCAGTCAATTGTTGACAAGGCCACTTCATCAATGCCTGGAAACATGGCATTGTCTTCAACAATGAGACTCTGGATCTCACACTCGAATCATGTTGTTTGCCTGAACCACATTGACAAAAGCATTTTGTTGCTCTGCAGTGAATAATTGTCATCTCACACCATACGACCAGCTTGTCATCTTTCAGTTCTTAAAAAATAAATAAATATATATATAAAATAAAAAATACATCATTGACAAAATAAAAACCCAACTTATAATTTCTTACATGAAACATTGATACTGTGGTAGTGCACATTACATTCGGTATTCTGCAGTACAGTAATCACTGAGTATTTTATTGATATGTTGCCATAAATATCAGTGGAATGGAGAGGAGATTACTCCAATTTTACTTACCTATTCTCATTTCTGAATGTCCGCATGACAGAGGTAACAGTGAAGCGGCTCAAATTCGGCTGAACTCTCTGCCCAGCCTCCCTCAGGGTCAAATCACATGGTTGACCACTTGGTCAACTAAAGTCGCCTGGATCTCTTCTGAGATATTTGTTCCCTCTCCCTATCCCTATCCCTATCCCTATCCCTATCCCTATCCCTATCCCTATCCCTATCCCTATCCCTATCCCTATCCCTATCCTGTTGTCAGTCATCGTTCTCCAACACAGGAGAGCTCACCTGTAGCCCTTTTATTTGCGTTAAAGCTCTGGTTGCTGATTGAATAATTAAAGGATCTCGTGTTTCACCTGTGAGGAGTGAGTGTGTTCAATTGATAACTGGTTTACTATTTTGAATGGCAGTGTTTTCCATGTGAACACAAGAGATTTCCTTTGTGAAGATTGTGTCCAATGAGGAGTATTGCATGAAGTGTTTTGGAAAAGGGTTAAATGAGACTGAAATTTGTGTGAAAACAAGGGAAATGTGCTTTTAGTCTTGAAGAAATTGTCTTTCTTTTTGCACATGAACTCAAAGTTTTCCTCATTGTGTTCATAGCACCAGTTCCAATGTTGAAACAATTGAGAAAAACTTTAATAAGTCAAGTCACAAAGTTTATGGAAAGAATTATATGTGTTGGTGCGAATTCGCGCCCGCCGGCGTGCGATCGGCCGCGTAACTCGAATCGTGACCGCGTCGCCCACCGGTCGGACAATTCAGTCGTAACGCTCCTTGGAACTACTGCCAGGAGCTCGTCACGGGTGGGGGTTTAACCTCACCACGATCGTGCCAATTTCCCACCCGCGCAGGATAGGGTTGCTCGCCAAATTCGACCTACCTAAGTACCTGCGCGAGCAGTCGACCGGGCGATCGTACCTCGCCGCAGGTCGGCCTAGGACACAAACCACTTAAGCAGTCCATTCCGTGCTACAGTGATAACCGAGCGGTGTTATCGCCGACCTCGACGGATGTGATTCTCTCCACCGGGTGCTTACACCCCTCTACCAATTTCTTCCGTGATGCAAGATGGCACTTTCAAAACAGGGAATAGGATGCAATGAACGGGGACCAGTTCAACAAGCACATTTATTAGACATTGCACGCATGTACAGTCAGAGCAATGAATCATGCACGTATGTACAGTTGAAGCAAGCAGATAAAAGAATTACCACCGAATAAAGCGTTATATTCGCACACACAGTCACTTAAACAAGTCTACTTACAAGATGATGCCACCACATGCATTTATACAAAAAACAAAGAAAAGCCACCCCCAAAGACAAGGGTGGCAGACAGGTCCGTGGACCGAATTTGGTTTGGTTGTGGTTGTTTGGGAACTATGTTGGTGGTGGCGATTTCGTTGTTGTAGGCATCGTTTGAGAATGGTGGCGAAGCGATGTTTGCGGGGTGGAGTTGTGGAAGTAAAGAGGCGAAGGTGGTGGTGTTTGAGTTGTAGTTGTTTGGGAATTATGTTGGTGGTTGCGCATTGGTTGTTGGGGACGATTGGTCCAAAATAATGTTGGAGAAAAGAAAAACGGCTATCTCAAAGCGTGGCAGCCCGGTGAACACGAAAAAATCCCTCTAAACAATGGTGGGGAACTATCTGCACATAAACTTACCGGCATTACTCATCTAAGGACCTTTCTGCTGTTGTGCAAATTTCCACAGCCGTAACAATATGATCAACTGTCAGATTTTATGAAAGTGAATAACATCATTCAATACAACAAGCATGGATTTCAAGGAAAATGTTCATGTGTTACACAACTGATTGATGGTTTGTCAGACTGGATTTGATCTTTTGAGAGCAAGAATGGAGTTCATGTTAGTTATCTTGACTTTTCAAAAGCCTTTGACTCTGTTCTAAGTCTTCGGGAAATCAGTAAATTGCTTATAAGTTGATTATAACTTCAAACAAGTGAAATCCTTCAATACAGCGCATGTGGTGAAGCAAATGAGTACACTAATGTTAAAATGTGCAATTTATGCTTTTTCAGTTGAAAAACAATTAAAAAGCGTACTTAATATTTGAAATGTAAAAATCTTGTTATTATTGTGATAAGCACCTTTATATATAACAGAAGGCATGAAATCTTTCGATACAGCGTTGCAGGAGGCCGCAAAAGAATGATTGTAAGTAAATTTCAACCACTAATGCATGACGAAACACTTGTTTATGGCTAATATTAAAGAGAATGATGGCAGAAGAAGAACTTAGCTTTCTGTGTTCGGAGCGAAATGCCATGGTGGACGGAAATGATGTCTTTCGTTCGTTCATTCGTACATGAGGGGAGCGTTTCTTCGTTTTTTTCGGTCAAGCAATAAATTAAATGTTTTTCACAGATATAACACATTAGTTTCACAAATTTCCATTGAAATACTCGGGTATTTCCATCAATTGTCGCCATTTCCGTCGAGGTTACGCACTGCATCTACCGGACGGCCGTCATTGGCTGTCTTGAGGGACGTGGGGGGGGGGAGGGACGGGGGGACACCGGACCCACCGGAGACGTGGTAGACGACGCCGGGGACATTTCAAACTTGGTGCAATTGTATACAGCGCACGCGCTGTAATAAAATAGCTTTTGTAAGTAGTTACCAGCACATTATATATCTGTGTTTATGTGTTTATGTGTGTGTGTGTGTGTGTGTGTGTGTGTGTGTGTGTATGTGTGTGTGTGTGTGTGTGTCTGTGTGTGTGTGCTTATATGTGTGTTGTTATATGCTGCCCTCACAACCTCGCAACGAGTGTTCCTTGAGTCTTCCAACGGGTAGCACAGCAAACAATATAAACGATCACTTTAAACTTTTCAATCAATTGAGAACCAATCAGATGAGAACCAGCAACATACAACAGAAGGAATTTTTAAAAGGTAATTTATTTCAAACCACTGTTACCATGCTCTAATAACTATCAGTAAAAATGTAATTACAAGTCAATTACAATTCATCAGTAACTATAAACTTCCATGCAGAAGAGTACAAGTCACGTTCAATGCTTAATCACATCAAAGTTACACACATATATTTCAATGCAGTTTCAAATACTTCAACAACTCTTTACAATGGTAATTACTCTGTTGAGAAAGGCAACTTTACATTCCTGTGTTAAAACACCCCCCTTTTACCAGGATCCGTGCCGTGAACTAACCTGCAATTAATCCTATTGTCGTATCAAGCGTGCACATACGTGCAGATCTGTGAACATTTTGCCATGTGTAGTTTTGCCGTGTGGATGAAAAAATCTGAACTTGAATGGTCGTGCAGAAACGAACCTTGCAGATTAGCAGTCAGCTATGAGTGTGGAGCATTTGGCTCTTAACCTGGGGGGTGTGAGTAATTTCCAGAGGGTGTGCGAGCACGGAGAAAAAAAAGTCGGAATTTCTCTAATTATTTTTGGAATTCTCTTTACAAGTGTTTGCGTCATATCGTGATTTACATAAAAAAACAAAAGTATCACCTTCAATAATTTTCGTTTACTATTCGCTCCGAGGCCGACCATTTTCTGTAATAAAATTAATTTTTGCCTTTGTTGTCAAATTCATGTCTTTAACACAAAACTTAACATTTCCAATCATATAGGATTTACTAATCCATCACAGTGTGTGTGTGTGTGTGTGTGTGTGTGTGTGTGTGTGTGTGTGTGTGTGTGTGTGTGTGTGTGTGTGTGTGTGTGTGTGTGTGTGTGTGTGTGTGTGTGTGTGTGTGTGTACCGGGGAGTTAGCCAATCACATTCCAGATAATTTGATATTGCTGCATAAGGCAATTGCAGATGAACAGGAAATTTATTAAACGATTTCACTCCACAAAACCAACAAGAGTCAACGCCCTTTTCCAAATTTGAATAAACTCTGCCCGCCTTCAACAAAAATATTTTTTCGGATCCGACATTTGAGAATATGACAACACCTGCTCTCGTAATACCACATAGCTTCCGCAAGTCACAAAATACAGATCAGCTTTTGTGGGTCGCTCTTGGATTACTTTGGTCAAGACATCTGAAGAACAAATCATACACAAATCGTAAGTAAATCACAACCCTCCTATCGACTTTCTCAACTACTTTCGTTTGGTGAACCCTCCCATCTACTTTCTTAAGAATCCTCTTGAAAAAGTTCAATCAATCAAACTTTTCAGTCTCACGATCAGCCATGATCTTTCTTGGGAAAACCACATTGTTTTCTCGGATCTCGCTCGTGGGGAGTTGGATCAGGGAGGCCTGGTGAGTCCACATCACACATGTAAATCTGTGTATTCTATGTTTACTGTGGATCGATGGAGAAAGATGGCAAAGCCGATCATTTTAATACGTACGAATTGTGTCGTTTTTTTGTATTTCGTTCGTGCCGACTGGGCATCCATCTGTCGTGCAAAGTCCGTCCTTGGCACATCGACACTCTCAGACACCGACAAGGATTTCATCCGCAGCTTTATGCTGTGGAAATTGAGGCTTTCAAGAGAATTGGATTTTTTTATCATACACTGTCGAGGCTCATATGAGAGCTAACTCACAGAACGTACAAGGGGAGCAGGAGACAAAGGGGGGGGGGGGTGGTGAGAGGGAAGGAAAAAATCAGGTGAGAGCAGAGACATGAGGAGATCTGTGGAAGGGAGAGGGATGGGACAGGGCACACAGGATAATAAACAAGATGGAGGACAACAAGGAAATCCAAAACAGGTGGAGGCCATTCAGCCATTCATGCCTGCGTGAACATCACACCAACCAAAGATCCAAGAAAGAAAATGAGAAAAAAAATTGTTTTTTATTAATGAAACAAAAAAAATACAAATTTTGTTTTTGTAATTTTTTTGTTGTGGTAATTTTCTTTTCTTTTCTTCCCCTCGGAGAGGGGGCATGGGCTCGGTTAAAAATACACGCATCAACCACACAACCCCCCTTGACAAGACCCCCACCAACAGTACTCCATGCATAATCACCCATCAACACACAAAGTCTTATCAACATCCCTACACCCCTCTATCTCCATAACTTCCAGGTACCTATCGAATTCTAATTTAAACTTATCTACTTTTTCTGCTGGCACTATCTTTCCAGGGAGACCATTCCATGCATCAACTACTCTCTGAGTGAAAGTCCCCTATCTTACTGCCGTCTTAACTCTCCTCTTGACTCACAGGCTGTGGCCCCTGGTTATGTCACTGTCTACTGTGTTGGATGATTCATTTGCACTTATTTTATCGATAACTTTCATTATCTTAAACATCTCTATCATATCTCCTCGTAACTGCCTCCTTTCTATTGAGTAAAGCCCTGTCTCCTTCAACCGCTCCTTATAGCTGAGTCTCGGCCCGGAATCAATCCAGTAGCCCGATGCTGAACCTTCTCCATGGCATCTATGTCCTTCCAGAACTGTGGTGTCCATAACTGCACACAATATTATTGATACGGCCCTCACTAAATTCCTGAACAATGTTAACATGACCTCCTTTTATTTATAATTGATCCCCTCCTTATACAGCCTAAAACCCTGTTTGCTTTACCTATAGCTGCCTGGCACTGTGCTACCTGCTTACCTCCCGTATCTATTACCACCCCCAGATCCTCCTCCTCCAAAATTACCCCTTGCATCCTGTAATCTCCATTTTCATTGTTCTTTCCCATACCCAACACCTTACACTTGCTCAGGTTAAATTCCACATGCCAGTCTTTCACCCAATCCATGAACGTATCAATATTCTCTTGTATCTGTTCACCACCCCCTTCTGCTATCCACCTTACCTCCAAGCTTTGTGTCATCCACAAATTTGGAAAGCTTTCTCTTTATCCCATAATCAAAATCGTTAATGTAAATATTGAATAGTAATGGTCCGAGTACTGATTCCTAAGGTACCCCGCGACTTACATCCTCCCAGCAAGACATCCTCCCACTCAGAGCCACTCTGCTTCCTATCACGAAGCCAATTTGCAACCCAATTAGCAACCCGACCAGCCACTCCAGAAGCCCTCACTTTGGCGAACAACTCCAATGTGGTACCTTGTCAAATACCTTCTTAAAGTCTAGATATACTATGTCCACTGCCTTTCCCTCATCCACCCAATCAGACACTGCTTCATAGAACTCTAAAAGATTTGTTAAACAGGAACTACCTTTGGTAAACCCATTGTGACTACCTTTAATTAGTTTGTATTTGTTTCAATGGTTCCTCATCCGGTCTTTAATTAATGTTTCCAACACCTTCCCCACAACTGAAGACAAACAGGTCTGTCGTTTCCCAATTCTTCTCTGGATCCTTTCTTAAATAATGGTGTTGCATTTGCGACTCCCCAATCCTCCGGTACCTGTCCTGACTCCAGTGAGCTATTGAACATATCCGTTAACATCTCGCTTACCTGCTCAGCCACGTTCCTCAATACTCTCGGGTGCATATTATCTGGACCCAGAGCCTTATCTACTCTTAGATTACCTCGCTGTTCCTTTACTTCCTCCACTCCAACCTGGACCTTCTGTAAAAGCCCTTCCTCACCTCCTCGATACATACTCTCAACTATTGGCAATTCTTCTGACTGTTCTTGTGTAAAAGTTGAAGAAAAATACCTGTTTAATAAGCCTGCCATCTCACTTTCATCACTAACCACTCTCCCGGTGCTATTCCTCTATGGGCCCACACTGATCCTAACATGTTCTTGTCTGCTGATACACTGAAACAAAGCCTTGCAATTATGTTTAATATTCTTAGCCATGTCCTTCTCATCCTCTCTTTTGGCTCGCCGAGTTATTTTCTTCTCTTTCCTCTGTTTATTTGGATAATGATATAAATGTAACTCCAGTCCTGTTATTTTAAACCAAATAAATGCCTTCTGCTTCTCCTTCATAGCGTTCCTTATCTCACTGCTCAACCACCCTGGTCTCTTTCTGCTTCTAGTTTTACACCTCATTGGAATGTACTTACTCTGTACTCTACACATTTTGTCCTTGAAGGTTTCCCATTTCTCTGATGCTGATTGTCCTGTTATTAGAGTATCCCCATCTACATCACCCAATTCTCTCCTCATACCCACAAAGTTTGCATTCCTGAAATCTAATAGCCTTACCCTTCTATCCTGAACTCTAACCCTCAACAGAATCTTTGCACACACAATGTGATGGTCACTTGCTCCTCAATTCTCTCCAACCTCCACCTCCTCCACCATATTGGGATTGTTACTGAAAAGGAGGTCAAACACACTCCCCCTCGTGGTCTTATGTACAAACTGGGTTAAAAAGCAATGTCGGAATAAAACTAGGAAATCCTTCTCCGCTCTGCCCTTTCCCTGTTCCTGGACCCAATCTATCCATGGCAAGTTAAAATCCCCTATAATCAATACTATCCCCTTACCACATGCCCTTATGAATTCTTCAAGTATTCCTCCTTCCTCCTCTTCCCTCGCACCTGGAGCCCTATAAAATCATCCTACCAGTATCTTACTGTTTTTACAATCTCAAATCTCCACCAACATAGATTCCCCAACATTTATTCCTTCCTTAATGTCACCCCTTTCTCTTGATGCAATGCTTTTCTTTACCCAGATTGCTACTCCTCCTCCTATTCTCTCCTTCCAATCACACCGATACACCTTGTGGCCTTATAATCCTGTCCTCCAGTTTCTCTCCTCCTAAAACCATGTCTCACTCACTGCAACTATATCGTACTCCTCGCGATCCACTTTGGCTTCAAGCTCTTCCATTTTATTATTTAAACTTCTGGTATTGGTATAGAATATCTTTAACTTTTCCCTTCCTGAAATTCTATTTTCCTGCCTGGCCTTACTCATCCCAATTACTTCATCTGTTCTTTCCTTTATAGCCTCCCCACCCTCCACTAACCTTAAAAAGCCTGAATTCCAGGGACCATAGCCTGAGAGTAAAGAAGAGGAGAGTGATGATGGTAGCAAGGCAGGGGACTTTTACTCAGGGAGTAGTTAATGCATGGAATGGTCTCCCTGGAAATGTGGTGGCAGCAGAAAAAGTAGATACGTTTAAATTAGAATTAGATAGGTACCTGGAAGTTATGGAGATAGAGGGGTGTGTGGATGCTAATTGGACTTTTAGGTAGTTTGAGCATTGATGGGTGATTGTGTGCATGTGTACGGAGTGTTGTTGGTGGTGGTGTTGTCAAGGGGGAGTTGTGTGGTTGATGTTGTGTGTTTTTAACCAAGCTCATGCCCTCTCCAATGAGGGGAAGAAAAAAAAAATTAAAAATAAATAAATAAATAAACAAACAAACAAAATTATTTCATTCATAATTTTTTTTTTTGGCATTTTCTTCCTTTGATCTTTTGCAGATAAATTAATATGGTGTTTGCGCAGGCATGATGGGCTGAATGGCCTCCACCTGTGTTGGATTTCCTTGTAAATTTCCTTGTAAATCCTGCTGGGTGTCCATATCGTACACCCTCCTCACCGAGAAACTCTGTGAGGGAGACAGTTTAGCGCTGACAACTCGACCATGAAACAGGTTCGTACAGGTTTCCATGGTGCCTGCAGCAAGTGACAAATATAACCTGAACTGACCTGACAACAATCAGTCAAGGACACCAGAAATGTCAGTTTTCCTCACACAAGCAAATATGGCATGTGTTACATCCATGACACATCATGTACGCACTCACTAAGGCTGTGAAAAATACAATCCACAGTTCTAAATATATCTTAATATATATATATATATATATATATATATATATATATATATATATATCTTAATATATATATATATATATCTTAATATATATATATTATAACCAAGGTTGCGTCAGGAAGGGCATCCGGTGTAAAACATGTGCCAAATCACTATGTGGATCATACGGATGATCCGCTGTGGCGACCCCTAACGGGAGCAGCTGAAAGAAGAAGAGAAGATATATATATATATATATATATATATATATATATATATATATATATATATATATATATATATGTATGTATACACACATGTATAAAATTGGATGGCAACAAAGAAATAAATGACATACTTTGTGGATATTAATATGATTAGCTGTGTCATCTTTATTTATAGATCTACAGTAAACATCTAATGCACAGATTTGCATCTGTCGGATGTGGACTCACCAGCGCTCCCTGATCCAACTTCCCACTCGTAAAATCACAGAAAACATCACATGGTGAGCATCGCTCATCAAAAACTGTTCATGTCTGAATTTGCAAGCAGATGAAAACCATCTTTAATAAAAAGTGAAGCTGAAATCATGAAAATGATTTGCAGCATTCACGCAATTTGGCTACATTCTAAATTTGTCACGCAATTTGCCAGTTTTATAACCAGTCGTATTTCTATCATTCGAAAGTGGACACTGAATTTTACTACAGCAGCTGCGATGGAACTTACATATTCAGACATGTACAGATTGGTCACAAAGTCTCAATGCACGCAGGTAGAATTTAGTTATCATTTATGTGTATAATTCACTCCATTATCCACACAAATTTGAATTTTCTCCATATTCTTCTAGATACCTTCCATTTTCAGGGTTGGAAGTCATAAAAGCAGCTCCTGACAGTTGTTTGAAGGTGTCTTTATCACATGCTTGCCTCACCTCATATAACCTCACCTCTCACAGCGGTGATTACAACACTGGTGGTTACCGTGTGGCAACTTCATCACACACATTCTTCACCACCTCATGTTTCCTCACCTTTAATGGTGGTGATTACAATATTGGTGATTATGGTGTTGCATCTTCATCACACACATTCCTCACCACCTCATGCTGCCTCACCTTTGATGGTGGTGATTACAATATTGGTGATTACGGTGCGGCGTCTTCATCACATGCTTTCCTCACCACCTCATGTTTCCTCACCTCTCACGGCGGTGATTACAATATTGGTGATTACTCTGTGGTGTATTTCTCTCTCTTTTTCATCCTGTTAGGAGAAGATAGTGGGGAAAAACCGAACCCATCCCTCACAAAGCATATCCCCTTTGTAAAGGCCCTGTCACACCTTGACGTTTTAGCCAGTGTATGCCGACGTATGAAAAATTTGGCGAATACGCTGGCACACGTCGAATATGTTATGGGTAAGTTTTGTATACGTTAAGAACACGCTGAAGCACGCTGGCATACATCGTAATATGCCGAGCTCGTCGACAAATTTTCCATGCTCAAAATTTTTCTATGTATGCCAGCGTATGACTCACGTTCCGCATATGCTGGCCATAATTTGTAGGCACGTTATGCGATCGTTGACACACGTCGACAAACGTTACTTGTAAGTTACTCATAAGTCGAAATACGTCGAGGTAATGTCTCGCGTACCCGAAACTTATTTCTAACCTATGAGTACCATAACTTATGTTTTGAACCTATGTGTAACGCATCTCCAACGCATATTGACGTATGTAGACGTATTTGACATCTTCCGGACGACCACAGAACTTACTGAACGTGTTTATAACTTACAGCTGCTGTATAATGGCATATTGGCAGCATTTAGGGGAATTGGTATATAAAAATGGGGTTCACAGGAGGAACCCGTCAGTGTTTGAGACTCCATGGTGAGTAGATGTCCATGTCATCCGAGAGATGGAGGATCCGGCAAGGCTGAGAAGACAATACCTACTAGCTGTCCTCCAACATCAACATGACCTCATCGATTTGACACTGTACCAGTGTAGTGTCAATAGAGCCAGAAGAAGAAAAGGTGAATGGAGGAGAAGGAACTGTGTGAGACCATGGATCGGGAGGCGGTTATGATTTGAATCGTCGAGCCGCAGCCTTTTAATAGGCTACGCCACGTGATCGTCGGGGATACGCTGCAGCGCGCTATGCATAAGTTAGACTATCGTTGGGCATAGGTTGTGAACGCCGACAACATGCTAAGCATTCGTTGGTATAAGTTATCTATAAGTTATCAAAACTTTCTGTGTACGTTACTAATATGTTATGCATACGTCCAACTCGTTATGAATACGCCCAAACCTGAAAAAAACATCAATAGTTCAGCGTACTCCAGCGTTTTACATACATTTTGATACGTTGCCATACGCTGGCTAAATCGTCAAGATGTGACAGGGACTTAACCCACTAAACACAAGAGAGTACCCTATCTGGAACATGTAAAAACGAAATAACTGACTCGGGAATCGCTGGATGGTGTGTGCTATTGCTTTGGGGTCTCAGTTCCCATAACCGTCGCAATATCATCCAGGTTTTTGACCTGCTGAATGGCAATTGTAGATGCTGTTGGAATATTTGTAAAACCACTTAAATCGCCTTTCAGGAATAGCATGTTCATGTACTTTTGAAGCCATTTTCATGATAAATCGAATGAAAGGACAAACTACATTTTTGTTCTTTTCCTTTTGTTCGTAGAAACGCGTGAATAGGTTTAATGAAGGAGTATGGCACCTGGACAAACCGGTATGAAACATCCTGCTGAACCTTCCAGGGCCAGAAATTCCATCAGATCCAAAAATTTCCTCATGCTGCTTCTGATCTGCGGCATATTGTGTTTCACCTGTGGCCTCTTCACATCTTTACCACCCGATCTGAATATAAGTAAGTGATGTGTGAATCACTTCCATTTACATCATTGTCACTTTAGAACTGACAATATATCTTTGATTTTTTTGTTGTTGTTGAGTGAAGAGTAATAAACCTTTTTTTTGAAGTCGCAAAGAGCCTTCTCTTCCTAACGGTTGGGAGGAAGCAGGATTCAGAGTACCTGTTTAGTATTCCGATTATATCAAACACAAACAAACGTCTTCCCTCTCAGGGTAGTGTGGAGGTGATTTGTTAGGGGTTAAAATGGGGCATGTAAAAAGGTAAGGTAGGGTAAGATAGGGTTTAAAGATAGGTTAAAATAAAGATTGACAAAAAAAAACACTCAGGATGAATGCAACAGTTAGTTCATGATCATGTGATTAACATATGTGCCTGGTGTTCGCTTAATAGTTAGGGTGGTGGGCTTGGGATCCCAGTATGCTGAGTTCAAATCCCATAGCACATACAAAAAACAAAACTGTCGGTTTCTTCACATTTTCATATTTTACTCCAGATTTTGTGTTCCATCGTCCACATTATCTGATAATCCAAACTCAAATTATATTTAGATTATATATTTTAATTCATCCATTTGAGTAGATCTTGGAAAATTCCATCATATAATGCATGAAATCGCTTGAGAGTTGCATATTCCCAGATTAATTCACCTCAATACCATAATAAAGAAAACAGAAGAATTTGTTATTGTTATGTGAAGTGTTCTTCAGTTGAATACCATGATCACCCTGTCATATTTAATTTCAGTGATTATAAGAGCCAAGAACACTGGCCTACATACAGTGCCTTCAGAAAGTATTCACACGCGTTGACATTTGTCACATTTTCTTGTGTTACAACCTGAATTTAAGGTGTATTAAGTTTAAATTTTTTGTCACCGATCCAAATAAAATACACCACAACAACAAAGGTAAAACACGTTCTGAGAATTTTTTACAACTTCATGAAAAAATGAAAAGCTGAAATGTCTTGTGCCAATAAGTGTTCAACCCCTTTGCTGTGACACTCCAAATTTAGCTCAGGTTTGGGAGCAAGCACCGGACCAGCGAGTCACTGCACCACTTTCCACCGGTACTCCAGGGCCTCTGTCTGGCCATCCCCCAGTCAGATGCCTGGTCTATCCCAATCTCCTTGAGATGCCAATCAACCTGCTGCAACCACGAGGCATGTGGTTGGCTCAGTGGCCTCTTTCACACACGAGGCTCCCTCGCTGAGAGAATCTCATGAGCAGGATCAGCACCAGGAAAACGAGCCACATGTCCATACAGCAGCAGCTGATGCTTACGAACGATGCAGGTAACAAATATCATTTGAGTATTTCTCAGCAACCGCTCGTTGGACACAAAGTCCGACCAGCGATAGCCCAGGATTCTCCGATGAGACCTTGGACCAAAAGGAGTCAAATCTCCATCTCAGATCTCTGGATAAAGTCCAAGTCTCACATCTGTAGAGCAAGACTGGAAGCACCAAAGACCTGATGACTCAGACCTTCATACTCGTGCATAGGTGCCGACAGTGGCACATCCCATGGTGCAGTCAATCCATGACTCCCAAGGCCCGACCCAGACGTCTATTGACCTCTGACTCACAGCCAGCGGAGACATGAATATCCCCGCCAAGGTAAGTGAATCTCTCCGTGACCTCAACATCCTCACCACAAACAGGTCGACAGGATAGCAGTATCCAAGATGTCATTGAAAGCTTGGATCTTAGTTTTGACCCAGGAAACCTGTAATCCCAGTGTCTCCAATGCCTTGAAGGCCTGCGAAAGGATATCCAAAGTCTCTGCAAAGATGACTGCATCATCTGCGAAATCAAGGTCAGAGATCTTGACACTACCAAACAATGCATTGCAGTTTGATCTCTCTGGCATCCTCCTCAGAATCCAATTCATACGAGCACTGAAAATTGTGGGGGCCAGCACACCCCCCTGACAAACTCCATTAACAGGAAATAATTCATGGATAGAAACACCACAACTCACAGCACTCTCAGTACCAGAGAATAGCTCAGACATCAGATTGATCAGTTTTGGTGGCACCCCACGAAGACAAAGTATCCTCCAGAGGGCATCCCGATTCAGTGAATGGAACGCTTTGCAGAGATCAACAAAGGCTGCAAGCAGCCCCTGCCCAAACTCTCGTCTGTGTTCAGTGAGGACCCGAAGACCAAGGATACTGTCAATCATTGACCTTTTTGGAGTGAAGCCTGACTGCTCTGGGTGCTGGTGCTCAAGTAGATGGTGGCGAACCCCATCAATAATTATCTGAGGAAAGTCCTTGCCTGGCACTGAGAGCAGCTTCACCCCACGGTAGCTGTTTCAGTCCGACGATCACCCTTCTCTTTCCAGAGAGGGACCACAAGGTCCCACTTCCACCCAGTTCAGACGATTCCTGTATTCCAAATAGAGCACAGAACTGCATGCAATATCATGAGTGCAGCATTTCCACCAGCCTTGAGAAGTTCAGTACAGATGCCACAGATCCGCGGAGCTTTTTACCCCATTTCAACCCGTTCACTGCAGCCTGTGTTTCCCCAAACTAAGGTGGTTCACAGTTGATTGGTGGGTCAGCAATGGGAATAGTAACACACCTGACATCCAACTCAATAACTGGTGGGTCAGCCTGATACAGACGCTCAAACTAACTGGCCCAGTAGGCTTTCACTTCGGACTCCTCTACAAAGAGCCCACCACCCTCCACTCAAACTGCAGTACACCGAGGGACAGGTTTAGAGGAATGCAATGCACGAATTCCCCTGTAAGCAGGACGAGATTCACTTGTCCACAGGTGATACTCTACCCCCTCACAGATTCCTCGCACATAGGCCTCCTTATCCGCCCTCAGCGCATGTGCAGTTTATGCCTCAACTCCCTGAAAAGCTTATCTCTGCCATTAGGCCTGGCCCTGTGACTCTGGTGAATGGTATCCAGTGTCCCTTGAGAGACATAGTTCTTCTTCGCCTGATGGTGAGTTCCAAGACATCCACCGGCAACATCGAGGATGGTAGACTTGAAGGCACTCCACAACTCTTCAGGATTCCTCAAATTGAGATCAGGTGCATCCATTTTCCTTTGATCATCCTTGATATGTCTCCACAAATTGATTGGTGTCCACGTGTGGATAAATCAATTGATTGGACATGATTTAGAAGGAAACACACCTTTTTACATAAGGTCCCACAGTTGACAGTGCATGTCAGAGCAGAAACTCCACCATGAAGTCCAATGAACTGTCCGTAGGACTCCTAGATAGATGTAGTTCTGGGGAAGGGGATAAAACAATCCCGAGAGTGTTGAAAGTTCCTAAGAGCACAGTGATCTCCATCATTAGGAAATAGAAAGAATATGCAATGACCAAGACTCTTCCTTGAGCTGGCCATTAGAACAGACTGAGCAACTGGGCAAGAATGACCTTGAGTTGAAAAAAAATCATGGAGTTGACCAAGAACCCAATTACCACTCTGACAGAACTACAAAGTTCCTTGGCTGAGATGAGAAAACCTGCCGGCAAGCCAACAGTGTCTGCAGCACTTCACAAATCTCGGCTTTATGGGAGAGTGGCCAGACGGAAGGCACTCCTGGGGAAAAGGCACATGACAGCATGCCTGGAGGTTGGAAAAAGCCACGTGAAAGACTGATAGCAAGAGGCAAAATATTATTTTGGCTGATGAGAGAAAAATTGAACTCATTGACCTCAATGCAAAGCGCTACATCTTGCGGAAACCAAGCATTGCTCATCACCCATCTAACACCATCCATACCATGAAGCTTGGTGGTGCCAGTATCATGCTATGGGGATACTTTTCAGCGCCAGGGACTGGGGGGCTGGTAAGGATGGAGGAAATAATGAATGGAGTGAAATACAGGCAAATCCTTTCGGAGAACCTGCTTCAGAGTGCAAAAGATCTTAAACCGTGTCAAAGATTTACATTTCAACAGGATAATGACCCCAAGCATACAGCCAAAGCAACACTGGAATGGCTTCAGAACAAGAATGTGAAAGTCACTGAGTGGCCCAGCCTACGCCCAGACTTGAATCCCATTGAGAATTTGTGGAAAGACTTGAAGATTGCGAGCCACCAATGCTCCCCATCTAACTTGACAGAGCTTGAGCAAATCTGCAAGGAAGAATGGGAGAAAGCTCCCAAGTCAAGATGTGCAAAGCTGTTACGGGCATACCCAAGATGACTCGAAGCTTTCATCGCTGCCAAAGGTGCTGCTACAAAGTATTGACTCGGCAGATTGAATATTTATTGACAGAAGACATTTCAGGTTTTCATTTTTAATTAACTTATTAAAATTTCCTAAAACATGTTTTTACTTTGTCATTATGGGCTATTTTGTGTGGAATAGTGTCAATTTTTAAAAATTCAATCAATATTAAATTCAGGCAGTAACAACAAAATGTGAAAAAGTCAAGGGGTGTGAATACTTTCTGAAGGCACTGTACTTGTCCAGGGTTTGAAGTTAATTTGCCATTTATGGCAGCAAGTAACTAATGTAAGTAATTTAACAAAAACTAACCATTGTTTCTGCATGTGCGTATGCAACCACACTGTTGTTAGAGTAATTTCAGATTTGTTTTTAAGTCTGAATCAAAATGTTTGTTTCATGCCTTGACCGCATGGATTCAATCAAACAAAGACATGAAAAAACAAAGCTATGATTTCTGCAGGGTGGATGTGGGAGGGGGTGGAATCTCTACTGATTTATGGTTTTTAATTGCCAGTACAATTTGAAAAGCCATTTCATGCCAGGTTAGTGCCAACTTTAACCCCCTTGATATGCCTTTTTAAAGGGATCAGCATCCCTTACCAATTAAATGTAAACAAGGTATTACCATGAGTTTTTATTTTCGACAATTTTCCCTCCACCTTTCTTCTACCTCTCTCAACTATACCCTCTGTTTCATGTCTAAATACATACATAAAAAAATGCAACAAAAAATACCCTTTACCTGACATTGCACCCCACCTGACCACGTGGCTTCCTGTACCGACTCATCTTCCTCCTTCTGCCGATCAACCTTCTGCTTTTGTCAACCCACATTCACCATACACCCTCACAATTTTTTATACAACCTATCCTTTACCCAATCTTACCTAATCTTGAAAAAACAAATCTTTATTCTTTTACCTTCTCACATTATACCTCCTGTAACCACGAGTTTATAGACCCACTCTTCTTCTTCCTGTAACTTTTGTCGAACTTCCAGCTTCCTTTTGCATTTGCTGATCCAAATTCACCAACATATACATGATTATTCTTCACCCTTTCCTTTACCTAATCTTACGTCATCTTTATCTTTTGGAATATTGGAGTATTGCTTTTAAACTCCCATCGATTTCCAATTGGAAATGGAATGTCAGGTTATGGTTCGAAGCTACACTTTTCCATGGCTGCCTGAAAGTTTGCACGTTGGGTGTGCTTATACAAGGCATCCTGATTGGGTGGCATGACAAATGAGTCAATTTTTGCAGAGGGGTGAGTTTGTGACAACAGTGAGTTTGTGATGAAACAGTGCTGTGTCAGTGAGTTTGTCACTCCACACTGGTTCCATGATCTACCCTAATCTATAAACCCAAGTTCGGGTCTGTATTGCTATATGCTGTCTAGTTGTCAACATCCCCTCCGACAAGGTCAGAGATTGGGGACTTTAAAATGAGCTCCGTCCGACCGACCGATCATTCATCTATGACCGATTGGCCATCCATGTACTTTTATGTGCCTGATATTTCAAAAACAGTTGAACATTTAGCTTTCTTAATGCAAATAACTACAGTGTCCATCATGACATTATTTCAACCTGATTAGATTACAGCTGTGATTGACTCAAATATGTTGCCATTGTAACCATCTCGGTAATTTGGCTTGTGTTTGAGATATTCCAAAAACCGTTCAACATTTAGCTTTCATATTATGCAGATCTATTTTTCATACCAACCAAAAGGAGTATCAGCTCCTTGTTAAATTTTTAACAGACCAAGTCAAGAAATGTGGTTGGACCTAAATTGTTCAATTTTTGTTTTTTTACTGTCAGGGAATACAAATATCGGCTCGCCAACTTCCATGACACAGAAACTGCCTGGAGTATGGATTTCATCCACAGCTGGACGTCTTGGAAACCAATTGTGCCTGTATGCATCACTTTTTAGCCTTGCCCGATTGAATGGACGGCAAGCATATTTGTGTCAGAGCTCAGCCAAATACCTGGAACCACTTTTTAATTTGTCACTACCTCATTTGCCTGAAAATGAGAATGTAAACTTAACAAAGTATTGGCTCGAAAACCACATGGAGGAATCATATAAACATATTTCCCTAATGCGTGTTCATTTTACAGGGCATGCACAGTCTTGGAAATTCTTTGACCGCTACCGCGATGATATCAAGCGGGAATTCACATTCCTCCCAATAATTCGTGAAACAACAGACACATTTCTTTGGAGTGTTGCTGCAAAAATTCACAGCCAATTATCAGGGGCTAATATAACCTTTGTGGGGATGCATGTCAGACGAGGAGACTACGTGCATATTGTGCCCAAGCAATGGAAAGGTGTAATTGCAGATGCAGGGTACTTAGCCAAGGCAATGGAGCGCATGCGAGGGCGCTACCCTGACTCTGTATTTGTAGTAGCGAGTGATGATGTTACATGGTGTCGTCATAACATCAACGTATCACGAGGAGATGTATACTTTGTAGCCGATGGCATACCTCGGGGGAGCCCGGGTCAGGACCTTGCGGTACTGGCTGCGTGTAATCACTCTATCATGACTCTTGGCACGTTTGGGTTTTGGAGCGCATACCTAGCTGGTGGTGACGTTATATACCTTACCAAAAATTTTCTGCCAAACTCACGATTTTTGAATTTTTTTCAGTATGAAGCTGCTTACTTGCCAAATTGGGAGGGAATTCCAGCTGACTTGTCACAACTTACAAAAAAAACAACATGAAATTACAGATCTTTTCAATCTTCATTGACTTATTTGGTGATCTTTTTAAACACAATTTGATCCTGTGATATGAGGTTTCAAAGCAGCAAACAGGTCATTCTCTATTTTCTTCTGTGTGGTTGTGTATGAGGTGCTCCTTCATTTAAGCTTTTACAAATCAAGATTGATAGACAATGTATTTGGTTTTCCACTGCCTTTATTTCTATTTTTTTGTATATATAGTCGAGGCTCGTGGAAGAACTAGAATTGGGACACTGAATGGATCAGGACACAACAGGACAAAATGAACAGTTGAGAGATGGGGAAACACTTGCTTTTTATACGGTCTGGCACCTTGCCCTGCTCACCAAACTCTTTTCCAATGGTATCCAATGCCATCTCCACTCATGGCTCACCGACTTCCTCTCCTGTTTCAGCCAACGTGTGGCCCTAAATGGAGTTCTTTCATCCCCTCCTTCCTGTCCAGGCTGGAGTTCCTCAAGGCAGCATTCTGAGCCCTGATCTTTTTCTGGTTTTCATCAATGATCTCGTCGATTCTCTGGAAAATCCTCTTTATCTCTTTGCTGATGATGCCACCATCTGCCGTACCATCTGTTATCCCTCAAACCGGCATGCAGAAGCTTCTTTGCTCACTGCAGATCTGGATAAAATCACAAACTGGTCCAATATGTGGAGCATGTCTTTCAATACTGACAAATCTCACACTCTCACTTTGTCTCTCCCAAAGGAACGTTTGGAACCCCCCCCCCCCCCACCCTCCATCTACTTTCTCAACAATCCTCTGGAAGAAGACCTTTCATTCAAGCTTCAGGGTCTCACTATCTGCCTCGATCTTTCCTGGGAAAGCCACATTTCCAACCTGGCTCTAAAGCCAGTCGCCGATGAGGAATGCTCCAGTGTACAAAGTCTTTCCTCGGCCCACCTGAGCTCCTGACCACATACAAAGCTTTCGTCTGCAGCCTGAAGGAGTACTGCTCTCCCCTCTGGGATAGTGCTCCTGCCTCCCACCTTTCTCAACTCCACACTGTAGAAACTAAGGCATTTAGGATCATTGGCATCTCCCACGATGAGGCTGAGTCTTTGCGCCTCTCACGCTCTCTCACCGCAGGCTGGTCTGTGGTCTTTTTTTCTTCTCTCATCTCCTCTCCAGTGTCACCCCGTCTGCTCTCTCTGTGATTTGTCCCCCCCCCCCCCGTATTTCCACAGAGCACTCAAGGTCTGCCAGCAACCACCTTCTGCTAAATCTACCAAAATCACGGATCACTGCTCACCTTCACTCTTTCATTCCTCTTTTTTCCTACCTTTGGAATGAACTCCCACACTCTCTTCAATCCCATTCTTCCCTCCAGGCCTTCAAAACAGCTGTTCACCACCACCTCTTATCTTCTCCCGTCCAAAAACATGACCTTTTCTACCCCCGTTAATCCACCCCAACCCCACCTCCTTCAAATTCCAATTCCCTTCTTGAAAGTCCCTGTAGTGTCCATTTTGTATACCCCGTGTTCCACACCCCATCTCTCTCACTTCCACAGATCTCCTAATGTCTCTGTACCCCACTGTTTTGTCCGTGCCTCTCCCACTCCTCTTGTCTCCTGCCTCCCTTGTTGTGCATTGTGTGTTAGCTCTAATACGAGCCTCGACAATGTATACAAAAAAACCCCCAATAAACACCAACAGCATAGTTGAATGCCAAGATCGAGGCAGATTGCACAAAGAATCGGTGTGTGAGGAATGGGGTGCAGGAGAGGATGCATAGGGTGGACAAGAGGTCACAGAAGGAGGTATATACTCTCATCTCTGAGTTGTCGAGCCTGGTTTTGAGTCTCGGTCCAGCTATAATCTGATTAATCCTTTTTTTTTCGATGGAAGGACGTGGCATCAAAATGTGTGCCATCCATCGTATGGACATTAAACTGGCCATCCTTTCTGCAACATTAGTTGGTGGATGATAAGTATCCCATTGTGTCCTTCTCTAAGAGTGGGCAAGCAATCGCCAGCACCCTTTACAAATTATAAATTCCTATCCTGACTGACTGCTGGTAAGGCAATGGTAAATCAACGAGCATAACTCTTGCCACTAAATTCCTTTGGAAACAACAAAGCTCTGTAAAGAGAATGGCACGTATAATCTTATAAATAACCATGACAACAATTGTGCTGTAACTTCATGTATATTATGATCATTTTCCATGCAAGGATAGGTGGCGACACCTGTACACATTATTCAGCAATGAGTCGAAAAGATTTTGCAAAAAGACAATAAAAAGAAGAAAATTACCAATTTACCTAATTTTAAAATTTAAACAATGACCAGTTTTTCCACTTTACTTGTTCACAATCTGCAGCAGTTCATCAAGTGCTCTTTACTTTCTTCCAACAGTGGTATCATCAGCATACCTTATATTGTTGATACGTCTTCCTACAATCCTGAATTTAGCCTCCATCTCATCCCAGTTAAATTTCCTCATGATTTATTCGTGATACAAGATTATATGCTGGAAAGGGAGAGAACGTATCACTGTCTAATCCCTTTTCCATTACCAAAGCATTCTTTCTCTCCATACTGTATTCTTGCGGAGTTTCTTGTTTAGTGTACAGGATTCTTGTCAGACTATCGTGTCTCATCAGACATTGAATATATTAAATCAATGCAATTCTGTTAAGTTGTAATTGCTCTTTTGCATTTACTCTGGGAAACTATTATTATGTCGTCCTATTAAGTAAAATAGGACGACAATAGGCTCAAGTAGCATCATGTATGGGTGTGTGTGTCTATATATATATATATATATATATATATATATATATATATATATATATATATATATATATATATATATATACATATACATATACATATACATATACATATACACGCATATTGATTCTATATCATATGGATGGATTATGTTCATTTGGATGCTCATGCAGCAATCTGGTAGTGGAATGGGAATAATGGTTGGAGGTTTCTATGATTTTACTGTCATGCTGTAAAATATAATTTTGATATGATCAGTGATATATTGGCATGCTGTAATTTTACTGTCAATAAAAGTACTAATCTACGTCAAAATTTTGTCACTGACAGAACCTTTGAGCTATTTGTACATATTAAAAGATATGCCACTCTTGATGGCATTTGCATGTTTAGCTATGGTTAAACATCAAACACAAAACTCTTCAAAAGAAAAGGCTGCTTTAATTTGACGGGAAAAGCGCTGCAGTGTGAGGGGATGACGTTTCTCTTGAAAAATACCACTGGGTCCTGTCAAGTATGGGAGCATGTCAAGTGTGGGAGCAGCGTGTCGCTGTGTCCACTTTCCGCTGGTACTCCAGTGGCCTCTGTCTGGCCATCCACCAGGCAGATGCCTGGCCCATCCCCATCTCCTTGAGATGCCGATGAGCCTGCTCCTTCCACTGTGGATGTAGTCAGCTCATTGGCCTCCTGCACTCATGAGCTTCCCTCGCTGAGAGAATCTGATGAGCAGGATCAGTGTCAGAAAAATGAGCAACATGTTGAGCAACATCAGAGCTGATGTTCATGGACTATACAGACAATAACTCTCATCTGAGTCTGTCTCATCAACTGCTCGTTGGACACAAACTCTGACTAGCAATAGCCAAGCATTCTCCGAAGAGAGCTGGTACCGACGGAGCATTGTTTCCATTTTAGATCCTTTGTCACAGTCCAAGTCGCATCCATACAGCAAGACTGGAAGGAGCAAGGACTTAAAGGGCCACACCCATGGTCCAGTGAATCCATGACTCCCCAGGCCCGGCCCAGATGTCTATTGACCTCTGGCTCACAACATGCGGAGACATGAATATCACTGTCAAGGAAAGTGAATCTCTCCGTGACCTCACCATCCTCACCACAAACAGGTTCAGGCAAGATATCAGTATCCAAGAGGTCATCAAAACCTTGAATCTTAGTTTTTACCCAGGAAACCCATAATCCTAGCAAATCCGACGCCTCATTCAGCACAACGAGGGCCATCATAAGGCCATCTGGCATCTCCGAAAAGATTACTGCATCATTTGCGAAATCAAGGTTAGAGATCCTGACATTCCCAAACTATGCACCACAGCTTGATCTCTCCAACATACTCCCCAGAATTGTCCGTGCAAGCATTGAAAAGTGTGGGAGCCAGTACACACAACTGATGAACTCCAGTAACAACTGGAAATAAGTTGGCGAGGGAACCACCACACCTCACAGCACTCTCAGTGCCAGAGTATCGTTCGGAAATCAGATTTTTCAGTTCTTTTGGCACCCCACGAAGACCTAGAATCCTCCAGAGGGCATCACGATTCACTGAATCAAATGTTTGCAGAGATCAACGGTCCGGTCAATCATTGACCTCTTTGGTGTGAAGCCTGATTGCTCTGGGTGCTGGTGCTCAAGCAAATGGTGGCAAACCCTATCAAGAATTATCTGAGCAAAGACCTTTCCCGTCACTGAGAGCAGTGTAACTCCTTGGTAGTTGTTGCAGTATTGGCGATCACCTTTCCCTTTCCAGAGTGACAACAAGGCCCCTCTTCTAGTCATTTGGGATGATGTCTGTGTTCCAGTGCACAGACCCTTATGCAATGACACGATTACAGCATTTTTATCAGCCTTGAGAAGTTCAGCATGGATGTCACACCCAGGACCTTTACCCCCTTTCAACTGGTTCACTGCACAAACTAAGGTGTTTCCAGTTGATTGGAGGGCAGCAATGTGTATAGTTACACCCCATAGGTCCAACTCAACAGCTGATGGGTCAGCCTGGTACAGCCTTTCAAATTAACCAGCCCAGCAGGTCTTCACCTCGGACTTCTCTGTCAAGAGCTCACCACCCTCCGCTCTCACTGCAGTACACCAAGGGACACGCTTGGAGGAATGCAATGCATGGATTCCTCTGTTAGCAGGACGAGAATATATTCATTAATGAAGTTTGGTTGGTTTTCATGTAAAGATGTTCCTATTGCATTGCATTTGAGACAATAATAATGAATTAATTACTTTAGCGAGGTAAATTCTTCAATAAATATTATCAACTGGCATATACCACGCATCGCTTCACTGACTAATACTAATACTAGTCGCTGGTTCTCACCTGGTTGGTTGTCAATCACTTGAAAAGTTTAAAGTGATCGTTTTTATTGTCTGCCGTGCTACCCTTTGGACACTCAAGAAACACTCGTTTTGACGTTTCGAAGGGGGTACATAACAATATGTATGATATTCTATAGGTGGACGTGGTTCAAGGGTAGTAAGGCCTAAGTCACATTTGCCACGGCGGCCGTGGGGTCTCCAAAATCTTCGGCCACTAGCAATTATATGGCGGCCGCAGTATTTCCACGGTCATACAATGTAGCAGTCACATATGTTTTTATTTTTTGGGGAGCCGCACGGCGTCTTTAGAAATCGTGGAGACCGAAAACGTGGGGGTGCCGTACGGTCTTTGATTTGATGTCGCACGGTGACCTTAAGGGGGCCCAGCGGCGGCCATATAATTTTCAAGATAGATGCAAGGTAGCCTCAAGGTGCCCGCAAGGCGACCGCAGGGGGGCCCTAAGGCGAACGTGCGGCCAGACGGATGGTAATGAATGGGTTAATTTTTTTTTTTACCAGTTTTTTTTTTCGGCTTGTCGAATTGCTACGGCGAACGT
>NC_140975.1:54850814-54878314 GCF_056783735.1 Eptatretus burgeri | reverse complement strand
CTGCGATCAATTGAATAAGTTCCTCATCTTTAATCACAGGTGTCTGGTGTACAAAGGTAAACATATTACAAACAGGTGATGCATTTTGGGCAAGGGGGTGGGGGGGGGTGTACAATAGTGGTTGTGGGAGGTGCAGGGAAATTGTCTCTTTCTTTGGAAGGTCCCTTTCCCGAGCTCCAACTAAAAGTGTCATCTCAGGTTCGGGCTTGGTTTCGTGCTTCTTGGGTGTTGACTTCAGATGTCATCCTGTAATGCACTTTCGCAAGGCAGCCATAATGGCTGCTTTGATTATAGACAATATAATGAATATTCCAATCACCACAGCCAATCCTGTCAGCAAGAATCTGAGAATGTCTCCACCCCAACCTCCAAACAATCCCTGCAACCATGCTCCGATCTTCCATCCTGGGGTGTAATCATGATATTTTGCAGCCTCCTTCCTTATGTGTCCTGCTGGATCATGGATTTGCTCTGAACTATCCGGGATATAAGTAGAACACTCTTTGCCAATCACAGCACAAGTTCCCCCTTTTTGAGCAGTAATCATATCTAAGGCCACTCTATTTTGCATTGTTGTTGCCCTTAATGCGACCAACTCTGCGTTAACCTTATCAAAGCCATCAGCAGTTTCGTTTCCCATCCCTTCCAATGATGCTGCCATCTTAATAAGTTCTCTGCCTGCTACCAAGGACCCAAAACGGGGGAAAACTGTCTTTGCTAAAAATTCCCCACCTGATATGCCTCTCTTCCGTCATTGCTGATTTACCTTATAGTAGACATGTTAAGTGCACAAAATAGGGTGTTGACTTCAAATCATGATGCAAATGTCCCCTTTGGCATGGAAGTTCCTTAGGGTCATAGAAACAAATTTATCCAAAGAAACACGTCATATCTCAAAATCCAAGATGGCCACCGTCGACCATTTTGGAAAACATGGCCCAGTCATAGCTCATGAAGCGTTTGTCATAGAAACTATTATGACACATATTTTCTAGCTAAATTGAGGTGGCAGAATTCATTTCCGGCATCAGCTATGCATTTCAGATGCATTTGAAGGTGAAATCCAATAAATAATACAAATTATAACAAATTTTATTGTTTTTCACATACAGAAAATTTGCAGTAATTAGATTATCCATCGCACAATGTCGTAATTACACAAGTTCTTCCTCTTCTCCTCTCTTGTCCTGGTACATTCTTCCAGTGTGGGTGCACGAACCTTGACATCTGCAGAGAAGCATACAGCGCTGTCTCTGCATGCAGCACTTACAAGGAGCTTTACATTCAGTCTTACACTTGCAAATGGCAAGCTCTGGCAAGTCCCGCGAAATGGTTGGGGTTGTCTGACCTGGATTAAGGCAGCTAATTGCCCGGTGGAGAACTGTCATCCCATGCCAAACCATTATAGGGCTGTTAGAAGACTCAATGAAAATAGGGAGCATGTATGACTTGGTTGGGGGAGTAGCAGGAGGTTCTGTGGTGCTGGCATGGTATGCTGCCCATGAAATACATTCACCGGGTTCAATTACTTTTTGGGATAGTGTTCTAACTCTTTCCAACCACACATAGCTTTCTTCAATTATGCTGGTGTGAGAGCGCGCAGCTGGAATAGGATGACTATTGGTCATTAGGACCGGGACGTGCAGCACTTCATCATTCGGCAGCGAGATGTTCATATCCATGCCCATGCAGCAAGTTGGCAAGGACCGCAGAGTCTTCTTCCCCAGCTCATCTGGATTGAGGATCTCATGAAGATTCGCAACTTGTTGTGTGTCTGACGAGAAGTGCTGGTGAATGCTGATGCATGTTCCATGGAGGGCTGATGTTGCTGTCGTAGAGGATGGATTATGGTCAATGTTGTCAAAACTGCCTGTGGTGAAAACGTGTTTAACTGCCTGAGGGGGGACCACCACAACAACCTGCTCCCAGTGACCAATGACTGAATTCGCAATATCTGTACTAAGCACTCTCAAACGGTCATACGAGATGCACAACCCTCGCTGATGCAAATCATCGATTAGAGATTCACGGCCAGTTTGAAGATGTACTTTCATAGCCATATACAGCGAAGCTGGTGTTTCCCTATCTCTGTTGTGACGTGGAACACTGTCACTTTTCTTGGATCTGCATGCAACTGAGTTGAAGATGATCTGCTGCCCAATTGATGTTGCAACCTTGGACTTCTTAGATCCAGGCGATGGCTGATCGATAGATGGTCCATCAAGAAGCATGTACAGGAATGAATGGGGGGGGGGGGGTTATCCTACTCCTTTTGGGGGACTTTAGGCAGATGCTCCCGGTTATTCCCAAGGGGACTAGGGCTGACACGGTGGGTGCATGCCTTAAGTCATCCGCGCTTTGGCCCAAGGTTAGGACTCTACGTCTCACCACTAACATGCGAGCTCACCTGCGTGGAGACGGCGCGTCTGCGTCGTTCGCACAGGCTCTCCTTACGCTTGGCGATGGCACGATGCCGAACGACGACCGCGGCTTCGTTTCATTAGACTCCCTTTGCAGCGTTGTTGCTACTGCTTCTGATCTTATGGATTCAGTTTTCCTGCAACTTCCCCTTAAATATTCGGACATGGAGTGGCTAAGTGAGAGGGCCATTCTGACCCCAAAAAATAGCGTTGTGAACAACGTAAATGATCAGCTACTCCAGCTCATTCCTGGAGAGGCCTACGTTTACAAGACTATTGACAGGACTATTGATCCAGAAGATGCAGCAAACTATCCTATTGAGCTGTTAAATTCGCTCGAGCCTCCCGGATTGCCCCCCCCCCCACACCTTGAAGCTCAAAGTTGATGCTCCTATTATGCTGCTCCGCAATTTGGTTCCTCCAAAGCAGTGTAATGGGACATGCTTCATCATCAAGGCATTAACACCACATCTCATTGAAGCCACGATAACTACAGGCTGCGGCCGAGGTGAAGTAGTCCTTATCCCAAGGATGCATCTGTTTCCGTCAGGGTCTACTCTCTCGTTTAACTTTCGGAGGTCCCAGTTTCCCATTAAACTGTGTTTTGCGATGTCAATCAACAAGTCACAGGGGCAGACTCTGTCTGTCGCGGGTTTGCTTCTCCCACGGTCAGCTTTAGTTGGCTGCTCGCGCGTTGGGAGCAACGAGGATGCTTTTGCGTTCGCTGCAGGTGGAAGAGCGAAAAACATCGTCTACAAAGAGGTTTTGTAGGGGAGTCCTGCTTTGTTCTACTTCTACTGTTTAATTCATTTGATTTGCCTTTTCGTTAGTTTTGCCTTTTTAGACTCGCCTCAGCGGACAAATCCCTCTAATCGTGTAGTGCACCGCTATTTCTTGCCACCACCTGTCCTCGATCCTGCTCTCTTCCCGCCGTCTGATACATTACTTTCCATTTTCCGGCCTTCTGTGAATCGGTTAAAAGTTGCCTCACTACCTTTAAAACTTTTCTGCCTTTCTGGCAAGCCAGGCGAATACAACATAGTTCGCCTGCCACAAACGTTGCTTAGGGTCTTGCATCTGGATTAGTGTGTGGTCCAGCCAGACTGTTCTTCCTCTGTCAAATAGCTTAACACTTCCCCTTGGCGATGGATGCGCAGATCACGTTAAGAACCCTTTAAATAATGCTGCTACGTTAGGCATTTTCACCGGCTAAACCACAGAAAGTGGGTTCGACACTGCATGGTCCTTATAGCTAAAGTCGTTTGTCCTTGACCTCCAACACCATGTGCGTATGCACAGGGTCCTCTTTGTTGTCGCATCAGTCGAGCACGTCCACGCAATTCAGACCTCCGGGAGGCGTGAGAGAGGAAGGCATGAGCGGTTTAATTGTGGGGTTGTTGCACAAATCTCTTACGATAACTACTCAGAACGAATACCCACGCGGTCTGCTGCTACCGTCATTCTGGGTGTTCTGCCTTACTGCAACCCGGTTTGGCAGAGCTGTCAGTTGGGACGATGACTGCGATTGGTAAAAAAAAAACAGTCCCAGTAGTGGCCTACAGTGCCCATCCAGTAAGGGGACTTTCTGTGTTCATAACGAGACAGAGCTGCACCTGTGCAATAATTAGTTAACATATGCCCCCTATACCCACTCGCTACTCCTGCTCTCACGTCTTCTGAGGCTGTTTGTGGTAGCGGCAGCGCCGTCTTTTCGGCACAAGAAGTTGTTCCTTCTGCATAACTCCGTTGGCTAATTGGAAAAGAAGGGTGGGCTTAACAGTAACAGTAACAAACCATAACTCCGTCGTCTCTGTGGTTTGCCTGGTGCAAAATGGTTATCCTTTAGAAACAACCTGTCAGACACAAGCCTCCACCACCTTCCTGAAGTAGCTTTTCCTGCATGCACTTTCACCACATCGCTATTTCGCATTGCAAGGGAGAAGTCTTGAGCCCTCAATTACCATCTCACGTAGGCAAAAATGGCCTTTTGAGTTTTTGTTTCAGTAGCTGCCTTTTAATGACTCCCCCACGGCTTTCCAAGGTGCAGCGCTACTTCATCTTGTGTGAAAGGACTCACTGCGACTTCTAGCCAACTCCCGTTTTGCCCGGAAGTACTCGCCTAAACGCTCCTTCCATTTACGGCCCTCGGTGGACCCATACAGGTATGCATTTAACCATAGAAGAATCATAGTACGGTATAATTTATTTCACCTTCAAATCTTTCGCTATTTCAGGTGCCCATCAAACAGCCGTCCACAATTAGAATGCCCTCTCAGTTGCAAGTTCGCCAAGAGAACAATTCCGCCGTTCTGAAAACCTAACTCATCTTTTGCGTGTTACTTCCCCCTTTTATCCACCTGGCAATACATCATTTCACCCGACGTTTTCTACGGTACCATACAGGTCTGGATCGAAGAGTCTTTACACAGTATAGGGCCGTCAATTATGAAGTAGTAAGCATTTAACTGTTTAGTGGTGGAGCTACGCTTATTGTGGCTTTCAGCAGCTATTCAGGAAATTTGCAAGAAATCCCGAGCAACGCCGGGCTTTACTGCAAGTCTTCAATAAAGTCAAGTAACTCATTGAGAACATGTGCTTGCATCACCTGCGTGTTATGACTATCAGTGATGTCACATCCGACCGTCTCCACTTTCCTATACAGCCGAGTCAGGCACGCACAATGATAGACGACATTGATAGTGATCAAGTCACCAGCGGACAGTTTAGACAACAGGCGTTTATCGCCCAACAACTGAGCACAATCATTGATTTCTTTATCCAAGCCAAGTGTAGCAGCTTTTCTGAGCTCTTTCTTGTTGCCCACTTCATCACAAAAGAGACACGGAGTGTCAACTGGTTCGCTCAAAGATGTAGAGGGTGATGTCTGTGTGACTGACCTGGCTGCACGAGTTTTTACCGGGCTAAATGACGCTTGTCCTTGATGCTTATTCCTAGCTCTCTGCACTTTATGATTGTCGACAGCATTCCTGCAAGCTTTGTGCCACACTACATGATTAGACATCATCAGCTGCACTATATTCTGAGTATCACTGTCACCAGTATTCTCTACGAATACAAAATCAGGCAGCTCACCTAATTCATTGAGGACCTGGACATTGTTCACAACCTGTCTGTAAGTGGCTGAAAGTCTTTCAGGATTGTTTCTCAATTTAACAAATGATGAGAGATCCGAAGTTGGATTATGAGTCTCGTCTGATTGACATATAAAACATAGGCTCCAGTCCATCGTGGCAGGCGTGCTTTCACAGTTATCGGAATTCATTTGGATTAGTCACTTTGAATCTGAAAGTAAAAAGTAAAAATTAAAGGTCACATAACATAGATGCATTATGTGACTAACTCATGTGTAGTTAAATTCAGCATGAGAAAACCATTTTTGAGTTGGGTCTGACCTAACCATCATATAGTAGACATGTTAAGTCATGTCTCGTTCTCACAATTTTTTTTTCATACATTTTAGAAAAAATGTAACATTTATGTATTTTTGTCTATGATTTGACCTTTAAATCCATCAGGAAGCAAAATTGTCACCGGAAATGAGTTCAGTGACCTCAAGTTAGTTAGAAAACATGTATCATAATAGTTTCTATGACAAATGGTTCATGAGCTACGACTGGGCCATGTTTTCCAAAATGGTCGACGGCGGCCATCTTGGATTTTGAGATATGACGTGTGTCTTTGGATAAATTTGTTTCTATGACCCTAAGGAACTTCCATGCCAAAGGGGACCTTTGCATCACGATTTGAAGTCAAATGTCACTTAACATGTCTACTATTAGATATGGGCCAGTGATCAAACACATGTGCGGCACGATATAGGCCAGGAAACAAGAGCTGGTCCAATTTAGTGGCAACCAGGGATAGGCTCTGAACCCACATACAAAATAAGTGCCATTGGATGCGACTTTAATATGTCCCACTGTCACCCTTCAGTTATCTTCCATGTCGTTTACCTCTCTGGATGAGTTACAGACAGAATCTCCTGCATGGAATTTGTTGTTAGGATTAGTCCAAGTCAGACAAAGGAACCCAGCTTGTTTATATGCAATCCTAAAATACGTAGGTCTTTTCCTTAAGTTATAAGGGGGATAACACGCACCTGCAAAGACCGTACATGACTCTGTAATATTTCTAATAGCGGGGCAACTTAGCATAACAATTGTGCATTTTGTGAGGAAAGCACCAAATTTGGCACACGAGTAGCCTAATATATTATGAACAGATTTAGATATGGGGCCATCTCAAATTCAGCCGCTGATGGCTGTGGCAGCCATTTTCTACTGCCATCAAAAATTCTGACATGGCCCAATATCCAAATCCGTTCATAATATGATAGGCTACTAGTGTGCCAAATTTGGTGCTTTCCTCACAAAATGCACAATTGTTATGCTATAATTAGCTAAGTTGCCCCACTATAATCAAATTATAGTTGTGGTACCATGCAGCCCCACAATAGTCTATTTCCTCAAATGGGATCACTGATAATGGCAAACCTGTTTTGAGGAGTGCGGGAGATAGGCACATACCCAACATTTAGTCTTATTGCTCAGTGTTGCATATCTGTGTGACAGGAGTAGGAACGTATTAATTCCATGTAATCCTAACTCATGCAAATGTTCTGCATGGTTCTGAATTACTCCTTTTTTTCTCTCTGCTTGATTGGCCAATAGTCTATTTGCCCTTCCACTTCCCAACTTCCTATCCAAAGGGCAACCATGGCAACTAGAATTTGTTGTGGCACGTTCATTCTTGCACACCCTCCTATTCTGTCCAGAATTGAAGTTTGCAGTGTGAAGAGTGCATCCAAGCTGGTCTCCCTTCACACTTTATAGCAGTTGGTGTGGTCAACAATACCTGAAATGGTCCTTTCCAACGAGGTTCCAAAGCTGTTTTCCTCGTGGTGTTTCACCAACACATAGTCTTCCGGCTGGAAGGTGTGGTAGGGCTCTTCCACCGGTTCCGGAAATGCCTCCTTCGAGTATGTATCAATCGAGCAATCCTGGAAAGCTGTTTGCAGAATGTCAGCAAATTTTCGTCCATCATTGCAATGTCCAATTTATTCATATCAGCTGGAGCGGTTACAGGCAATCGCATAGGCCTTCCCATTAGTATTTCGTGAGGAGATAACCCTGATTTTCGGTTTATGGTCGACTGCATGCTCATTAATGCCGAAGGTAATGTTTCAGGCCATTTTAACCCTGTTTCTGTTGGTATCTTTGTCAATTTATTCTTCAGAATTCCATTCTGCCTTTCTACAGTGCCCACTGATTGTGGGTGGTAAATACAGTGAAATGCTTGCTTAATTCCCAACGCATTAGACGCTGCTTGCATCACTTCCCCTGTAAAGTGCCCTCCTTGATCATGTGATATCTTATGGGGGATGCCAAATCGACAGAAAAAGCTTTTCATCAAGTGTTTCACCACAGTGACCGCGTCTGCCTTCGCACATGGGTATGCCTCTATCCATTTGGTAAAAAATGTCTACCACTACTAACACACTTTGAAACCACATGATGGAGCCATATTTATAAAGTCTATCTGCAGGTATACGAAAGGACCCCAAGGACTAGGATGAGCCCCTAACTCGCATGTTTTACCTGTCGTCTGTTGATTGTGCTGTTGACATACCAGGCAATTCCTGCAGACCTCTTTAGCTACTTTCCCAATTCCTGGCACATACCATGATTCCTGCACCTGTCTCACAGTCCCCCTCTTGCACACATGTCCATTCAAATGGGCCATTCGTGCAAGCTACGGTAAGATCTCGACTGGCACTATAACTTTCCCATTGTTTGTCCATAGTCCATCTCCATCCATTATTCCTCCCTTTGCCTGCCATTTATCATGGTCATTAATTGGTGCTGTGGCTTGGATAGCAATGATATCCGGTAAGCTATATTGGTGTAGCTTAACATGCTTATTTGCTACACATGCCGGCATTACCAAGGGAATGGATTGTTCTGCAGCTGCTTTAACAGCCTTGTCTGCTTTATCATTTCCCTTATCCACGTCCGTTATCAGTTTCTGGTGAGCGCGTCACTTAATGACAACTACCACTTTAGGTAGCATGATGCTTGTTAGAAGTTTGATTATTAAACTGCCATTCTTAATGGGTGTGCCTACAGATGTTAAAAAACCTCTCATTTTCCAGATAGCACCTTTATCATGTACCACGCCAAATGCATAATTGGAATCAGTATATATATTAACTGCCTTACCAGCTGACAATTCACAAGCCCTAATAAGGGCACAAAGCTCCGCCTGCTGTGGGAAATAGTGTGGTGGCAGACTATCTGCTTCCCTAATCGTGTCATCAGTACAAACAGCATAACCCGCATGACCCGAACCATTCTGGCCTCGGTAGGCGGATCCGTCAACAAATAAGGTTGAGTCGGGATTCTCCAATGGCTAGTCTTTTAGGTCCGGTCGCACTGTCGATACCACCTGGATCACCTCAGTACAATCATGAGGATCGCCGTCTTCCTCTGTTGGTAACAAGGAAGCTGGATTGAGAACGTTACAACGCTCTATCCGAAGGTTTGGTCGGTGGAGTAACATCGTTTCATACTGCATCAGATGAGTAGATGTGAGGTGTTGCGTCTGCTTCTGTGTCAAGAGAGACGCTACACAATGGGGAACCCTAAAGATTAGAGGCTGACCCATTGCGATCTCCACTGTGCGTTTCACAGCATAGTTTGCAGTGGCCACGGCTTGTAAGCAGAGTGGCAGGTCGCGTTCAACCGAGTCTAGCCTGCGGCCAAAGTATGCTATTGGGCGTTGGTGATCACCGTGCTGCTTTCTTCACACCGTTTGCGCAAATCCTTTTATTTCATGAGAATAAAGGAAAAACGGTTTTTCTTAATCTGGAAGTCCCAGGGCTGGGGCCGTCGAGAGTGCTGCTTTCAATTTATTAAAACACTCCTCCATTTCTTCAGTCCACTCGATAACATTGGGCTGGTTCTTACCTACCACAACATATAGTTCCTGAGTCAGAATTGCAAAATCGACAATCCACTGTCTACGATAGGTTGCCATGCCAAGGAACCACATCATGTCCTCTTTCGTACGGGGGCGAGGTATCTTTGCAATTGAAGTTACCCTTCCCTTGTCCAACTCTCTTTCCCCATGTGAAATGTGGTGCCCCAAGTACTTAACCTTCTCCTGTACCAACTGCAGCTTGTCTCTGTTTATTTTATGGCCTTTCTTTGCCAGGGCATGGAGCAGCTGCAGCGTAGCCGTCTCACACGCTTCCTTATTTGGGGAAAAAATCAGCAAATCATCCACATATTGTAACAGCACTGAATTTCCTTTAAATGCTACATCATCTAGATCCTTATGTAATGCACGCGAGAACAACGTCGAGCTGTCAGCAAAGCTCTGTGGCAGGATAGTTCATGTATATTGGCGGCCTTTATACATAAAGGCGAATAAAAATTGCGATTTCTTCGCGATTGGGACTGAAAAAAACGCCGATCCTAAATCAATTACGGTGAAATGGGTGGAGCTTGCGGGGATATATGTTATCAGCACCTCTGCACTCGGTACCACTGGGTGAATACTTTGAATCACCTCATTTACCTCTCACAGGTCTTGAACAAATCTCCACTTATCCTTCTGTGGCTTTTTAACTGGCAATATTGGTGTGTTTCACGGACTTTAAGTTTCCACAATTATCCCTTATTTTTTCAAAGATTTAATCACTGGTGCTATTCCGGCCGCCGCCTCCTTTCGGAGAGGATATTGGTGCACATTTGCCAACGCGCTCCAGGTTTGAGCTTGACTACTAAAGGTGCTGCCCCGATGATGCGACCCACATCATTATCATGCCGGGTCCACAATTCTTGCGGAACCTCTTCTCGCAGGCTTTCTGAATCCTTCATCTCACTCACCGTTCTCATCAGCATCTCACGTTTGAGAGGCAATTCAATTTCCTCCACCATCCCTTGCAGAACCTGTTTCTTTAAATCACAGATCCACAATTCGTTATTCACCAATTTATGCACATGCCAATGTAACAGAGTTGCAGAGCAGTACACCACCGCCCCCTGCAGGCGATAAACCATAAAGCCTAAATCCTTTGGGTGATATCCCATCTCTGTAGTTATTGTTATGTGCGAGGTTACCTCCGACGGATACTTCGTCAATTGCTTCTGTCCTTCTGTGATCTTAACTTCCACTGCAATGCCTTATTTCCCAATCATTAAACGGCAGACAGACAACCTATCACACTTTCCCAAATGTGGAGCTATTTTATTTGCAAATTCAACATCATTTCCCGTAGCATCATCGTAAATTGTACAGTGTGGTCGATCATAATAAGTGCGTGTCGTTACCTGCGCATTCTCGAGCCAAGTTCGCATGCTTTGCCTCTTTGCCAAGATCGCATCTAGGCACTTTAAAACATCACTAATCGGCTGTCTTGGCAACCTCCACCAATAAGCGACTGGGTGCGGTGTCATTAAAACCATCATTGCTAATTGTGGTTTCTTCAGGGGAATGTCAATGAACACCCCTTTCTCTGTACATGCTATTGTGTATCCTAACTTACATAGTAAGTCTCGACCTAACAAGTTCACTGGTGCTGTGATTGTGAGAAGGAATGCATGTTTCTCCTGCAATGGTCCACATTCTACCGACAATTGTGTTGTTGCGTCTAATGTTTGAATCTTACCCCCCAAACCCACGACCTGTGCGCTATTTCCAGATTTCTCAACTCCTGGCAATTCTCTAACTGCAATTGTGGAACGAGTGCCCCCCGTGTCAACCAAGAAAGAAAGCTCCTTGCCCAAGACGTTCAGAGTAGAGGTCGGCTCCCCTGTCAGGCTCAATGTCAGCATTGCTGCTTCCCTCGAGGGTCCACTCTCATCCTGTCAATATCTTCATGAGTTAGTCGGTGGGGGTCTTGGTTCCCGTCTTCTGTTGGGACAATTTTGTTTCCAATGTCCTCTCTTTTCGCACGCAAAACAAGCATCTTGTGGGGAATTGTCCTTCTTCCCTCTTCTTTCCCGATCCTTATTTTGCGATTTATTCTGGGGTCTCCAATCCGACTGCTTGCGGGGTCTTGGGGTCGCCTTCACCTTTCCAGTAAGGAATGCCATCGACCCTCATCCTCTTCCGAATCAGATTCCTTTTCCTCATCTAAAATTGCAGGCCCCCGGGGACAGAAAGTGGGGGGGGGGGGCTAGTGAATCTCCCGCCTTATCTCGCAAAATGATCTGAAACACTTCTTCCTTAATTTTCACCTCCTTCCCTTCCTTTTCCTCATGTCTGGCCTCGCATTGATCAGCCACAGTGCAAATTGCTGTGGGAGGGAGGGCCTGCCATACCAGCATCACATATTTAATTGCTTTTTCAGGGGTGGGCGCAAACCCTCCATTAGGAAATTAGTCAACAAGCAATCAGGAATTTCTGCCTCTGTTGGAATTCCTCCATGCGCTAGGAACCCTTGTTTAAGGCGATGTTTAAAATCCCCTGCTCTTTCACCCCTCCTTTACTGAATGGCATACACTTTAGTCCAATCCAAAGTTGTGGGTCTGAGAGCAGTCTCGATAGCATTATATAGCCTATCTCGAGCTCCCTGTTTATTCTCGTCTGTCCAATCCACTTCTTCCTTGGCTGGCCACTCCGCTTCTGTCCTCATCTTTTTCCACACTGTAGGCAAGAGAATTGCCTGACACAAAATGCCAATATCGCGGTGTGTACATTGGTGTGTTTCTACCCATTGGGCAATCAAATCACGAATCGTTTGCGGTTCATTTTTGCATTCCAAAATTATCTCGCGCATTGATCTAGCTTCATGTTCTTGAAACGGTTGATATAGCATGACAGCAGCTTGTGTAGCTCGCCCTTCTCTACCTCGCGCAGCCGGCGCTGCTGGAGCAATTTCTCGCATGGGATAAATGTGGGTGGGCGGTACCGCTTCTTGAATTATTTTATTTTGCCCAACACACATGCCATCACAATCCTTACCTGGGATCTAAGGATATATAGACTTATACGGCCGCCCAGACGACGGATCGAACTGCTGATACTGTTCAACTGACTGAGAAAGTCCCAGTGGTTGATATGCCAGGGTTGGGGAAATCGCTGGTATTGTATCAGTGTGAGAATACCCTTGTCCCAGTGGTTGATATGCCGGGGTTGGGGAATCGCTGGTATTGTATCAGTGTGAGAATACCCTTGCCCCGGTGCTGCAGACACCGGGGCATCAGAGTACCCCTGCCCCAATGCTGCAGACAAAGGGGCAGTTGATGAGCCATATCCTATTATTTGGCTCGGTGCCGGCGCTGATGCAGCCGCATCCTTAATTTTCCGCTCCGCACCTTCGAGTTGACCCTGAAGCTTCATCACCTTACCCGCCAAGGTTGCTTGCTTGGCTGCGCTTGATATTCTAATTGCTTCCTCTTGCCATAACCCAAATCCCAGCCAATTCACTGGCGTTTTTTTTACTGGATAGTCTACGGCGTCTTAGCAACTCTTCCCGCAGATTTTACACAACTAGGAGGTCAAACGACCCATCCTCTGGCCATAGTACATTATCCTTAAGCATCCATTCTGCCCAGCAATCATTTTGTTCCACTGCGACCATTCCATGCAACTTAAACATTTGGTAAGCGGGTGTGTCGCGAGGAGGTTCTTTATTCTTCTGTCGTTTTCCAGATATGTTTCCCATCTCTATTGCTGAGTCCTTCCCTGGAGTTGTTCTTAGGTCCGACTCTGCAGCCTCAGCCATATGCCTCGGACCCTCAAAGTCCCCGTTCAGGACCTTAAGTTAATTAACCCTTGATATAAAACAAACAATTCTCTCTCCAGACTTTATTTTTACAGGTTCCTGGGCGAGGATGAGGGGGAGAGGCAGGGGTGGGCGAAACCTGGGGTGAGAAAGAGAATATATAATTTGAACTCCCCAGCAAAAAGGCTTACCTTATTCAAATTGGTCACCGCGGCTTTTCTCTTTGGTCACGAAAAGGTCCAGCCCCAACTCTCCTACACCTCCTCTCACCCCCTGATCTGCTGCGCCAATTGTCGAGGCGTTGATCACCCTTGCAGTTAAGGCATGAAGACGTCGATGTACTTGAGAGAAAGCTGTTTATTGAATACCAAACGTGTACACGGAAAACAAACACCAGGAACTCCAATGATGTTATTGAAGATGCTCGGTGAGTGCTCTCACTATTAGTTGAATCTCTCATACATACATATATATATATATATATATATATATATATATATATATATATATATATATATATATATATATATATATATATGATTTTATCCTTTAACAATAACAACGCAGCAAATTCCTTCTTTCATCCCAGAACCAGTAGGAGATATGTATCACAATGCTGCCTTGTCTCACTCAAGGTTAAGCCTTTCATATCTCAGTTCACAATGTTCATTCCGCAGCAAGCAAGAATACATTTTAATTAACTGCAGGCGAAGCACGAAACAAAGTTTATAAGAAAAAGGAACAAATCCCAACATATATATATATATATATATATATATATATATATATATATATATATATATATATATATATATATATATATATATACATATCTTCTTCTTCTTCTTTTGGCTGCTCCCATTAGGGGTCGCCACAGCGGATCATCCGTTATGATCTGCATACTGATTTGGCACAGGTTTTACGCCGGATGCCCTTCCTGACACAACCCTAGTCGCCTCTTACGACATAGGGATAAGGATTGGGTTTCACCATGATTCTGGGCTGCCCTACACCCTCTCATAGCGTGGCCCAGTGCAAAGCAGAACGCCCGTCCTCAAGCGATCCTCCAACCCAAACCTCCGAGTAGCTGGATTACAGGCGCGCGCCACTACGCCCGGTGTATGTGTGTGTGTGTGTGTGTGTGTGTGTGTATACATATATATATATATATATATATATATATATATATATATATATATATATATATATATATATATATATATATATATATATATATATATATATATATATATATATATATATATATATATATATATATAGATATATATACATATACATATACATATATACATATATATATATACATATATACATATATATATATATATATATATATATATATATATATATATATATATATATATATTTATATGTATATATAAATATATATGTAAATATATCGACATGATCGTCTGTTGGCTAGCCTGGTGTTGGCATAGTGGTTAGGGTAGCAGCTTGGGATCCAAAAGGTCCTGAGTTCAAGCCCCGTTGGCCGCTTGAATTAATACACACCAGGAGGTTGACTCAGCCTGTCATCCTTCCGAGGTCGGCGAAATGCGTACCAGTGTACTGGGCCCGGTGTATGCCCTGGTTAAAATAGGTGTACCATATCCCTGTGTCGTAAGAGGCGACCAGGGTTGCATCAGGAAGGGCATCCGGCGTAAAACCTGTGCCAAATCACTATGCGCATCATACGGATGATCCGCTGTGGCGACCCCTAACGGGAGCAGCCGAAAGAAGAAGAAGAATATATATATATATATATATATATATATATATATATATATATATATATATATATATATATATATATATATATATATATATATATCGATATTGTTGTGGAAATGGCCCTTATTGTGTTATTAAATATAGGATTATCCCAGATCTCCCATTAAATGCATGTTTAGCCAGGTTGTTCAGTAAATGGACATTACATGTGTGTTGGGAGATGTAGGAGGCATGTTGATTGTTCGTACAGTGGTGGTGTACGGAGAGGTTCTTCTTCCTTCCCCTTTCCGGATGAGTCCCCGCCAAGCGCTCTGAGAGGGTGTGGCTGAGAGAAGCGAGCGCCGGAAAGGGAAGGTGGGACTGAGAGTGCCGAGGTGCGGCATGAACGGCTGTACAAGGGACGGCTGTGTCTGTTTGCGATTGGCTTTTGTGAGGAGCGAGCCGAAAGAAAGGCCAGGAAGGGACTGCAAGAGGTCTGTCTGCCATTGGCTGGAGGAGAAACTCTTAGCGTTGGTCGGCGATCTGCTGAGGGAGTAACTGAACCTGAGGTCGGGTTGGCGATCTGCTGAGGGAGTAACTGAATCTGAGGGTTCGTCAGCGATCTGTAAGAGAGGAACGGCCTGAACCTGAGGGTCGAGTCGGCGATCTGCCGAGGGAGTAACTGAGCCTGAGTGTCGAGTGAGGATTCTGCTGTATAGAAACGACTAGTGGGAGGCTGCAATCTGCTTCGAGAGGAGCTGGCTGCTGTGTGAGTCGGCGATCGACTTTATGAGGTCATCGACAGATTCAACCTGTGTCTAACCACGGAGCCTCTGTCCTTACTCACAGTACAGCCCGGCACGTCTGGACACGTCTTGTGGTCCCATCGATCCGCCTGCGGAGCCCAACACTCCGATTTGGCCTAATCTGGTGAACAAGCCAGGCCCGGACTTGTATACTGGACCTTGTGAAAGCCAGCTGGAGCATACCATAGATCTTTCGTCTTGTGCCGTCGACCTCGTAGGGTCTAAACGCGCTGAGGCTGCATGCGTGGGTGGTGCAACAAAAGGAGGATGCCGCCACTATTTTGCCACGCTGCATGCTCGAGCTGGGTGCTCAAA
This sequence comes from Eptatretus burgeri, assembly GCF_056783735.1. Lineage (NCBI taxonomy): Eukaryota > Metazoa > Chordata > Myxini > Myxiniformes > Myxinidae > Eptatretus > Eptatretus burgeri. The sequence continues at coordinate 54,862,289 of NC_140975.1, read as the reverse complement.
TCTGTTGACATCGGCTTGTCACGAGCCACATTCGTGCCTTTGACACTTTTCCTCTTGTGCATGAGGCATCAGCAAGTACTCTGTCTTGTCTTCATGTCTTGGCTGCATGTTGTCTGTGTCTTGTCTGCATGTTGTCTAAGGTTTATCTCGCTAGGGTTCCCTTCGAAACCCGTAATCCGTAGCTCCTGAGTTAAGAACGGGTTATAGATTAATTATAACATTGTCGTGAATGCTTTGCTTGTGTTGTGTTCCCCGATCTGTCCCCAATAAATCTGGCTGACTTATACGAGATTTGCCGCCTTGAATTTATTCGTGCCGTGCCAAGGAACGATTCGCTCGATTGCTATATAAAACCAAAATGGTTACGGACTGTGAGACTCCGCTCGGTCTCTGACAAATCCAGTCTGTAACTGGTGTCTATTTCCCCAACTGGCAAGGCACAGGTTTCTTTTGCTATCGCGATCTGAGGCACTTAACCCGAGAACTGTGCCGAGCCATCCGGCATTATAACCCCGGAGACGGCGGTGCTGTTAAGTGACGCCGAATCTTCAACATTTGGCTGTCAAGAATAGGGTGTGATTGGCATCACTCATCCGAATCCTTAACACTAGGGTCAAGAGTTGGGTGCGAATCCCGATACCGCAGAATCATTAACACTGGTGTCAGTAGTGGGACATTTGGACCTGTGGTGCATTTTGCACCCCGAATGTTGGTTACGAGAGGTGCGAAAAAAACCCCAAAATTAAACCTTGCTCCCAAATTCCAAATTTGCTTTGATTTCATTTTGAGCAGATCGGGTGTAAAACTTCGAAATTACAAAGAAAAATGGAGTCACAAAATGGCGGCATGGCTCCACCTCAGCATGACATGAAGCGGGAGAGGGTTACTATAAATAACGCAACAAACCGCACAGCACGAAGAAAACGTTCTCACCGACCGGTTCAAACCACATGGACATGGCATGCACCATGGCAAATGAAGCAGGACGCCAACACATACATTGACGAGCTTCATGCATGATTGGGGGATAGCTGGGAACATGTGGAGTGTGGTGAGAATTATAGAGAGGAGTTACAAATTAAATTGGACGAGGAACAACGGCACTCAGACGAGGTTCAGGAAAATTATGTGCATGGGGAGTCACAACAATTGGCCAATGCACAGGAACGAATTCGGTGGCTGGAAAATGACTTGGCCAACACAGGCGAGGTACTACAGGGAGAAATGATGAAAGTAGAGTGGTTTACCCATAGGTTGGAACATGAGAAGAGCGAACTGAACAAAAGAATAGAGGAGGAGCAAATTAGTAACTCCTGGGATAGGAAGAGCTTGGAGGAAGAATGGAAAATAAAGCTGGAAAAGGAAAAACGGGAACGATTTGGAATTGAAACATCTGAAGGAAGAGGTAAGATCAGGCAATCAGAAAAGAGAAAGCCAAGAACAGAAGATAGAAAGAAAAGAGAAATATCTGGAGCAAAGGAAGGAAGAATTGTTGGGTAAGTCAAGACAGTTTGAGGAACGACAGGGAGAAATGAGGAAAGTAGAATGGAGTACCCATAGGTTGGAACGAGAGAAGAATGAACTGAACAAAAGAATGGAGAAAGAGCAAATTAGTAACTCCTGGGATAGGGAGAACTTGAAAGAAGAATGGAAAACAAAACTGGAAAAGGAAAAACGGGAATTGGAACAACTGAAGGAAGAGGTAAGAGAATGCAATCAGATAAGAGAAAGCCGAGAACAGAAGATAGAAAGAACAGAGAAATATCTGGAGCAAAGGAAGGAAGAATTGTGGGAAAATTCAGTGCAGCTTTGGAAATTGGAGTGCAGGGGAAATGAACTGGCACGTCAACTAGAATATAGCGAGGGATATGGTAAGAGGGATACGGTAAGGATACCCTAACTCCCCCCTCACCTTTCTCCCACCATTCATCCCCTCACTCATCCTTCTCAAAGTTGCCACCCTCCCATCCACAAAGCTATCTCCAGCTGGAGCTGTACTCTGCTGTGTCTTGTGTGCATGTCTTGTCTGCATGTTGTCCATGTCTTGTCTGCATGTTGTCTAACGCTTATCTCGCTAGGGTTCCATTCGAAACCCTAATCCGTAACTCCCTAGTTAAGAATGGGTTATAGATTAATTATAACATTGTCATGAATGCCTTGCTTGTGTTGTGTTCCCCGATGTGTCCCCAATAAATCTGGCTTATTTATATGAGATTTGCCTACTTGAATTTATTCCTGCTGCGCCGAGGAACGATTCGCTCGATTGGGATATAAAACCAAAATGGTTACGGACTGTGGGAGTCTGCTCGGTCTCTGACAAATCCAGTCTGCAGCCGGGGTCTAAATTCTCAACTGGCAAGGCACAGGTGTATTTTGGTATCGCGATCCGAGGTGCGTAACCCGAGAACTGTGCCGAGCCAGCCGGCGTTATAACCCCGGAGACAGTGGTGCTGTTAAGTGATGCCGAATCTTCAACATTTGGCTGTCAAGAGTGGGGTGTGATTGACATCACTCGTCCGAATCCTTAACACTGGGGTCAAGAGTAGGGTGCGAGCCCCGACACTGCTGAATCCTTAACAATACTTGTATATATATTGTTGCAGATTCGCGCCCGCCGGCGTGCGAGCGGCCACGTAACTCGAATCGCGGCACGTCGCCCACCGGACGGACAATCCCGTCGTGACCCTCTCGGACTAACGCCGGGAACTAGTCACGGGTGGGCCTTTCGGCCTCACCACGATCGTGCCAATCGGCCCCCCGCGTGGGATAGGGTTGCTCGCCAAATTCGACCTACCTAAGTACCCACACGGAGGGTAGACCGGGCGATCGCACCTCGCCGCAGGTCGATTTCGGACACGGGCCACTTTAAGCGACCCGTTCCATACTATCGGGATAACCGAGCGGTGTTATCGTCAACCTCGACGGTTCGATTAATTATTGGGCATATTTAGCCCACGACCAACCCTTTACGTGAAGTAAGATGGAGATTCAATAAAGGAAAAGACGAAGCGAAACGGGAAAAACAGTTCAACATAAAGCACATTTATTCCGCGGCACACGGAAAGTACACATATACAATTATACACCAAAAGCAAATGTAAAAGTAGAAGAAGCACAACAATTCTGCACAATAAGCAAATGTAACAGAAGAAAAACGCACTGCTGATCTACTACCGACTACCGAGCACACGGCAACACTTATACAGTTTTACTTCACAGACGGCGCCGACAACACATATACTCAAAGCAAAAGAAAAAGGGACCACGCTCAACGATGAGGGGGGCAGACGGGCCTGGGGCAGAGACCGCGTCGAGCCTACCCGTCTGGTGATGAGCCGCAAAAATGGCGGTGGCACCCCGACTCCGCGGGCCTCGCTGGCACTGCCTGGAAATGGGGTGGGAACGGGGCCCCCTTCTCACACTATCTCAGCGCGGGGGGAAACAGGAGGGTGTTGTTGATGCTCGGGGGAATGAGGATATCTCGCTGGCTTGGGTCCCGCGACGAGCATCTCCAACGCGACCTCGGTCGCGTTACCGGCCTCCCCTCTCCGCAGCTCCCCGACTCTGACACGAGCGCCCTCTCGACTGCCTTCGCCACCGCCACCACCACTCTCCAACTCTCCACTCTTCTCAGCTCCGTCCAACTGCGTCCAACCGCTTTCCTCTTCTCAGAAACTCTCAACTCTTTCCAACTCAACTACTCCTTTTCGGCGAGCGAACGCGGCCCTTTATAGCCCCCGGGGCTTCGCTCCTTCACCTTCGACCCTTCACCTCTGGCTGGCTCCCGATTGGACAGAGGAAAAGTGGGCGTGAATGATTTTTGATCCGCAAATCTGCATATAGCAATTATACTCCGACGCACCTGGAGGCGGGGCCAAATCGCCCCACGCTCGCTGATAGGACGGAACAGAAGTGGGCGTGAATCGTTCTTGATCCGATTTCTTCGGAAAGGCTGGTGTTTTTGCACCCGCTGCTCGGTGCGCGCCCTGTACGAGTCCAGGATCGGTGTCCACAAGAGGCGCGGGAATGGCGGTGATGCGATGGTTGTGAGAGCGAGATGTGACGGCAAGGGTCGTGGCTGTGGTTGTGAAGCGGCGTTGCGGTTGGTGGTTGTTGTGTGATGGCTGTTGAGACGTGGTTGGTGGTGGTTGTGGTGTTAGTAATTGCGGCTGGTCCAAAATAAAGATAGTAAAAGAAAAACGGCTCCTGAAGGGTCGCAGCCCGAATGAATGACATTTATTCCCTCTAAACAACGGGTTTGGGCCTAACTACACATATACTTACAGAGATATCTCACCTAAGGGACCTGAATGGTGGTTTGCGAATTTCGTCAACCACAACACTACCCCCTCCCCTTTTTACAGACTCGTCCCGAGTCGTCAAATTCTCGTGTGCCATCATGTGTAGTTTTCCCCAAGTACATTTTACCTACGGATCCCTGAGTGCGACATTCATGGTATTCGTGTCCCCAAAATAAATAACCTGAGGGCTGAGTAACTACCTAAACAAACTCGCTCACACGGACGACTTAAATAAAATTGCCGGCGCTAAGACAGACATGCCGGGGGCGCACTCATATATACAGTACATCTGAACCTTAACTTACAAATTTTACACTAAACCATGGCCCAGGATCAATGAACTCTGCAAAAAGAAAGCAGTTAGCAGGGAGCCAGACTGCTCGCATGCAGTCTCTGACTCAAACAATGCAGGTGACAGGGAATGTGGCCGGCTGCTCACACGCAGTCCAAGGCCTTCCCTTTTGAAATGAACCCAGTGAACCACAACGGTGCATGGGCTGCACAAACGCAGTCTCCGTGCCAGCTCAAGTGGCATACGCAATGAACACAACGAATGGATGGATGAATGGATGAATGGATGGACGCAAACACGGTGCACGGGCCGCCACTGCAGGCCCGTGTTGTAGCTGCCAACAGGGCAGTTCTCGCAGCTTGCAAACTGTTGCTTTCTGATCCTGGCGCACATGGCAATGAACGGGGGGGGGGGGGGGGCAAAGCAAAAATTGAACTGGGCTGGTGAACAGGGGCAGTGGGCATGGCATGGCAAAGGTGATCAGGCAAACACAGCCTGCAGAACAAGGCCGCTGCAGGCAAACACAGCCGGCAGATGAACTGGCCGGCACAGGCCTTGAAGCACAGCAGCTGCAGACAATCCGACCGGCACAGGCCTTGCAGCACAGCAGCTGCCGATGAAGTGGGCCGGCCTTTGCCTTGCAGCAACGCAGCCAGCAGATGAAGCTGGCCAGCCTTTGCCGTTCAGTGGAGGTAGGTGGAGGGAGTGCGGTGGTGCTGGCCACTCGGAAGGCGGGCTCGGACCTACCCTACGGTCTCCCTCCCAACCTATCGCCTTTGCCTGTCACTGTCTATACCCACTCCCTTAATTTGTCAAACCCCAATTTAGCCCCAACTTATTTTTTTTGTTGTTGTTTTATTTCCTTTTTTACTTCCCCACTATAAATCGTCCCCTAACCCCCTGTACTGTCCTTGTTCGGCTAACCTATCCTGTCACCTAGCCTACTCCCAACCCCTACGTTCCCTTCCCGGAGGGGAATAAGGGAGCTAGCGTCCTGTGTCGAGGCCCAATGAAGCCTCAAGATGGCCTCCCCAGAGTTCAGCGATCTATAACCAAAGTGGGTCCAGCGGCCCACAACGACAGCGAGGGGATGGATGGTGTGGAGGGGTACATCTCCTAATCTACCCTAACCATTAAACTGTTAAACTACCCCGGGGCTTTCAACAAGCGCCTCTCGCTTAAACTATTGGTTCTAACAACCCAGATTCCCGTCGCCTGTGTTGGTGTCCTCACAATTTCGGGCCTCGCCCCCCAATTTTCTCTCCGTGCCCTCACACAGTCTCATGGCTGGGACGTGTGGCTCCCCTTGGCAGGCACGACCCTCTGCCGAATCTCCAGCTATGGCACCCCCGGGCACTACACTTAGTCCGGGAGCCAACCGATCAAAATTAAAAAAAAATTGCCCGGTCTGCTATAAAATTTTTGTGTTGATTTTCATAAAGAGACACCCTTTGAGTATATGAAAACCAATGTTGGCAATGGTGAAACTCTTGCGCAACAACACAGTCAACACTTTTGCGAGCCCCCTCTGATAACAAAATGTTGGCAAAAGCGAAGATGTAGGATGGGGGTAGGGGTAATTCATATTGTCCTAAAATCATAACCACTAAACCTATATACACAAATGACCCCTCATATTAAAGAGGAGTTCATTTCCTATATCACAATTGGTGTAGATTTAACCTACCTTCAATTGACAAGGTTATATGTCAAACAACAAAAGATTTATGTAACTCAGAAATGCTTGACTATCAATGGGGTCAGGAACAAGAACATACTTTTACATGCCATGGTTTTAAGGAAGATAAAATTAGAAATGGATTAACACAATATTGTGACATGAAACATCCTCTTCAGAGGAAGAGTCACTCTCTGAAACAACTCCACCACATGAACCTCTCTGACCAAGGCATATGCATGTCACTCAGCAAGGCACAGCAGCCTTTTTGCATGAACATCGTTTCAGACATTTGGATAATTTGCACATGCAAGACACCGTTTTGTCTATGTTTGGCTTGGCTGGCTTAGACATGAGAATTGGGACCAGTTTTCCATTGATAAGGGTTCTGCCAAATGTTGTGGCTGGGGGAAGTGCTCGGTCACTGAGATGTGCACGTCTATACAGAAGCAATTGATACAATGCTCTTAAAACAAGGAAGTAAAACGCATCTTCTGTTGCTGGCAGTGACCTAAGGTCTAATTTTGAAGAGACAAACATATGCTGCCTGAGGGTATCCAAACAGCTGAACCCTTTTTGGCCATGCAGAGCAGTCCAGTATACTCTGGCCTCATCAATGACACATTCTGTTGCTGCCATTTCACTATCTCTTCCAAAATCAACAAGGTGGGGAAGGTTTCCTATCAGTCCCAGAGAAACCTGTGCCGCTCTTCTTTTCACAGGAACACAGGCATCATCCCAACTGACTGGAAGAGGGGCCTTGTTGTCCCTCTCTGGAAAGGGAAGGGTGATCGCCAAGACTGCAAAAACTACCGAGGGGTGACGCTGCTCTCAGTGCCGGGCAAGGTCTTTGCTCGGATAATTCTTGATAGGGTTTGCCACCATCTGCTTGAGCACCAGCGTCCAGAGCAGTCAGGCTTTACACCAAAGAGGTCAACGATTGACCGTATCCTTGCACTTCGTGTCCTCACCGAACACAGACGAGAGTTTCGGCAGGGGCTGCTTGCAGCCTATGTTGATCTCTGTAAAGCGTTCGATTCAGTGAATCGGGATGTCCTCTGGAGGATTCTTGGTCTTCGTGGGGTGCCACCGAAACTGATCGATCTGATGTCTGAACTCTACTCTGGTACTGAGAGTGCTGTGAAGTGTGGTGGTACCATCTCTGACTTATTTCCAGTTGTTACTGGAGTTCGTCAGGGATGTGTACTTGCCCCCACACTTTTCAGCACTTGTATGGACTGGATTCTAGGGAGGATGTCGGAGAGATCAAGTTGCGGTGCATCGTTTGGCAATGTCAAGATCTCAGACCTTGATTTTGCAGATGATGCAGTCATCTTTGCGGAGACTTTAGACATCCTCTTGGGGGCCCTCGAGGTGCTGAATGAGGAGTCGGAGCCGTTGGGATTACGGATTTCTTGGGTCAAAACTAAGATCCAGGCTTTCGGTGACATCTTGGATGCTGCTGTCCTGTCTGTGTCTGTTTGTGGTGAGGATGTTGAGGTCGTGGAGAGATTCACTTACCTTGGCAGTGATATTCATGTCTCCGCAGGTTGTGAGCCGGAGGTCAATAGACGTCTGGGTCGGGCCTGGGGAGTCATGGATTCACTGGATCATGGGGTGTGGCGCTGCCGGTACCTGTGCGGGAGGACGAAAGTCTGAGTCTTCAGGTCCTTGGTACTTCCAGTCTTGCTCTATGGGTGCGAGACTTGGACTTTGACCAAGGATCTGAGACGGAGACTTAATTCCTTTGGTACCAGGTCTCTTCGGAGAATCCTTGGCTATCGCTGGTCGGATTTTGTGTCCAACGAGCGGTTGCTGAGAGAGACTCGGATGAGATTTGTTACCTGCATAGTCCGTGAGCGTCAGCTGCGGCTGTATGGACATGTGGCTCGTTTTCCTGACGCTGATCCTGCTCACCAGATTCTCTCAGCGAGGGAGTCTCATGAGTGGGAGGCCAGTGGGCCGACCACTTTCCTCATGGTTGCAGCAGGTTGACCATCATCTCAAGGAGATGGGGATGGGCCTGGCATCTGCCTGGGGGATGGCCAGACGGAGGCCCCTGGAGTACCGGCGGAAAGTGGACGCAGCGACGCGCTGTTCTGGCACATGCTCCCATACCTGACCTGACCTCTTCTTTTCCCCTTCTGAATGGGTAGCTCACTGTGTCACATCCACACAACACATATGTGCACAGAAGTGTAGCTGCGACATCAAGAGGATTTTCTGGTACTTCTTGCTCAACACTTCTACCAGCTCATGAATAGGTAGGTATTGATTCTGCCGTTGTATCCAGAGTTCTTGCAATGTGTTCAAGCAGCAGAAGTGATATATACACAGCATAATTATGTCTGTATCTGTTGCATGCACAACAGCTCGATGGTGATCAAGATATTCCACACAATACGCAAGATGAGCAATAATCCTTGTGTCTGCCTCTTCATGTTCTTCACAAGGTAAGTCCAGAACTGAACTTGATGCTGATGTGATGGAAAGAGTGTGACCTTTGTTTTCCATCATACTACCAAGAATGATGGTCACTCCATCCGGAATAGCTTCAGGACTCTCACAAAGGGAAGTGCCAATGAAGTTCTGAAGATTTCCTTTATTTCTTGAATTCTTCATGAATAAATTCCAGTCCGGAATTTCTAGACTCTTGGATGGTGAGAATTGTCTTGCCTGGTCTGTCTGGTTTCTCCTCTGCTGCTCATCACCCTTCAAAGTATGGCTATCATCAAAATCATACTGATCACCAATGATGTTGACACAGTTGCACATTTCAGGTTTCAACTGCAGGATACACCTGCTTGCGAAGATACAGCTGGGGAAGTTCACCAAATGTTTTCGCACCCATTTTTTGGTATTTATTTACAAATGCCATTGTGTCTACCAGATAAACTGTGTATAGGTCACTCTGTGGTAATGATGGCAGCTGTAAAACAACATCCTGCTCAGCTTCAGCAATTAGCACTGCCACGAAATCAGACTCGTTGCCTTTGCGCATTACAACCCCCTGTGCTAAGCGTGGATCAACCTCAAACAGGGATGATGGATAGTCTGTCCACTCATGGGAAAATGCAATCTGTCTTGTGACTGGGTCGGCATCTCGATAGAAACACAGCACACGTGTAGTTGCAGTCTCATCTTGATAGATCCTGATTAAACTCTGTTTCCTTGATGGTTTTGATTTCTTCTGTGAGGAGAAAGTTACCAGCTTCAGTGGTTCAATCTTAATAGAGACCACCTCTTCTGCTTTCATAATGGCTTCCATGCCCTTAGCTTGAGCATGGACCAAGTCTTTTGAAGCAGCCTTCTCACTAGTTGCTCTATTGAGCAGAACCACTTGGTTGTTACACTGGAATGGGTTTATCATCTGCTGGCATATCACTTTCTTGATCTCCTCAACATGCATATGTTCTTCTGTTGCCTGCTTCTGTGTTTCTCCATGATGAGTAGATTCCTGTTGGCCTAGATTAGCCATAGACTTTATGTTCTCTGATACAGCTGTGAGAAATGGTGCTGTTTTCACATATTTATCTCGAGCAGCTGGTGCCTGAGATATGCGTTTGAACAGAGATGTCTTCCCTTCATTGTTGTATGTCTGCTCCAGGGCCATGTCACTCCAAACACCATTGAATTTTCCTTTGGAAGAGTGAACTGTGAAGTACCCAACCTGGATCCAGCAAACCTTAACCGAACTGTGTTCAATAGAGTAAGAGGATTTTGGGGGTAGGGGTAACTTTGGTTGACAAAAATGTTAATTTTCTCTTTAAAAATTGATAGAACTCAATCAAATTTGCTGTTTTAATTAGCCATGGATACCATGTTCATATCACATTAAGAGAAATTAGTATTCTAATGCAGCATCTGCCTATGATAAGAAAAGTTCTAAAGGCCATCTTCAAAAAACGTTATTTTTAAGGCATTTTTCACAAAATTATGTACTTTTACGAGGTTTACTTTCACAAAGGCAATTTTTTTTTGTCATTTTACAATGCACTGATTGAATTCTTACATTTAGTTCACATTTATTTTTCATGAATGTGATTTTTTAATTTTTTTAGAAATTTTATTGACAATTGCTGTTTTATCAAATTTTTCAAATCTTCCTCAAACAAAAACGGCCGCCAAAATTTTTCGCAAGAGCTTATGAATTGCCAACATTGGTTTTCATGAACTGCAAACATATATCTAAACATCCTGGGGGTGTAAAATTTTATAGCAGAGGCTGTAAGGTCCAACCCTAAAACAGCCTCGTACACAGGTTGGCTCCCGGACTAACTGCCTCCGAGCCTACGAGCTCCCTAAACACCAGGGAGTGCCCCCCATGGCACCTCCCCTGAAACACACATGTGGCAGGCTGGCTTCTCGGGCCCCTTTCCGAGGGTCACCCTGTGCCCACAACACTGCCCACACGGCTAATGGCGCCCCGGGCCCCGCACCAAGCAGGCGCACCCGTGCCCACAACGCTATCCCGGCCCCCCCATGGGCCCTTGGCCTACCACGGCCGACTAGCCTGGTGCCCGGGGTACCCACTCAGCGATACTCACCTTTCGCAGCCACGCTCCCAGCCCGTCAACAGGGCCCCTGCACCCCTCCAAATGGGTTTCGAGCCTACATTCACACCAACAACAAAACGACCTCCATTTTTTCAATTTAACTAACCCCCTAACTCACTCTACACTGACCCCGGGGTCCCTTGGGCGGGAGTCACTCCTCCTCCCAATCACTCATCGCACCATGCATTCCCCATTCGCTCCACTCACACAGACCCGCTGGCCTCACTCACTCACCAGGCACATGCTTCCACTTCACTCACCAACTCTTCAACACACTCACCGCTGAACTCTGCCATCCTTCTAACTACCTCCCCTAACTAACTCGTGCTCCCACGTCGTCCCTTAAACTATAGCACATTCCATTTCACCTACGTAGCTAAGCTACGTCCCCACTACACACTCACAAGTCTGTCACTGTCTCCAAATAATCCCATTAATCAATTTCCCAACCTAAATCTCGCTACAATCCCTCTAACTAATCCATTCCACGGGCCCCATGAGGACTTACCCCTGCCCCATGGAGCCGGTCTAACTAAGCTAACCCTTCCCCCTAACTAGTTTCCATCCTGTGCCCTGGTAAGGGGGTCTTCCACCCCTTGCCCGGGAATCCTGTGCACCCGAAAGTGAGGCTTGCTTTTTTTTTTTTTC
>NC_140975.1:54718314-54845814 GCF_056783735.1 Eptatretus burgeri | reverse complement strand
TTTACAGCGAGTGTCACATTGCTTCCATCCTTAAAATTTCAAAGATGGCGGTTCATAAGGACAAGGTCAAGCAGCAGACATTGGGGACAACAATGCTACAGCCTGGCAGAGGGCGAAAACGACTTTCGACTGACCAGGATGACCGCCAACTCATTTGAATGTCACTCAACAACCGTAGGATGACATCAAGTGACCAACAAAAATAATGGCAACTGGCAGCTGGGGTCAAGTGCACAGCGAGGACGGTTCGAAACAGGCTCCTAGGGGCAGAGCTGAAGTCAGGCAAAGCTAGAAAAAAGCCCTTCATCAATGAGAAGCAAAGAAGAGCCAGGCTGAGGTTTGCAAAAGACCATAGGGATTGGACCGTAGAGGATTGGAGTAAGGTCATTTTCTCTGATGAGTCCAATTTTCAGCTTTGCCCAACACCTGGTCGTCTAATGGTTAGACGGAGACCTGGAGAGGCCTACAAGCCACAGCGTCTCGCACCCACTATGAAATTTGGTGGAGGATCGGTGATGATCTGGGGGTGCTTCAGCAAGGCTGGAATCGGGCAGCTTTGTCTTTGTGAAGGACTCATGAATCAAGCCATGTGCAAGGTTGTCCTGGAAGAACACTTGCTTCCTTCTGCTCTGACAATGTTCCCCAACTCTGAGGATTGGTTTTTCCAGCAGGACAATGCTCCATGCCACACAGCCAGGTCAATCAAGGTGTGGATGGAGGACCATCAGATCAAGACCCTGTCATGGCCAGCCCAATCTCCAGACCTGAACCCCATTGAAAACCTCTGGAATGTGATCAATGGATCGTCACAAGCCATCAAATAAAGCCGAGCTGCTTGAATTTTTGGGCCAGGAGTGGCATAAAGTCACCAACAGCAATGTGAAAGAATGGTGGAGGGCATGCCAAGACGCATGAAAGCTTGAAAATCAGGGTTATTCCACAAAATATTGATTTTTGAACTCTTCCGAAGTTAAAACATTGGTATTGTGTTGTTTAACCAGAGTTGATGTCAAAGCCACCCAATGCTCGCTTGTTTATACATTTATCGTTTTTAAAAGATGTCTAATAATTTATATTTCTTTTAAAGCATTGCTGTGAAATCTGATCCAAATAATTTTAAAGCAATATATGTATTTGTATATTGTAATCAGTAACAAGAGCACAAGTGAGCAGAAAATACCCCCAAACAAGAAGGTATATAGAGAATTGTGCTACGACATGGAAAACAGCATTTTGGTTGCTATGGCAACCTCTTTAGATGACGAACATATGTCGCGACACACCGTCTCCACAGCCTGTACCTATGTACCAAATATGAAACGTGAAAGTTGAAAACTTTGAGAGTTAGATTGCGGACAGGAACGGATGGAAAACAGCATCCTGATTGCCATGGTGACCACTTTAGATGCCAAACGTATGTCGCGACACACCGTCTCCACAGCCTGTACCTATGTACCAAATATGAAATATGAAAGTTGAAAACTTTGGGAGTTAGACTGCGGACAGGAACGGACGTACGGAGACAGACAGACAGATGGACGGACGACCGGTATCATATAATACGCATATATATATATATATATATATATATATATATATATATATATATATATATATATATATATATATATATATATATATATATATATATATATATATATATATATATATATATCGGCCGTATAAAAAAAATAGTGTGGTAGATAAAAACATTCGCAAGGAAAAAAATAACTTGCACCAGAACTTTAAATTTTCATGCTCACGCTGACGCTGACGCCGGGGGTATCGCTATAGCTCTCTGTTCTTCGAACAGGTGAGCTAAAAATGAATATTAACTTGTTTTGTTTGTATTATTTGAGGTCTGAAAACCATGAATCATTTGTTGTTATTTTGACCAGTTGTCATTTTCTGCAAATAAATGCTCTAAATGACAATATTTTTATTCGGAATTTGGGAGAAATGTTGTCGGTAGTTTAGACAATAAAACAAAAATGTTCATTTTAATTAAACATATACCGATAAATAGTAAAACCAGAAAAACTGATAATTTTGCAGTTGTCTCTTAATTTTTTGCAGAGCTGCATATATACGTATATATGTATATATATATGTATATATATGTATATATATATATATATATATATATATATATATACATATATACATATATAGATATATACATATATACATATATATATACATATATACATATATATATATATATATATATATATATATATATATATATATATATATATATATATATATATATATATATCTATATATATATATATATATATATATATATATATACATATACATATATATATATATATATATATATATATATATATATATATATATATATATATATTGTTGTGGTTGAGGAAATTCGCAAACCACCATTTAGGTCCCGTAGGTGAGATATCTCTGTAAGTACATGTGTAGTTAGCCCCAAACCCGTTGTTTAGAGGGAATAAATGTCATTCATTTGGGCTGCGACCCTTTAAGATAGCCGTTTTTCTGTTCTATCTTTATTTTGAGCCAACCACGTCTCAACCGCCATCACACAACAACCACAAACTGCAACGCCGCTTCACAACAACAACAACGCCAACAGCCACGACCTTTACCTTCACAACTCGCTCTAGCAAACATCGCATCACCACCATTCCAAGCGTCGCCATGGCCATAAACCACCACAATAAACCCTCCACCACCTTCACCTCTTCTCCTTCTGTGGCCATTCCCGCACCACTTGTGAACGCCGAGCGTCAGGCTGTCCCGGCCTCGTGCGGGACGCGCGCTGAGCCGCGGGTGCAAAAAGCGGCCTTTCCGGGGAAAAGTCGGATGAGGAATGATTCACGCCCACTTCCGATCCGTCCAATCATTAAGCGCGGGGCGATTTGGCCCCGCCTCCAGGCGCGTCCGAGTAGAATCGATTTATGCAAATTCGAGGATCAGGGGAGGTTCACGCCCACTTTTCCTCCATCCAATGGGCGAGCGTGGCTCCGCCCCCGAGCCCATCCTGATCCGGAAATTTGCATATGGGATCTCCTACACCACTATAAAGCGCCGAGCGCAGGGCGAATTGAGTCAGTTGACAGTTTCTGTTTCGGGCTCGGGCAAGTTGAAGAGGTGTGGCGGCGGCGAAGTGTGGCAGCAGCAGTTAAGACGGGTCTGCAGGAGAGTCGGTCTGTCGGGGTTCGGAGTCTGTCGGGGAGCTGCAGGGAGGGGAAGCCGGGAACGCGGTCGAGGTCGCAGTGGAGTCGCTCGTCGCGGGACCCAAGCAAGCCAGCTATCCTCTTTCCCCAGAGCATCAACAACCCCCCCTGTTTCCCCCCGCGCTGAGATAGTGCGAAAAGGGGACCCCGTTCCCACCCCATTCCAAGCAGTACCAACGAAACCCGCGGAGGAGCGTGGAGTCGGGGCACCGCCGCCATTTTGTGGCTCATCACAAAAGGTAGGCTCCACGCGGCCTCGCGCCACAGACCACGTCTGCCCCCTTGTCGTTGAGGGTGGCCCTTTTCTTTTGATTTTGAGTATATGTGTTGTCGGCACCGTCTGTAAAGTAAAACTGTGTAAGTGTTGCCGTGTGCTCGCGTAGTCGGTACTAGATCTGTATTGTGTTTCTTTTGTTGCAATTGCTTTTGGTGCATAATTGTTGTGTTTCTTTTACATTTGCTTTTGGTGCATAATTGTTGTAATTGTATATGTGTGCTTTCCGTTTGCCGCGGAATAAATGTGAATTATGATGAACTGTTTTTCCCATTTCGCTTCGTCTTTTCTTTAATTGAATCTCCATCTTACTTCACGTAAAGGGTTGGTCGTGGGCTAAATACGCCCAATAATTAATCGGAACCGTCGAGGTTGACGATGACACCGCTCGGTTATCCCGATAGTACGGAACGGGTCGCTTAAAGTGGCCCGTGTCCGAAGTCGACCTGCGGCGAGGTGCGATCGCCCGGTCTACCCTCCGTGTGGGTACTTAGGTAGGTCGAATTTGGCGAGCAACCCTATCCCACGCGGGGGGCCGATTGGCATGATCGTGGTGAGGCCGAAAGGCCCACCCATGACTAGTTCCCGGCGTTAGTCCGAGAGGGTCACGACGGAATTGTCCGTCCGGTGGGCGACGTGCCGCGATTCGAGTTACGTGGCCGCTCGCACGCCGGCGGGCGCGAATCCGCAACAATATATATATATATATATATATATATATGTTGTTGTAGAATTCGATATCCCTGTGTCGTAAGAGGCGACCAGGGTTGCGTCAGGAAGGGCATCCGGCGTAAAACCTGTGCCAAATCAGTATGCGGATCATAACGGATGATCCGCTGTGGCGACCCCAAACGGGAGCAGCCGAAAGAAGAAGAAGAAGATTGTTGTGGAATTCGCGCCCGCCTCAGACTCAGACCAGACAACGTGAAAAGCACAACCTGTAAAAATCACACAATGAGCACAGTCAACCATCACCAATCATATATATTGCTGGAATGTTGTGAAAGACTGTGATACAACCCGTTCATTGAAGTTGTTTAAGTGGAGCACACAGCAGGCTCAGTTCCGTTCCTTTTTAGACGGCCCTCATATATATATATATATATATATATATATATATATATATATATATATATATATATATATATATATATATATATATATATATATATACAGTTGTGGGCCGGGGGTCGGGTGAGAAGACCACTATGAAGGGGGAAGCTCTCTCGGCTCCCACCAGACTCCCCGGAATTGTAGGCCATCGCACACGGATAATTCCGTGACGCGGCGGGTCAATTAACCGACCGTGGACGCCAATAACTCAACCACATGACATAGGGTCCTCCGTCTAGTTAATGCAGTTACCTAAAAATAACCACGTGATTTAATTACCAGGGAACACACCCTCGGTATGCCTTGTCCTAACCGGATTACTCTACCGGACCGGATCACTTTACCAGATCGGATGCAGCCGAGCGACACTGCCAAGGACGTACCGGCTAAACAGAACGGATTGTTGGGGGAAAAAGTCCCGGCTAAGCTAGGATTTGAACCATGCTGGACCAATGAAGGAAAAGACAAAAAGGAGCTGGGAACATTCCTCAAAGTAATTTATTAACAATGGGTGAGGAAAGGTGTGTGGTACAATCAAAAGATTTATTGGGGTGTGTTGTGCAGAGATAGGGGAGAGAGTTGTGGTGCAGCAATAAACAAGCAACTTATAAAAGCGGATGCAGAGCAGACCTTACCTGAAAATAATAACAATGATCTTCTGCAGGCTTACTTTTGTAGACAGGTGCAAGGACACACACACATGCACACACACAAACGCAGAAAACGCGATGAAGAGGGATTGAAACAGGACAGGAGAGGAGTTGAGGCTACGGTCTCTCGGTACCTTTGTATAAATAATTGATACGCAGTCTCCGAACACACCACCAATATGTTTTGGGGGAATGCACCATGGCACGGTACCCCCCCCCCCACCCACCTCCCAACAGCTGGAACATGGTCTCCTGCTTCAGACAGCTCGCGACGAGACCGTGGGCGTGAAGGAGGGGCTTGAGTTGGAAGGGTGGAGTCAGCGTCGTGTGGGTGGAGAAGAGGAGGACCCCAGCGATGAAAACAGAAGGCGGAGTCGAAGAGATGGTGACAGAAGGTGGAGTCGAGGTCCAGCTTGAGCGGAAGGTGAGGCAGGGCAGCAGAGCTAGTGAAGGATTCGCTCGGACCTTTATAGGCCCCCGGCTTGGGGCGGGGGCACCCCAAAACTTGGGTCGTCACCCGAATCGGGTGCTCTGATTGGCCCCAACCCCTGCGCGCCCTGGCCGTAATGACCAGCAACTGCAACATTCCATTTCCGGCAAGGTGACCCCGAGATGTGGGACCGTCTCGCTCCGACCTCATGACCTGATACGAATCACCCACACTGAACTCCCCACCATGAATCGCCTTGCACGAACCCCCGGGCTGTGCCCTGATGACCGGCCAAGGGCAGCGTCGGTCCCGAATGCCCGCTCGGTCGCCCACGACCAGCACTGGCCAACGCCCCTGCTCCGTGTGCACCAATGTCGCCCGGGCTGTGCCGCATGCCTCTGCCCGATCGCAGCTTTGTTGGCCGTGGAGGCGGGGGGATGTTTGCCGTCCGCGAGGACCGAAGGTACGATGTTATTGCGAACCCATGCACAGACAGTAAGATGTGTCAATTTGTGCACTGCTCTGCACGATAACAAAGTGTTGCATGTTGGATGCGATAACATCTGTTGGATGCATGCATGTTGGATGCATTGCACAGACACGATAACATCTGTTGGATGCATGCATTTCCGAGAACTGCAACACTACCCCCCTCCCTTTTGCTCGACTCGACCCGAGTCGTTAATGTTTGTGTTGCATGCAGGTGTAGTTTCCCCTTGTACATCTTATCTACGGATCCCTGAGTGCGACATTTCAAATACATGTCTCAAAATAAACTAGAACTGCCACTTTATAACTGCTGGCAGTGATGACCGGGTACCCAGTCCGTCCGCCTTTGACACAACTGATACAACATGAGACTTAAATCATAGTCGCAAAGTTTCGCATTTATCGGATAAGCGGTGCCAGAGAAAACATTATTTAATGGTGATACAAACACAGGCCTGCTTCGAGACGGCGTGGAACAGACGAGTTAAGAACCGGGCAGCACAAAGCGTTCAATTTCCTTATTACTGGCGAACAGATTCAAATAATTAAATAATTCTGGCTGCCAAACCGCGTGACCGATCAGGTTGAAATTTTAAACTTTTGTTTCGCATGTCAGCTAAATTACAAATTTAAATTTTCGTATATATAGAAGCAGCGGTTACAGAATAAACATTAATTAATATTTATCCTTCAATCCAAGATGGCGGCCAAACCATGTTACTTGTGACGTCATACTTTTCACCACATGTGCAAAAACGATCACAGACGACAAGTGCAAATTTTCGCTTCGCTAGGTTAAGCAGTTCCAGAGAAAACATTATTTAATATTTTTCTTAAAACCAACATGGCTGCCAAACCCTGGGCCCGATCCCGTTGAAATTTCAAACCCTCATTCCGCATGACTCTTCCACCATAAAGGTGATGTTTCACCTTTATTGATGCAGTAGTTCCAGAGTAAACATTAATTAATATTTTTCCTTCAATCCACTATGGCTGCCAAACGTTGTATCGTACCTCAAAAGGGGTGAGAACTTTTTATTCGTCATGGAGAGGCGGTCATAGTGGTGGAGTTTCGCCTGGATCTGTTCAGTCGTTTCAGAGAAAAAGATGTTTTAAGATATTATTTTTCAATCCAAGATGGCTGACGAACCATGTGACCTATGACATCACAAATTTAAATTCTGCTTCCAACTGGGTATTGGAACAGGTTTCTGAAGTTTCGTGTTAATCGGTAAAGGTGCGTTTTTCTATCCAAGATGGCTGCCAAACCATGTGACATGTGACGTCAGAATTTTTACCACGCGTGCACACACGATGATAGATGATAATTGCAAACTTTACATTCATTAGGTTAAGCAGTTCCAGAGAAAACATTATTTAATATTTTTCTTAAATCCAACATGGCGGCCAAACAGTGTGACTTATCAATTCGAAATTAACAAACTTATATCGCCTACATGTCCCGAATATCGTTCTGAAATCTCTCCTTCATCGGACCAGCGCTTCTGGAGAAGAAGATGTTTGAAGGTTTTAGGGTTTTTTCAAGATCGCCACAAAACCATGTGATCGATCAAGAAGAAATTAACAAACTTGAGAAAGGACCTCATGGGGAATATTTGTGTGAAGTTTCGTCTTAATCTGTCTTGCCCTTCTGGAGAAGAAGATTTTAAAAATTTATTCATTTTCAATCCAAGATGGCTGCCGAACCTTGTGACCTATGATATCATAAATTTAAATTCTGCTTTTCATCATCGACCCAAACAAGTGTGTGAAGGTTCGTGTAAATCGGATAAGGTCTATTTTTCTATCCAAGATGGCCGCCAAACCATGTGACTTCTGAGGTAAAAAATTTTTTTACCATCTATGCAGACTGGAGGGAGGAAGGCACTTGCAAATTTTCGCTTCGATGGCTTATGAAATTCCAGAGAAAACATTATTTAATATTTTTCTTAAATCCAACATGACGGCCAAACCATGTGACCTATCATTTCGAAATTAACAAACTTATATCGCATGCATGTCACGAATATAGTTCTGAAATCTCGCCTTCATTGGACCAGCGCTTCTGGAGAAGAATATGTTTGAAGGTTTTAAGGTTTTTTCAAGATGGCCGCCAAACCATATGACCTGTCAACAAGAAATTAACAAACTTGAGAAAGGAACTCTTGGTGAATGTACCTGTAAAGTCCCACCTCAATCTGTCCAGCCCTTCTGGAGAAGATTAAAAAAAAACAAGATGGCGGCCGAATTACGTCATCGATGACGTCAAAAAAAACATTTTTGATGATGAATTTTGGCATAGATGACGCTCAAAAAATTTCAGATTTTTCCGATACGGCGTTCTACTTGACGAATTTTCACCGGTATATCGCTTCACCTATGACGTCACGAAAAATCACACGTGTTCCCCATAGTAAGCTTAGTAAAATGTATCAAACGAAAAATTTTTCCATTGCACGGTTTCCGAGATACAGATGTCCAAAGTTTATCGCTTTTTTCAAGATGGCGACCACACCACGTGACCAATGACATCATAATTATAACGTGATTGTGCTATCAAAAAGATACATACTATGGTGAAAATTTCCTGTCGATCGGCCTTAGTGTTCCAGAGAAAATGATTTTTAAAGCGAAAAAGGGTGCAAAATGCCGGCGGAAAAATAATAATAATGCGTAATAATAATAAACAAGAAAAACAATAGGGTACCCTGTACTCACGGGTACCCTAATAACCGAGTGCGTTGCACAACTAAACCAGCAGACTAATGCGGACAACTTATCTACATTGCCGGAATTTGCACTAAACAAGCAGGTGGGTTGGAACGATATACATTTCTACTATTTACATTACTCATGGCCCAGGACCTGTGACTTAAGGGAGGACAATAAAGGCAACATTCGGAGATTAGTGCAGCAGCAGGCAATCAATGATCAGGTGTCTTCAGGGTCCTCAATGGTCCTTTGTTTGTTGGTTTTTTTTCTTTTCCGTTTCCTGGCTGCTGGAGGCAACTCACCCAAACACGGCAGGCCATACGCCGTCTCCCAGTCCATTTGAACTGGCCTTTATAACCAACAAGGAGATGTCCAGGCTGCACAAATGCCATCCCCGGTAATGCGGCTGCCTGCAGGGCAGTCCTTGCAAACACTTACACAAAAATGGTCCTGGCACACATGATAAAGTTGAGTGATGTGGCAAGGCAAATAAAGGCATCGGCAGGTATGACAAATGGAGTCAAGGCAAAGACATGGCAAATGCAGACCAGGTAAGGTACAGTACAACAGGTCAGCACATGAAGCTGGCCGGCCTCGGTGTGGTCTCATGAGGTTGTGGGAGTGTGGCGGCTTTGGCCATTCCGAAGACGGGTTCGGCCCTACCCTTCGGTCTCCCCCAAACCTATTGCCTATGCCTGTCCTTGTCCATACCCACCCCATTTACGTTGTAACAAAAAAACCCTAAATTTAGACTTTATGTTATGTTATGTTGTGTTATGTGTGTCCCAAACCCTCTTATCGTCTTTGTTCGGCTAACCTGTCCTAACTGTCTATTCCCAATCCCCAAGATCCCTTCTATGAAGATTGAGAAAGAGACAAGTGAATTTGTCTCGAGGCCTAATGTAGCTTCATAATAGCTCCCGCAGGTCTCATCATTTTCACGATGAGTCCAGCGGGCAACGAACAATGAAGGGATGGATGGTGTGAAGGGGTACACGTTTCCTATCTATCCTACCATTTATTAAACTTTAATCTATCCCCAGGGCTTTTCAACACACCTGTCTCTTTAAACAATCGGTTCTAGCAACCACGATTCCCGTCACCTGTGTTGGTGTTCATTATTAATTTGGGCCTGGCCCACTAATTTTCCTCCGTGCTCTCGCACAATTTCATGGCTGGGCAGCATGGCTCCATTGGCAGGGATACCCATCTGCCGAACTCGAACTTCAGCACCCCCCGGTCACTGAGGCTGTCTCTGAGCCTATCTACTCCTTATGAACGTGGGGAATGTCCTTCCTGGCATCTTCCCCGTCGTTGCCCACTTGGCATTTTGGTGCTCTGGGTCCCGTTTTCGTGGGCTACCCATGCCCATTACACTAACTCGGTCCCTTGGACCCATGGCCTACTCTGCACGTCCCGCGAACGCCTCTCGTGCTACGCAGCATGTTGAGCCTCGCACACGCGCCCACATGGGGATCCATGCTTTCCAAATTCAAACAATTCAATTCGCCTCCATTTTAGCAGTCCGCGCGGTCTTGTACCAACCGTGGAATGTTTCAGCGCCAGGTCCCGATCGCGCAAACATATGCGCTTGGGCCGTTCGCAAAACACAGAACGGATCTCGCACGTGACGTCCCGTGAAGCTGGCACCGTTCCCGAAATAGTTCCGTGCATCTCATTTGGCTCGCCACCCACGTCTCCCATCTGGGTCAGTCCGTGTACCATTTTCACACATGCACTTACACATACCATGTTACTCGCAGTCTGCACACACTCCAGCACAATCATACTGGGGGCTTGGGTAAGCCCAAAAGATCCCGGGTTTCTAACCCCCCAAAGCTCGGCATGTACCCTTTCGCATCATGCATCGGCTCCACCTTGTACGGCCTTACCGGACTCACCTCGTCATGGTCTGCTTCGAGGGAGCTTATCGTCTCCCCTTGTTCCTGTGGGAGGTTAAACTGACTCTCGCATTGGGTCCCAATACATTCACTAAGCTCAACCTCAATGTCCCTTACCAGTTTTATGTGTGTGTGCCCCTCTTTAACTTGGTACAATTCCTCCACCTCTTTTAATTTCTGCATCCCTTTTATTATTTCCGTCATCCTCTGTCCGAGCTTACAGATTTCTCCCTTTATTATCGTGGCATCACTCGTCACCTCGACCTTGCCCGTCGTCATCGCGGTCGGAAAGGCCTCCACACTTCCCCTCGACTCGGTCATTTCCCCACGTACAGTCCTGGTCCCGTTTGAAAAATTCCAGACCACGTTTTGCATATTCCCATTCATGCGTTTTTCCATGTTTTGCATTTCCACAATCATTTCCTCCTTACCCGCTTTCATTGTTTGCGTATTCGCATCCATTAGTCTCTATGATCGGTCTCATTAGTCTCATATGATCCATTAGTCTCATTAGTCATTTATCATGTCTATGATCTGGCCCATGTCAGGTGGCCTCGGCGGAGCCGATCCGCCACGATCGGGCACGGGTTCGACAGCGATTGTTCGGTCCTCTCAGAGGGAAATTTGATGCAGGGGATCCTCAGGCATTGTCGCCGTTGCCCCCAATGCTACCTCTGGGTTTGGCTGCAGGGAAAGATCTCCATCACAGGTGTTGTCCTGAGCCACGGGTTCTTCTAAGATTATCTCAGAACCCACCTGTACCAGCTCGTCTTGGTGCACCATTGTTCGTACCGAGAATTAAATAAAATTTTACTGCTGCTCTTAATTTCGGAGGGAAAGGGGGGAGGGGGGATGTGGGGGTTGCCAAGCACACCCCTGGTCCGAATCCCGTAAATTTCTCGATGGAGGCGGAGGGGTTCGAATCCCACTCCTGAAACCAAACTGTTGCGGGCCGGGGACTGGTGGCGAGAACGACTGCTTTGTGGGGGAAGTTATGTCGCCTCCCACCAGACTCCCGGAATTGTAGGCCATCGCTCATGGAAAATTCCGTGATGTGGCGGATCGCTTAACCGACCGTGGACGTCAATACCTTCACCACGTAGCGTAGAGTCTTTTTGTCTAGAACCAACTTACCAAATTAACCACGCGGTATCGTCTACCGGGGAACCATGCCCTCGGTACGTCTTGCCTGAACCGGATCACTCTTTCAACTACAAACCACCTTTCCGGTTCAGATTTATCCGAGCGGAACTACCAAGAACGTACCGGCTCGAATGAACAGAATATCGGGGATAAAGACCCGGCTAACCTCAGATCCAAACGATGCTGGACCAATGAAGGAAAAGCCGAAAACGAACTGGGAACATTTCTAATAATAATTTATTTACAATAAAGCGAGGAAAGTTATGTGGTACAGGTAACAGGTTTATTGGGGATGTTATGCAGGGGAAGATGAGAGGAAGATGTAGTGCGACAACTTTACAGCAACTTATAAAGCAGACATAGAGCAGACTTGTAGCGAGAATAATACAGGCAAGATTTACAAAGTTCGAATAACTTGTACAGTTCTACTTAATGGACAGCGCCAAACACTCAGACAAAATAAACCCAGTTGAAGGCAAAGAACTTTTGTAGCCAGGGAGGGAGGGAGTTGAGGTCGCAGTTCTCGGTACCTGAGTTCCGGGGAAAGGGATGCTCCGTGGTGCGGCACCTGGCAATGGTCGCGCAGCTTGGCCCACAGCCGCACGTATGTAGTTCGTGTGTGTGTTGAATCCAAGTCAGCCAGGATCATTGGGTATCCCCCGCGATGAGGCTGAGTCTTTGGGTCTCTCACTCTCTCACTCTCAACAAACGACCCCCAAAGAACTCCTTGGATCCTCCACAGATCTTTCTTTAAACCATTCCGGTCTGGGACAGGATTCGGGCTTCCAAGCGTCTGTTGCCGTTTCGCTTCTTTTCCAGACCCCCAAATAACTCAAGACTCCAGCACAGAACGAACTGTCTCAGCACTTCACGAACTCTCCGAACTCCAAGCACTCCACCCTGAGGATGGTATCGTAATTTATCCATCTCTTTCAGCGGTGAGTGGCCTTGGTGAAGCTGACGTCAATGTCTGCCTTGATTGGACGGCGCTTCCATGGGTCCGCCCTTTCTGGGCGGGTTTCGGCCATACCGGGGAGCCCACCCACTCCACATGTGCGGACTCGCCAAAAAGAACTACTGTAAGAGGATTTTGTCTCAGACAGCGAGTCGCTGGTTAGGCGAGGAGGTGAACACGCAGCTGTTCAGCGCACATATGAGTAGCAAGCGAGAGGAGGGGCAAGCAGGCAGAGGATACCGTGGGTTGTCGTGGATTTGCCTTTGCAATGGAATGGAGTGGGGATATAAAGATTTATTAATCTAACTAAAAAAACATCGCAACGCACCCCTTTAATTTCCCACTAAACACAAGGAAGGAATCTGTCTACACATTTACTTAATGGAATAACTGACTTGGGACACCTGTATGTTGTATGCATACGGTTTCTAGAACCGTAACAATATGTTCTACAACATAAGAATGGGGTGTTTTCAATAAAAGATTGGCTTTATACTGATGATAATAAACCAACAACTTTGGATTTGAACTAAAATGTAAAATAATGAAAGAATTTTGAAGTTGAGAAAAACACAAGGCTCTTTTAGAAATTCAGAATAAATTTTATTGGTTTCCTGTTGTAAATTTTTTATACAGTCTCTCTTTCAAAGTGTGATTGAAACGCTCAATAACAACGGCTTTTCCTTCATTAAAGGTACTGTATAATGTAATACTGTTAATTTTTGGAAAATTCATAAATGTCTTGTTATAAAACTCTACCCACAGTCCACAATTTTTGAGGTTTTCTCTTACTTTTATTAAAAATCTGTTGAGAGGCTAACATAAGAGTATTACCTGTTTTGTTTTTTAAAGGGACAACCCACGCATATCTACTCCTCAAATCAATAACGGTTAAAGCATACTTGTACCCCTTATCATTATTGAGTTCAATCAAATCAGCGGAGCAGATGTAATCAACTTCCTTGGAATAAACCTTCCTTCTCTGAAACTTTGTGAATATTGGTTTATGTAATTCATCAGCTAATTGCTCTTCAATCTTAATGACATCATTAGAGCCTATAAGTTTTTTGAATTTCCAAGTCCAAGTTTCAATTTAGCACTGATCATCTTCTTCACGATGAACCTATCAACTTTTTCTCTCAAGGTTGGATCTTGTATCAGAGACAAATTTTACAACATTTCTCTATCGGCTTACTGTTTTTCTTCCAAAGTTGTGGTATTCCCATAATCAATATCGTGCCTCATGCACACTTCATCAACCCTATTGATGGGTTTACTCCATGGTTTAGGATTGTCTGCCTCATCTAATCTTTTATCCAAGTTTGTGCCTGGACCACAGAAAGAATATCCTGGTAGATGTAATTCCCCTGTTATTCCAGTAGTTGTAAATTTACTTCCTGATAAAAACTTTTGTATATCTCCTCCACGTTTGTGTCTTGAGATAAATTGACCCTTTTTTGAACAACACACCGAACATGTACCTTTTTGTATGACCCTATTATTTTTACTTTTAAAATATGAAATATTTTTAGTGTGAGTTTTCTTTTTACATTTTTGACAATAACTCATT
Source organism: Eptatretus burgeri (assembly GCF_056783735.1). NCBI lineage: Eukaryota > Metazoa > Chordata > Myxini > Myxiniformes > Myxinidae > Eptatretus > Eptatretus burgeri. Next base: position 54,831,353 of record NC_140975.1, on the reverse strand, counting down.
TATTTATGAGAAAAATTCCTACAGAGTGCGAAAACCTTTTTAGTTTCCAATATGCACATTTGAATCTTGTTTTTTAAAACATAAAGAATCTTTAGAAATGCCTTCACTCTCTCCTCCATTTATTTAAGAAATAAATGAAAAAATTTAATTTACGTCAATATCTTTCCCTTGAAAACGATGACAATAGTCTTGTCGAAAATATTGCAAATAGACTTGTCAATTCTTTTTTTTCCCACTCGGTGAGTTGAGATTTATTTATTTTCTGTAATACCTCCAATCTTTTTTTAATCTCACCAGATTCCATATTTTGATATTTATTTATTAACCTCCGCCATCGAAGATGGACGGAGGTTACTGTTTTCACCCCTGTCTGTTTGTTTGTGAACAGTAATATGGAAAAACTCCTGGACGGATTTCGACGAAACTTGGTGGGGGGATTAGGAATGGTCCAAGGATCATGCCATTAGATTTTGGACTTAGTCCAAAAAAAAAAAACTTTTTTTCAAAAAAATTGAGTTTATTTGAAAAATATTTGAATTTTTTTATTATGCATTTCTACATGTTTCAAGTGATTTCCAACCCCCCCCCCCAAAAAAAAATTTGTTAGAGAAAAAACAAACAAATTTTTCACCTTTTTTTTCAAAAAAATTTCGATTTTTTTTTTTTTGGCATTTCTACATGCGCGTCAATCTAGTTTAGTTTATTCAATCGTGGTTCAGTAGAGTCTGATCCTTTTTACGTACAATGAATAGGATATCAGGTTCACTTAAGTGACCCAGCTTTATTGGTGGCGGAGGTTTTGCACTCCACCGAGTGCTCCCCCTCGAGTTCTCTCTGTTTCCTCCTTCTCCTCCCTCTCCTCCTTCACTCTCTTCTCTCTCTCCTCCTTCTCTCTCTTCTCTCAATTCTTCTGTCTCTTCTACTCCTTCCACGTCCCTTACTATCCTTGAATCACTTACACCCCATAGAATATCATACATATATTCATCGGGATTTCTTGTTATTCCTGAAGCCAAAATATTTTTTTTTGCAACAGGAAACCAATAAAATTTCGTTTGAATTTCGAAAAGAGCCTTACGTTTTCTTAACTTTACAATTTTTTCATTATTTAACATTCTAATTAAATCCAAAGTTGTTGGTTTATCAACATCAGCATAACGCCAATCTTTTATTGAAAATACCTCATTCATATGTTATAGAACATATTTATTAAAATACTGAATACCCTTTTCTTGAAGGTATGCTTCGACACAGAAATGATAATTTTCTTGAAGGCTTCTTACTGTCATTTATGTATGAGAAATATATGACAGAATAATATTATGACACGAAACACCTCCCCATCTTCCCATAGTTAAATCATTTTGTATTTCCTTACTTATTATATATAATCCTGTTTTTTTCTGTTTTCATGATATAAACTAGGGCAAAACCATTATTATATTTACCCTTATTTAATTATTTTATTTATTGTTTACGAATCACGCTTCCACAAAACTCATTCTCTATACCAAGTGGATAATATTCTTCCTTATGAGACTCATTGAATTGTTCCAGGTCTTCTAGGTCAATTTAAATGACCAATTATACCCTAAATCATTCATATCATACCCCCATTGTTCTATTCTCATACAAACGATACGCCCTTCTTTATAAAAATTATTTTAATTCGAACTGTGAATTCTGTATGACCTGGAGATAAAATCAACACTTTTGTATCTTTGGAATAAACGACCCTTTTATTTAAGGATATATATTGTGATAAATCACTTTATCTCACCAAGTCATTCGCATCCGTCGGGCTTGGATAATTGATTAATTTATAAACATTTTTCATATTAATATTTTTTGCTATACTATATTTCTGTCGTTCAGCCTGTGCCTTTGTGTAATAATTTGATAAATCAATATCCAGTTCTTCGGATACACCAAAGATAGAACCATCTTTACAAACAAAAGTCATTTACATTAGATTAAAAATAATCTCATAAAAAAATATTTTTGTTGAGTTCAAATAACACATAGAGACATAATTGACCACAACACTTGGAATTTAATTATTGGACTTGAAATGTTTGATAAGCACCATTCTGTAAGAATTTTATGACTTCAACAGGTGGTGGAAGACCAAAACTATCAAAATAATATTTGTCTTGACTATTAAAAATACAAACCCAATGAGAACCGTTCCCATTATTATCTTCTAAGTTCATAATAATATTCTTTGTATGTTTAGGCATGTTTGTTAATTCATCTCCCATACAAATAACCACATTATGAATGTTTAATTTCTTACAATATTTGACAAGTTCTAAATTTGATGTTGTATTCTTTCCAAATTCTTTAAACAACTCATCAATGCTCATTTATTTATTAGAAAGATATAATCCATTACCCCTTTTAGTTAATTTTATACCTGCTTGTGCGATAAAAGAAAGCATATCTCCAACGAACAATCTCGCTTTATCAGGCAGATTTTCAAGTTTTTCAGCAAAATCTACAATTATGCCACTTCCACGAATTTGTTTTTCCAACTCTTTGTTATGTCTTTCCAATTCTTTTTGAGCCCGGAGTTGAGCCTTCCTTTCATTGGCAGTTTTCACCGCTGTTGAAATACCACCCGTCAATGCTCCAACCGCACTTAAACCAGCAAATAAAGGAATTAGAAATGGGAGAAATCCTCCACTCATCTCTCTTATTGAATATTTTTTCAACATTCGTTTTGTCATTTTAATTTTAAGTGATCCAGTATCGTTCAAGATTTTAACCTGTTCTCTTGTGAGCAAAACATCAATTCTTACTGCTCCTTTTCTCTGAATTGTATTAACGTTAATCGTAGAAGGCATTTGATTTTGAGTACAAGATGATAGTTTATGAAGATTGATTTTAATGAACCTATACCCCAGTTGGTACTTTGCCACTCATTTATTTTATAAAAAAATATGTGAGACTAATCATAACACCATTATCTGTATTAATCTGCAATTCTGTTTCTTCAAAAAGCAAACAATATGTATCAACTTCGTCGCTCTCTCCTCTTTCAATGTATAGGGAAGTATCCACTCGATTAGACTTTATAGTTTCCTTTTGAGCACTCAGCTCAAACGCATAGATTGTATACAAACTTTTAAATGCTGTCATATCCAAAATAGGTTCTTTATTTCTATTACTTTCACACACCTTTTGGTAAGACTTGTATGCTTCAGCTAAATTATTTTTTCCCAATTAATTTCCAATCTATTTCGTGGATAAAATGTTCCATCGAGAGAAACACGAACTTGTTTCACCTTAGCATTATCACTCAATGCATTATTCTTATCTGTAGCAGTATCACCATCTGTTTTAAAAAAAAATGATCCATAGATATCGTGGCTTTCCTTCCAGAACAACCAAATTCCACGTGTAAGTGGTTTGGTTTAGTTTAATGTGTTGACATCTTTTGAGGTATGATACACTGAGTGGTTTCTTTGAGTTAAGTCTTCTGTTCAACATCTCTTCTGTTTTAAGATTAGGAGTATATTCACTCATATACCAACTCATTTCATCAATTACAAATTTATTCTGGGCACCAAAAAGTAATCTATTTTCATTATCATTCCTTTGAGGTTGAAATCTAATTTTAAGACCATACAGAACTTTATCATGATCACAAAATCCAAATATACCTTTAAGAGGAACTGCCACAGTAAAACTATTAACTGCTTTTGTATCACCATTATACATTCCTTTCCTTTGAGTATATCCAGGGTCTGTGTTTATTCCCGTTGACATATCAGAAATAAAACCTTCGACAGCCCCCTTTCCCATTCTATCACTGAATGAATATAGTGTAAATTTCATCATTTCAGATACAGCAGAGACATAAGCAACCGCTTCAACTTCTTGTGTTCCAATGTACAAACGAACACTATCAAACATTTTCCAAAATAAATAATTTATGAGTGTAGCATTTGTGTTATTCCCAGCCTTAATGAATGTAAATTTACACAACAAGAAACTTTCGGATAGATTCAAGTAAGTTTGTTGATTACTGATTTCAAAACTTTTTGTACCATTTGCATTCCAGTCTGTTCCAGTTATTGCATTTACCTTGAAGTAATCTTCTTTTTTAGTGGAGTTTGAGATGATAATTGTATCATCCAAATCATAGATACTATCAATTGTTTCCATACTTGTATTTATTTAGGAAAAAAGATGTTAAAACGTTTGAAACGCTGACCCAAGTATTTGAATTATTTTCTGTCGTTCTTGCGGGGACAACTGAGTTTTGCCTTTCTTAATTTCTTTAATTGCTTGTAATTTATGAGATTCCTTTTGGGCATCTTTTATGCTCTTTACAGCACCTGCTACATTTCCCATAGCAGAAGCAGTTGAACCAATGAGGTCTTTATGTTTAAGAATAGTTGAACCAATACCCATTAGAGTATCAATTATCCCATCTACTCTAAATTGATGTCCAACACCCCTTTGTCTCTTAGGTTTATAGTATCCTCTACCAAGATACATACCTTCACCCTTGTAGTATGGGGAAAGGAACATCCCATCCCCTGTAATTATTTTATATTTTCCCAACTCGTGTTTCCTCACAATAACCATCGTATTTGTTTTTTGGAAAACTTCACGTAGGTGAATTCTGATAGATATAACTTCTCCATTAAAAGAAATCATACGATTTTCTTGGTCCGTTATCCTAAAATTTACTATGTATATGGTTTTTCCTGACACTGGGAGATAAACCAGATTTTTGAGTTCCATATTTAATTTATAACCAATTGGGGTTGAGTATGTGCTGAATGAAAATATTGTATTTGTTCTTATTCCATCATTATAAGCACAATCAATCAAATCACAGTGAATATATACCGAATTTATTCCTGAGGATATTTGAATGACATTATCACTGTAAGACGTCCCATTAGTTTCAATCTTTTTTGAGAGAAACCCAATAACTCTCTAAATGATTTATCGATTGTGAAATCAACCTTGTAGTTATTTTTAAGCTTAATCGTTGATTTTGAAGTATGTTTTTGAATGTCTATAACAATATTTTTTGGTTCATCACCCTGTTCTTTCATAAGACGAACAATTTCGGAAGATATTTGAGAAATCTCATATGCTCTGGGTGAGACTGTTATCGTTTTGTATCCACTTCCCGGATTATAACTAAACTTGTCATTTTTCTCAGTTATATTAAATAAGGTATTATAAGTTTCCATGGACAATAAAGATGCCTCATATTCTTTTGTTGGGTCAAGTTGTAGTGTGTATGGGAATGAAGATGTGTGGTTGCTTGTCGTGAAATCAAAACTCACGATTGTGCTTCTCATCTTATTTAATATGAGATAAAATGTCTTTATATTGGTATTTATTGATTAATTTCATGTTCATCAACTGGTCTAAAATGGCTGATGCTTCATTAAAACAATTGTTATTTCCAGCTTTCTTACTACCTAACAACAATAACAGTTTATTAACTAATTGCGATGGGTCATTTGGAAGAAAACTACTACCTGAACCAAGGACATTTAAAGCCTGAATAATGTGTTTCTCCTCATTTTTCCTACTTTTACCAGAAATACTAACCCTATAATTAAGAGTGTTCAGCAGATCAATATATACTCTATCATCATTATTTTTCATATCCAATGGTTTATCAAAATACTTTGATTCATACCTCACAGTTGAAGCTAGCTTGTCTTCCATCTTTTGTGAGAAGAAACATTAATCTCGGAGTTCGTTTAACAGGAGGTTGAGCAGAACTCAAGAACCTTAATTCATCATGAAATATCAGTACCTTTTCTTGAACAAGATGAAATATTTCTGGTTGTTTTGTTGGAACAAGTCCTGCTTTGGTTTTTGAATCCGCTGAATATTCATTGTTTTGAAGAGCATTCACAATATAATCAGGGGGGGGGGGTGATTAATCTCTTCCAGTCATTGAAATAATCCTTCATCATCATATTCTAATTCTCCGATATGCTCTAATTCTTATTCCGTCATTTGACTGAAATCTTTTATCATTTGAAGTTATTTTAGGAGTATATTCTCTTGTGGGAACTGTCGAAACATCTATAATTTTTTCTTGGGAAGTTTCTAAAAGTGGTTTAAAAAAGTTCTCTTGTTTTCTTTCAAATGCTTCTTCACCCGTTAGTTTCTGTCTGCGTTTCTTCTTTTTGTCTTCCTGTTGTTTTACAACTTTTGAAACCAACTCTTCATGTTCCTTAAATCTTCTTGCTCTTTCTTTCACATCCATTTATTTATTGGAAAATATCATTTAATATCTCATCTTGTTTCACAACAATATATTTATATTTTTCATTTGTGTGCTTCATGTAATCCCCAAATTCCTTTTTACTACATAATGGAGAACAATTATATCTCCAAAAATTGTTTATATCTATTGAATTTAACTTGAATAAAATAAAAGTATTAGCATTGTATATGATGGAACGACGAGGAAGTTGAAAGTATGATTGACTAAGATAAACACAATTAAAAGAAGAATGTCTCCCTCTTGTGTTGTAGCTGTCCATTACCGTTTGGTTTCTCTCATTAACACAATCATAAAAGATAACGAGGTTCTTTTTTGAGTTATCCAAATCTTGGGGAGACGGTGTATCATCCGTATTATCACTAAGAATACAAGTTATCGGTTTTGATTTATTTTTACATCTCTGTGTATCACAAAATAGTTGTATTATATCTTCAATGTTATAATCATTTCGGTTTTTTTGAAGTTTAAATTAACCGATTATATCTTCTTTTTGAAGACCAGCATTAAAACCTTGTGAGAGTAGTTGATACTGTGGTTGAAAACTCAACTTTGTGAAAATTATAAAAGTATCATAATCTAAAAAGTTGGGAGTCAGGAGCATCTTCAAAAGTAAGCAGGTTTTCCCCCCATCCACTTGAACCAACTATGAGACATCTTAATGAATTTGGAAGATTTTTATGATTGTTAAATTTTATCTTATTTTCCAAAATGGGTAAAAAATCATTCATTTATATATTTGGAAAACAGGTTATTTAATTTGTAATTGGCTCTTTTAGAAACTCTATATTTTATCCTAAGTTCGGGTTTAATTTCAAGGCAATCCATTATTTTATTTATGCAATATCTTGTGTTGATATTTCCCTGAAAATGACAATCGTGAATAATTTATATCAACAATCCTTTGAACATTTCTCTTATACGTTCAGTTTCTTCCCTTGTAAGGAAAGTTGTGTTATCACCCTCATAGATTACATTCATTTCTCTAATCAATCTTATAAAGTAATTCATTTTTGGTGTAAATCTAAAAGAATTCTTTTCCTTTTTATATTTTTTTATTATCATTAATTAGAAGATAATCACAGAATATACATTGTTTATAGGCTTTTGACTCTGTGTTTAATCCCACTCTTTCACACGCAGGACAATTCTCAAATTTGTCATATGGCGAATCAGCGAATTCAAGAGGCTCAAAATCTAGCATATTTATAAAGTAAAACTTTACTTAAACTGAAATTCATCTTCGGTATCATCTATAAAACTACTTTCATAGCTACGATATCATAATCACTCTCATAATCTTCAAAATCTTCAGTTGAATATTGACTCATATTTAATTAGTAGAAACAACATTACCATCGATTCCTATATACTTTTTTTCATTACCAGATTCAACTACAACACTTTTTTTATTAAAGGTAATTTTAAAATAATCCTTAACTATTATTGAACGAAATGTCATTTCACCTGATATATTGACATCCTTTATTTCATCAGGATTTACATCTTTAGGGTTGTTGAAAAAAATACAAATTTCTCCTTGCATATCACAGATGATCTTATTTTTTCTTTCGAAAGCTTCATCCATAAGGTTTTTAATTTTTGAAACTTTTTCTTGTTTCATTGCTTTTTCTAGTTTTGAATATATTGCCAGAAGGAGAGGAGTCACTTTTGTTAGAGATACGTTAATTGATGTTCTTCCAGGGATACTAAAAGCCCTTCCACTGAAGGAAATTAAAGAACTCATATTATTCGCCATAATTGTTTTTATCCAATAGTTGTTATATTTATCTTTGTTCAACTTTACATCCTTGACATATTTCTCAGTATCTTTAACAAATGAAGAGTTTGATTGAAACTTGTCTTTTGTGTCTTGAAACATTGAATTTATTAAGTGAAAAAAGTTGGAGGATAAAATGCTTTTAAGCATAGATTCACCTATAAATTAAACGACATTTTCATCAAGAAAATTTTAGTTTAAGCAAAGTTTTATTCTACAAGTATGGTGAATACAACGTACTGCGATGTTTGTAATGAGGAATATAAATATAAAAAAACACCTTCAAACCAACAAACACACATTTCATCTATTTTCTCAAATATCTCCTCTTGAGTTGAAAACAAAACATTCTGATATCTGCTCAAAGGATGTTTTGAAGAGTAGTTATAAGAAGCACTTTCAATCACAAAAACACAAGAAGAATGAAAAAAGGGAAGCTAAATTCTCCATTGAAAACACTGATGGGGGCATTTAAAGGGCATATAAAAATAAGCTTGTTTCGTTTTCAAGACCCTGGGCCATCTTCAATCATGGAAGCTGTTGATATGGTCAAACAAAGTATTAAAATTATAATTAAAAACACATTAAGTGAAATGAAAACTTTTAAGTTTTATATGGGAGTAAAATTGAAAATGGTAAGACAAGATGATGAAACTACTCCCCATATGAGGACAAACCCACACTTTATCTCGTCATTTCAATATGTTGTAAGATGTGATGTTTACGATGATCTCCAGAGACAGGAACAAGATGTTGATAACACTGTAGTAGGTAGTGGATGTACTATCACAAAAATAATATTTTTCGATATACACATCTTAAAATCAGATCCTCTTCAAGCTTATATTGATTTACCAAAAGAGATAAAACTTAAGAAAGCGGTTGTTAATATTCAAAACAAAGATAATGAATGTGTTCTCTGGTCTGTTCTTGCTCACTAACATCCTCCACAATGGAAACCTGAAAGGGATGAACATTATAAGAAATATGAGAATACATTAAATGTTAAAGATTTAACGTTTCCAATGTCATTGAGAGATATTCCTAAATTTGAGAAAATGAATAATCTATCTGTTAATGTATATGGATTAATGGATACAAACAAAGTTCAGATATTAAAAATTTCAAACAACTATAAAAATGATGAAACGCACATTGACCTTCTCCACTTTACTTCAAAGGAAAAATCCCATTATGCTTTCATCAAAAATTTCTCAAGATTAACCAAATCACAAATATATAAGAGAAAATGTAAAATGTATCCTTTTAAGAGATGTCTCAATTCCTTTCACACAAAAGAACGATAAAATCAACATTCAAAATATTGTAGTAATCATAAATCAACCGTAATCAATTTCCCAAAAGCAGGTTCAAACCTATCATTCGAAGATTTTAACAAATCTATAAAACATCCGTTTGTGATATATATATAGTCAGGTCAGGTTCGATCTATATACCTGATATAGTCAGGTCAGGTTCGATCTGTGACCTGCTACAGGTACCATGTAAACCTGTACTAACCTGTTCCATGGTTGGGTTGTCGGCGACTAAACCGTCTCCCCCACCAAGTTTTCTGGTGAGGAGGGTGTTTGGATATGGACACCCAGCAGGATTAAAAACAAAACCTGTCAAAGGGTGGAGGAGCTCCTTGTGAGCCAACGGCCATCCATATCTAGTGCCCAACTGTGTCTGCGGACGTCCTCCTGCAGTTGGGTCACTTCTTATTAGGAGGTTGGTGGCAGGATTTGCACTCCGGCCACCGTAAAACCCTTCATTCCGCAAAACGCAAAAATGCAAAAAAATCTGAAAACCCACTCCGTGGGAGTACCTCCTGTGCAGCTTCCCTTCGCAGAGCAGCTCACCGGATGACGGGATTGGGGCAAAGCCTTCGGGACCCCCAATCTTTGATGATAGGAGGGAAACCACGGGGTAACATCCCTGGGTCAGATTGTGGGAGAGTGTGTCGGAGTGGTGCTGAGGTGTCGTCCACCAGACGGCGGTCTCCTTGGGTTAACCTGAGGTAGTCCCTTCGGGTGGGTGCCTGGAATGTCCTATCCCTAAGAGAGGATGATCACCTGTCTCTGTTATCATCTGAGCTCAAGCGTTTGGACATCGGGATTGCAGCTCTCTCTGAGGTTCGGAGACCGGATTGCGGCGAGATAATGGTGGGTGGTTACACCTACTATTGGTCTGGTTGCTCTGATGGTTACCATACCCAAGGAGTTGCTGAAGCTGTGTCCAATAAGCTGACCCCAATGATAATTGAGGTAACACCGGTCAACGAGCGTATTATGAGATTAAGGATTCGTCACTCCTTAGGTGTCATTTCCCTGGTCTCTGTTTATGCTCCGACTGAGGTGAGTAATCTCACCGTGAAGGATGCATTCTACGCCACACTCGAGTCTGTGGTTGATCAGTGCCCCAGACGAGATACACTTCTAGTCTTGGGGGATTTCAATGCATCAACTGGAACTGATAGGGATGGTTATGAGGTGTGTGTTGGTTCCCATGGGTCAGGAACTATGAACCACAATAGCACTGAGTTCCTTGACTTTGCAAGAAGTCATGGACTTAGGGTGGCTGGTTCATGGTTTCAGCGCCGACAAGCTCATCGCTGGACTTGGTATTCCAACGCTGGTGGTGTGGCAAAGGAGATTGACCATGTCCTCATTGACGGTCGTTGGAGGATGATCCAGAACTGCAGGGTCTACCGGAGTGCTCAGTTCCTCAATACTGACCACAAGCTTGTTGTAGCAACTCTAAAGCTGCATCTTAAATCCTGGAGAATGGTACCATCCCAGCCGAGGCTGGATGTTGCCAAGCTCAGGGATGAGAGAGTAGCTGAGGAGTTTGCGAACAGGCTGAGTGGACACTTGGGTGGTCTGGGTGCTTTGGGCCGTCCTGAAGAGTTGTGGAGCGCCTTCAAGACCACCGTCCTTGATGTTGCCGGTGGATGCCTTGGAGCTCACCGCAGAGCAAAGAAGAATTTTGTCTCACAAGGGACACTGGATACCATTGACCAGAGTCCCAGGGCCAGGCTGAATGGCAGAGCTGAGCTGTTCAGGGAGCTGAGGCGTAAAACTGCACGTGCACTGAGGGTGGACAAGGAGGCCTATGTGCGAGGAATCTGTGAGGGGGTAGAGCATCACCTGTGGACAGGTGATTCTCGTCCCACTTACAGGGGAATTCACGCATTACATTCATCCAAGCCCATCCCTCGGAGCAATACAGTTCGAGCAGAGAGTGGTAGGCTCTTGACAGAGGAGTCTGAAGTGAAGGCCCGCTGGGCCGGTTACTTTGAGCGGTTGTACCAGGCTGATCCCCCAGCTGTCGAGTTGGACGTCAAGGGTGTTACAATCCCTGTTGCTGACCCTCGAATCAACTGTGGTCCACCTTTGCTTGTGGAAACACAGGCTGCGGTGAACCAGTTGAAACGGGGCAAAGCTCCAGGGATCTGTGGCATCCATGCTGAACTTCTCAAGGCTGGTGGAAATGCTGCACTCGTGTCGTTGCATGCAGTTTTGTCCTCTGCCTGGAACACAGGCATCATCCCAACTGACTGGAAGAGGGGCCTTGTTGTCCCTCTCTGGAAAGGGAAGGGTGATCGCCAAGACTGCAACAACTACCGAGGGGTGACGCTGCTCTCAGTGCCGGGCAAGGTCTTTGCTCGGATAATTCTTGATAGGGTTCGCCACCATCTGCTTGAGCACCAGCGTCCAGAGCAGTCAGGCTTTACACCAAAGAGGTCAACGATTGACCGTATCCTTGCACTTCGTGTCCTCACCGAACGCAGACGAGAGTTTCGGCAGGGGCTGCTTGCAGCCTATGTTGATCTCTGTAAAGCATTCGATTCAGTGAATCGGGATGTCCTCTGGAGGATTCTTGGTCTTCGTGGGGTGCCACCAAAACTGATCGATCTGATGTCTGAACTCTACTCTGGTACTGAGAGTGCTGTGAAGTGTGGTGGTACCATCTCTGACTTATTTCCAGTTGTTACTGGAGTTCGTCAGGGATGTGTACTTGCCCCCACACTTTTCAGCAGTTGTATGGACTGGATTTTAGGGAGGATGTCGGAGAGATCAAGTTGCGGTGCATCGTTTGGCAATGTCAAGATCTCGGACCTTGATTTTGCAGATGATGCAGTCATCTTTGCGGAGACTTTAGACATCCTCTTGGGGGCCCTCGAGGTGCTGAATGAGGAGTCAGAGCCGTTGGGATTACGGGTTTCTTGGGTCAAAACGAAGATCCAGGCTTTTGGTGACATCTTGGATGCTGCTGTCCTGTCTGTGTCTGTTTGTGGTGAGGATGTTGAGGTCGTGGAGAGATTCACTTACCTTGGCAGTGATATTCATGTCTCTGCTGGCTGCGAGTCAGAGGTCAATAGACGTCTGGGTCGGGCCTGGGGAGTCATGGATTCACTGGATCATGGGGTGTGGTGCTGCCGGTACCTGTATGGGAGGACGAAAGTCCGAGTCTTCAGGTCCTTGGTACTTCCAGTCTTGCTCTATGGATGCGAGACTTGGACTCTGACCAAGGATCTGAGACGGAGACTTAATTCCTTTGGTACCAGGTCTCTTCGGAGAATCCTTGGCTATCGCTGGTTGGATTTTGTGTCCAACGAGCGGTTGCTGAGAGAGACTCGAATGAGATTTGTTACCTGCATATAATAGTCCGTGAGTGTCAGTTGCGGCTGTATGGACATGTGGCTCGTTTTCCTGACGCTGATCCTGCTCACCAGATTCTCTCAGCGAGGGAGTCTCATGAGTGGAGGAGGCCAGTGGGCCGACCACGTACCTCATGGTTGCAGCAGGTTGACCATCATCTCAAGGAGATGGGGATGGGCCTGGCATCTGCCTGGGGGATGGCCAGACGGAGGCCCCTGGAGTACCGGCGGAAAGTGGACGCAGCGACGCGCTGTTCTGGCACATGCTCCCATACCTGACCTGTGATATATGCCGATTTTGAAAGTATCCTTGAAAAGATAGATACTGTTTCTCCAAATCCAAATAAATCATACACAAATATATCGCAAAAACATACTCCGTGTGGTTTCTGTTATTATATCAAATCAGCTGTTGGTGATGAATACAACAAGTTGGAACTTTATAGAGGAGAAGATGCCTCAGAGGACTTTGTAAGACGATTGGAAAAAGATTGTATAAGACTAAGAGAAATAATGGTGAAAACCTAAAAACCAATGTCATAAACAAAGGAAGAGGAAAATGAATTTAGAGATAACAGTACCTGTCATATTTGTGGGGAGGAAATTGAGGAGTTTATAGTTAGAGATCATTGTCATCCTCCTGGTAAAAATAGAGGTCCCGCTCATTCTTGTTGCAATATTAATTACAAACCTCCAAACGTTATTGCCATCTTTCTTCACAACAACGCTCACTATGACACATATTTATTTATAAATGAACTTTCAAAGACATTCGAAAATATTTTCGCCATTCCAAACACAGATCAAAAATACATCTCATTCACAAAAACAATTTATACATCCCCCACAACCCATATCAGATATCTTGACACATACAAGTTTATGGGAGATCCATGATCTGAGTTAGCATCAAATATGATAAACTTCCCGAGTCTTAAATCATATTTCTCAAATCAAGAAGAGATTGATCTCCTATCACAAAAGGGAATATATCCATATGACTATATGGATTCATTTGAAAGGTTTAAAGAAACACAACTTCCTTCAAGGGAGAGTTTATATGGTAAGTTGAATAATACTCATATTTCTGATGAAGATTATACACAAGCTAAAAAGGTTTGGGAGAAGTTTAATATAAAGAATCTTGGGGAATATCATGATTTATATCTTAAAACTGATGTACTGTTATTAAGTGATGTGTTTGAAACTTTTAGAAGTCTGTCATAATAAAAATTCTTCTGGATTAGACCCCGTTCACTATTACACGGCCCAGGGTTTGGCTTGGAGTGCTATGTTAAAAATGACAAAACAAAATTTGGAATTAATCAGTGATATAGATATGCTTTTAATGATAGAGAAGGCTAAAAGAGGAGGAATATCTCAAGTATGTTCCAAGAGATATGCTAAAGCAAATGTCAAATATCTTCCTGATTATAATAAGAATGAGGACAACTCTTACCTGATGTATTATGATGCTAACAATTTGTATGGGTGGGCCATGTCTCAATCTTTACCTTATCGGAAACTTAAATGGGTTAAAGAAAAGGATAATGAAAAGGTTTTGATGAATATTGTTATTTCTTCTCAAGAGGAATTGAATGAGGAAGAAGAAGGTTATTATTTTGAAGTTGATTTGCGGTACCCGAGCGATCTTCATAATAAGCATAAAGACCTACCCTATGCCTCCGATAAAGAAAGTCCAAGAAAAGAATGATTAAGTGATTACCAACAGTCATTTAATATAAAGGGTAAGTCTTCAGAAAAACTACTTACTACATTAAATGATAAAGAAAGTTATGTTTTACATCAAAGGAACTTGAGACAATATTTATCTGCTGGGTTGAGAGTGAGGAAAATTCATGGGACTTTGATATTTAAACAAAGTCCGTGGTTAAAGGACTATCTTGATGTTAATACAAAAAGTAGAAAAAACGCAGAAACAGATTTTGAGAAGGACTTTTATAAATTAATGAATAATGCTGTATTTGGAAAGACTATGGAAAATGTTAGGAATCGAGAAAACATCAGACTTGCTAAATCTTGGAAACAGGCTTCAAAGTTAATTAACAAACCAAGTTTTGAATGGGTGGAGGTATTTTCAGAGACCTTTTGTGCTATTCATTTGAGAAAGAGAGTATTGAAATGGATAAACCTATTTATATGGGAACATCAATTCTTGATTTGTCAAAGTTGTTTATGTATGACTATTACTATAATAATTTAAAATTAAAGTATAAGGATAATATGTCATTGTTATATATGGATACAGATAGTTTTATTTAGAAATAAAGACTGGAGATGTGTATGAGGATATGATTGATAATATATATATATATATATATATATATATATATATATATATATATATATGTATATATATGTATATATATATATATATGCATATATATGCATATATATGTATATGTATATATATATATATATATATGTATATGTATATATATATATATATATATATATATATGCATATATATATGTATATGTATATATATATATATATATATGTATATATATATATATATATATATATATATGCATATATATATGTATATGTATATATATATATATATGTATATGTATATATATATTCCTTGTATCATACATATATGATACAAGGAATTATAAATCTGGTGATGTGTTGTTTTCATCAAATAACGTAAAGGTTATTGGTAAGTTTAAGGATGAATTGGGTGGGAAGGTTATGAGTGAATTTATAGGATGGAGATCAAAGGCTTATGCTTTTACGTACATTGAAAATAATATTGAAAGGTGTAAAAAGAAGTTAAAGGGAATTAAAAAAAAAATGAAACAATAAACTTTAAACATCATTACAACTGTTTAATCTTAAAGAAGGAAGAGTATCGAAAAATGAATAAAATAAGAATACAGAAGAAATAAATAAGAAAGCATTGGGGGCTTTTGATGATAAAAGATATATTTTAGAGAATGGAATTAATAGTCTCCCTTATGGTTATAAGTATAAGTGCTCAGGAACTACTACCGTCTTTTACTGATTTATAAATGATAGAACCAAGCAATAACCAAACCAAAGAGTGGAGATGCAATCAACCTTGGTACTTAAATGGAAAACATAAAGAATGTGAGAAATATCAAATAAGTCTTATTGAAGAAATAACCGGGGTTAAAGTAGATAAAGCAACTAAGCGGATAAATTTAATGACAAATAAGTTAGAGGATGTAAAGAAAAAAAATAAATATCCTTGAATGGACTGAAAACTTTGATGGTTATCAATTAAACAATGAAAAAACAATTTACTATAATCTAAAAATGATATGTGGCTCAGGAGGTAGTCAGATGAGAGCATTAAGAGAAGTTTATCATTTTATCTCTGCTCAACAAAGATATTTAGACCAAGAACTAAGTTCGAAAATAATATTTGTGAACATACTCAATGGTGATGAATGTTAAAGGAAAATTAATTTATTACCTCAAATAGAACATGATCAAATATTCGTTGGATCACTCTTTGAGTGGAGTAAGAGTCAGAGGGGTAGAGAAAATCATTCTCCTCTTTTGACCTGATGGGCCTTGAGCAAGAAAGCTTCCCTATTAATTTGTATGAGGTTTTGTTTAGGCCCTGAGACAGTCTCAATATAATATGAGCTTGTATGGCAGAAAATCATGCTTCTCTTTTTGTCCTGATGGGTCTCGAGTCAGAGAGTTCTCCCTATACATTTGTATGGCAGAAAATCATACTTCTCTTTTTGTCCTGATGGGTCTGGAGTCAGAGAGTTCTCCCTATACATTTGTATGGGATGAATTAGCCTCCTGTTTCGGGGTTTTCGGGTGTCAATTCAAAGAGTTTTTCCCCTTCACCCCATTCATTTGCATGGATGTCCCAGAAACCCTGTTAATCTACTACTCCCAACCCAACCCTCACCCTCACATTGAAAATCCCAACCCACCCTAACCTAACCCAACCCTAACCCAAACACAACCCTAACCCTCACATTCAAAACTCCCAACCCCAACTCAAACCCACCCTAATCATCACATTCAAAATCCCAACCCCACCCTAACCCTCACATTCAAAATCCTAACCCACCCTAACCCGACCCTAACCCAACCCTAACCCTAACCCACCCTAACCCTCACATTCAAAATCCCAAACCAACCCAACCCTCGCCCAACATAATATTTCTTTTTAATACGTATTTCAACAATATATATTTTTGTATGGTTTTTTTTCTCTTCTTCCAATTTTGTCTTTTAAGGCTTTCAGGTTTGATGAAGTAGAAAGGGGGAGTAAGAACTTTCCTGCACTTTCTTCCCAGAACTTTCTTGATATTGCTCTCATCAAGCACCATCCAACAAAAAACCACATCGATAGGTTTAGATCCCCAAGAGTCTTCTTGGTAGAAACCACATTTCAAGTCTCCAAAATAAACCCAACTTTCCAAGTTTCCAAGGTGTAACCACATTCCTGTTGAGTCTCCAAGATATGTATCACATTGAGAGTTATCAAGCCAGAACGCACATTTCAAGTTTCCAAAATAAAAACAACTTTCAAAGTCTCCAAGGGATAACTCATTTCCTGATTTTTTTTCAAAATTTGTGAATCTCCAAGGTAGGTTTCATATTTAGAACCATCTTGGCAGAACCCTTTTCCTGAGTCTCCAAGATAGTTATTTAAACCATCAAGGCAGAACTCATTTACTGATTTTTCCAAAATTTATGAGGTCTCTGTGGTAGGTTTCATATTTAAAACCACTAAGGATAACTCATTTACTGATTTTTTTTTCAAAATTTGTGAAGTCTCCAAGGTAGGTTTCATATTTAAAACAACCAAGGATAACTCATTTACTGATTTAAATTTTTTTTTCTGAGTCTCCGAGGTAAAACTTATATTCTGACTCATCAAGGTATAACTTGTTCAGTGGGTATTGTCTTGATAACTCACAATGAGTACCATCGATGTAAAACTCTTTTTTCAGGATTTTGCGGGTCTCCAAGGTACAACTCTTTGGCTGTGTCAACAAGGTAGAGCTCGTTCTGTGGGTCTTGGTTCTTCAAAAGGTCTTCAACCAAATTGACAATTTCACCCCAAGTTGTGGCAAAAGCAGTATTTTCATTTTGCATCTCATATACAATTTCCTGTGAGAGAAAATAACAATGTATTAATTTAATGCAAGATTATTATATGTATAAATTAATCTGTAAATTTTAAAAGAAAATCTTACCTCAATAGCTAAGAGGTTTGAATCCAGTTCATCAACTTGAAGGTTTTGTTCCATACAAGTAGTAGAACTCCAAGGTCATCCCACTCAAGCTCAGCACAGCAATCCATTCTCAGTAAAAGTAAAAATATGTTTAAATTCAGTCTGCATTTCAAGCCTTTATATAAGAATGACTGGTGGGTGTGGTTTCCTTTGGAAATTCCTTGGGCATGACTGGGCAAGCCTTGTGAGTCAGAGTTTAACTGGAAATTATATGAGTAGGTGGTCCTTACAAAAGTGGGTTGGGCTTAGGGAAAGTGGGTGAGGCTTATAAAAGTTGGCAGGGCTTGTGGAAAGTGGGCGGGGCTTGTGGAAAGTGGGCGTGGTTTATGAAAAATAATGTGTGGCTCAGGAGGTGGTCAGACAAGAGAATTAAGAGAAGTTTATCATTTCATCTCTGCTCAACAAAGATACTTAAACCAAGAACCAAGTTCCAAGTTATTATTTGTGAATATACTCGATGGAAATTAATGTAATAATAAAATTAAGTTATTCCTAAAGTAGAACATGAAAAATATTGTTGGCTCGCTCTTTGAGTATAATTAAAACATGAAAGGACTGTGATTATGTTGGGGGGAAGAAGTGCTTTAATCAGTAAATCTCAATTTTTCATTTGCTTGTCAGGGAGGGGGAGGAAGTGAGTCTCCCATTTTGGGGCTTGGACCAGATAGTTTTCCCTTTTTCCCCATTCATTTGAATGGGTGTCCCAGAAGCAACATTTTCCATCTACTCTGATTGCTGTTTCTCGTTTAATTTCTAACATACCAAGTCGAGAAATGTGGTTGGACCTAAATTGTTCAATTTTTTTCTCCGATCAGGGCATACAAATACCAGTTCGCTGACTTCAACGTCACAGAAACTGCCTGGAGTATGGATTTCCTCTTCAGCAGGACGTCTTGGAAACCAGTTGGGCATGTATGCATCCCTTCTGAGCCTTGCCCGATTGAATGGACGGCAAGCATATCTGTGTCCAAGCTCAGCCAAATACCTGGAACCACTCTTTAATTTGTCACTACCTCGCTTGCCTGAAAAAGAGAATGTAAACTTAACAGAGTACTGGCTCGATGACTGGATGGAGGAGAAATACAAAAGTATTTCACTAATGCGTGTTCATTTGACAGGGCATGGTTTCTCTTGGACATTCTTTGACCGCTACCGTGATGATATCAAGCGGGAATTCACATTCCTCCCAATAATTCGTGAAACAACAGACACATTTCTCAGGAGTGTTGCTGCAAAAATCCATAGCCAATTCTCAGGGGCTAATATAACCTTTGTGGGGATGCATGTTAGACGAGGGGACTATGTGCGTATTGTGCCAAATTATCGGAGAGGGGTAATTGCAGATGCAGGGTACTTAGCCAAGGCAATGGAGCGCATGCGAGGGCGCTACCCTGACTCTGTGTTTATAGTTGCAAGTGATGATGTAACATGGTGTCGTCATAACATCAACGTATCACGTGGAGATGTATATTTTGTAGCTGACGGCATACCTCAGGCGAGCTCAGGACAGGACATTGCAGTACTAGCTGCGTGTAATCACACTATCATGACCATTGGCACTTTTGGGTTTTGGTGTGCATACCTAGCTGGTGGTGATGTCATATACCTTTCCAATAATTTTCTGCCAAACTCACCATTTTTGAGAATTTTTCGGTACAAAGCTGCTTACTTGCCAAATTGGGAGGGAATTCCAGCTGACTTGTCATCACTGACAAAAAAAAAAACATGAAATTACAGATCTTTTCAATTGTCATTGACATATTTGGTGATCTTGTTTGTGCACATTTTGATTCTGTGATATCAGGTTTCAATGCAGCAAACTGTTCATGCTCTGTTGTCTTCTGTGTGGGTTGTGTCTGAGGTACTCCTTCATTTAAGTTTTGACAAATCAAGATTGATCGAGAATGTATTTGGTTTTCTGCTGTCTTCATTTCTATTACGTTGACTACAATTGGCCTGGAAGAAAAGCAAGAAGGCATGTACTCTCAGCCCTGAGTTGTCAAGTTAGTTTAGAGTCTCAGTCCAACTCTAATCTGATGAATCCTGTATTTTTGCAGGAATGATGTGGCATCAAAGTGTGTGCCGTCCATCAGATGGACGTTAAACTGGACATCCTGTCTGCAGAATTAGTTGGTGGATGATAGATATCCCATTGTGTCCTTCTCTAAAAGTAGGCGAGCTATCACCAGCGCCATGTACAAATTATATATTCCTACCCTGATTGACTGCTGGGAAGGCAACGGCAAATCAACTAGCATAACTCTTGGCACGAAACTGCTTTGCCAACAACAATGCTCTGTAAAGAGAATGACATAAAATCATAACAACAATTGTGCTGTAACTTCATATATATTATGATCATTTTCCATGCAAGGATAGGTGGCCACACCTGTACACATTATTCAGCAATGAGTCGAAAAGATCTTGCAAAAAGACAATAAAAAGAATAAAATTACCAAGTTACCTAATTTTAAAATTTAAGCAATGACAAGTTTTTCCACTTTCCTTGTTCACAATCTGCAGCAGTTTCATCAAGTCCTCTTTACTTTCTTCCAACAGAGTGGTATCATCAGCATACTTTATATTGTTCTTATATCTTCCTACAATCCTGAATTTAGCCTCCATCTCATCCAAGTTAAATTTCCTCATGATTTATTCGCTATACAAGATTATATGCTGGAAGGGGAGAGAACGAATCACTGTCTAATCCCATTTCCATGACCAAAGCATTCTTTCTCTCCATATTCTGTTCTTACTGCAGCATCTTGTTTAGTCTCCACGCTTATAATCAGACATATCAGGTCTCTTGAGGCATTTAATATATTGAATAATGCACTACTGTTAAATTTTAATTGCTCTTTTGTATTCACTCTGGGATAATATTATGATGTAGTCAAAAAGGGAGAAGGCTGTATTAGATATGTATGGAATCTTTATACTTACATACATACATACATACAGTACATCATCTGGATGGATTATGTTCTTTTGGATGCTCATGCAGCAATCTGGTATTGCAATGGGAATCAAGGTTAGAGGTTTCAATTATCAGCGATATATCGGCATGCTGTATCTTTACTGTCAATAAAAGTACTCGTCTGGATTGAACGTTGAAATTTTTTTCAGTGACTGTACATTTGAAGTATTAGTAGGTATAAAAAGATATGCCAATCTTGACTGCATTTTCCTGTTGAATAATGGTTACACACAAAGCACAAAACTATACAAAAGAAATGGTTGATTGTGTTTGGCCAGAAAGGCTTTTCAGGGTGAGGGGATGACGTTTCTCTTCACGAATACCCCCAGCAAAGGTAAAAAGGCCGATGGAATGTATTTTTTTTTAACCTGGAACATATCATTGAGTATGCTTCAGATTTACAAATGCATTTGCAAGACCTCCCATCCATCAGCAAAGCAATCAGCACACCGACCAACTCCAAATGCCTTGCTATTCATTTAAAAGGAACATGCCATTGAGGTGTGTTGAGCTTGCAAGTGATTTGCCTTTGCTGCTATATTGCAAATGGGATGCCCCAGGGGCATGTTCCTTTTCAATTAAAATATTACCAGGCCATGTGTAACTGGAACATACCCAACAGGGACGAATTTTTTTTTTCCTAAAAAAGCACTTCTTTCTTTCGTGGAGGAATTATTCAGAACCAACGTTGATTCCAGTTCACTACTCGATTCCTTTCAATTCCTTGGTTGGAATTGATTCTTTGCAACACTACTAAGCACTCAAGCAAGCACACCAATGAAACAGTTGATAAGAAATGGGTGGCTGGGTCATACTAAACACCATCCTTAGATGTCCAGAGATGACCGGAGATGTGCAGAGTAGAAAACAATGTGCGAATTGGACAAATTAACACCTTTTTTGGCATTCGGAACTGCTGCTAAGTTCAGTTCCACAGTCTAAATTTTGAAATTCGATTGAGGTTAAGAAATTATTGAGCGCATTAGATTTCAGCTGTCATTCTTACAAACACCCAGAGACGTGTATGGTGATGGAGGGTGATGGGGTTTGGGAGGAGGTGAGGTGAGATGAAAGGAAGGGAAGGCAGATGTGCAGTGGAGCATTAATTGTGATTCATGCTGTCTCATCAAAATGATTCTGCATAGAATAACAGTGAATATGGAAACAAATAATGTCTGAAATCCATTTCCTACCAGTCATACTATAAATACGACCCAGAGATAAATACCAGTAGGACACGTACAGAGACAAACACCATCCGGAGATAAACACCGCCCAGGGCGTCCCGAGATAACCACCCTCTGGAGATAACCACTGTCCAGATGTACCACCACCCAGATACATCTGGAGATAACCACCATCCAAATATGTCTGGACATAACCACCATCCAGAGAATCAAATAATGTGCAAATACAACTCTCTGGATGTTTGTAAGCATAACAGCTGAAATGCGATCATTTCAAGAATCTCTTCACCTGAACCGAATTTCAAAATTTAAAATGTGGAATTGACCTGAGCAAGAGTTCTGACTGCAAAAAAGGTGTTCATTTGTCCAATTTACACATTGTTTGACAATTCGGACCTCTCCAATCGTTTCTGGATGGTGTTTAATATAACCGTGCTGGCTTGTCAAGTGATTATAATTATCGATTGGTTAGAATAAAAAAACATCACCCGGAGATTACCATAATGTCAGGTAATGTCCGAATTAGACAAATGAACACTTCTTTTAGTGGTCGTAACTGCTGCTGAGGCGAATTAAAAAGTTTAAATTTTGAAATTTGTCTCAGGTTAAGAGATTCTTGAGCTTATCACATTTGCGGAAGTTAAATCAGCCATGGACACTAGTGTCTCCAGGCGATGATAAGCATTGTGATGTATGCAGTGACTTGTATGTTCGAAGATGAGGCATTCGATGATATGAGTGAGAAAAGTGGAAAAATATTTGAGAGCTTCATTGTTAAGAAACCATTGCGGCTTGTTCCAAGTCAAGGCATTGATTAACAGGCCGAACAAAATGTGGAAATTAAGACCCCAGCAAGAATACAGAGGGCTAACTCAGGGGCTGAATAAGGATGATGCTGTGATAAAGGATAATTAAATAACGCTGTTAATTATCTTCAAAAGGGGTGTTTAAATTAACCTAAACACCCGAGTTTTATTCATGCATGACCGTGGAGTTCCTTTCGTATGCATGCAAAGTTTGGCTCCACTTGGTTTCATGGTTTGCGAGTCATGGAAGGGATGGACTGACTGACACACACTGACAATTATTATTATAATAGATACACGACTAAAAAGACATGGTTGTGTCCAAATAAAGGAAGCATTAAAATGTTCTCACGAAACTATGCGTATAATATTCTCCACAATGCTGTAGGTGCAATCTTATTAAAATGTGATGGTACTAGACTTGTTTTCCAACATTATGAAAACAAAACTATGACTTCCATGTATCCTGAAGTAAAGGCAAAGTATCTGAATAATACCCTTCCTTTCACACCATAAAGGCACGTAAGACTGCCAAGGTAGTTTCATTGGCAAGGAGTACAGTGCTGGACAGATCAACACACCAACATAGGTTACCCCAAATGGTTATTGCCCCAGTACACTGGTACTCATTTCACCGACCTCAAAAGGATGACAGGTTGAGGCAACTCCATCTGGTGTTAACATCCCCACCTCAAACTCAGGACCCAAATATCCTAAGCCAGCCACCTTAACCACAAAGCCAACACCAGGCTAAAAGGCAAAGTATACACAAACATAATTATGCTTCAGGATTCATTTTCAGCAAAGTTTTCTCTGACTTATGTGTTTTCGTACATTGCAAAAGCATTGCTTACAAAATAAGATTTGCAGAAAAGTAAGTAGGTTTGGTGTATAATACATGATTACATGTGTTCATTGCATGTTAAAGCAGAGAAATCCTAACCTATAAGATGATCATGGCTGTCATGAAGAAGACATCAAGCTGAATCCAAGCTCTTGCATCAGTTGCTCCATGGTTCTGTATTTTCAGAGTACACCTGAGCTGGAATGCTTACTTAATTTTGAGGTACATACATGGAGTATGGACGTACAGTAGTTCACCATATTTTGAGATGGCATGGTGAAAAAATGGCCACCCCATCAAACGTGTGCAAAATTATTTGCTGAAAAGCTACTATTGAGTGAAATCATAAGCCTTTAAAAGCCATACCTTTTATTCTTGAATGTTTTCATCACCAGCAAGAATGAAAAAGATGCCAAAATACATTGCTGAAGTACCATAACGAAGGATCGCAAAATCGCTTTGTGCTGTCAGGAGTTATTGATTCCAGTTAGCAACTCGGAAGAGGAACAATTCAGAAACGCATTCCGAATTGCTTATCCACTGAATTGTTGATAAATGTCATCCAGCCGAACACAATAATGGCTGAAGCAATCACAATGATTTAAACGGAAGGAAGCAAAGTGTCTCTTTTGTATTGTACCCATACTATAACATTTATTTTTTGATTGGATTTAGAAAAAAATAATAGAACCCCAATTCATCACAACCTGTTGAATGCCATTTACTCATGCGCTGAGTGAGAAACTTTCTGGTAAAACTCGCTGTTTGCCATGAAGTATTCGTCATGGATTGGAAGGTCCGACAAAATGTGTACAGGTACCTACTGTTTAGCAAAGGGGTTAAGTACCTTTATAACCCTTCATTATGCAAACCTTCATTACGTGGTAGCTCGTTTTCCATTATTAACCTCCGCCATCTTCCAAGATGGATGGAGGTTACTGTTTTCACCCCTTTCTGTTTGTTTGTTTGTTTGTTTGTTTGTGAAACAAACAGAAAAACTCCTCGACGGATTTCGACGAAACTTGGTGGGCGGGGGGTTAGGTATGGTCCAAGGATCATGCCATTAAATTTTGGACTTGGTCCAAAATTTGGGGGGGTTGGAAATCACTTAAACCCCCCCCCCAAAAAAAAATTGTTAGAGAAAATTTTTTTTATCCCCCCCCCCCAAAAAAGATTTTTTTTTTTTGCATTTCTACATGTTTTAAGTGATTTCCAACCCTCCCAAAAAAATTGTTACCCCCCACAAAAATAGAGAAAAAACATTTTTTTTTTTTTGCATTTCTACATGTTTTAAGTGATTTCCAACCCCCCCAAAAAAAATTGTTACCCCCCCCAAAAAAATAGAGAATTTTTTTTTGCATTTCTACATGTTTTAAGTGATTTCCAACCCCCCCAAAAGAAATTGTTACCCCCCCAAAAAAAAATTGTTAGAGAATTTTTTTTTTGCATTTCTACATATTTTGTGATTTCCAACCCCCCCAAAAATTCTTTGAGAAAAAAAAATTTTTTGCATTTTTTTTTTCTCGTTTTTCCATTATTAACCTCCGCCATCTTCGAACATGGATGGAGGTTACTGTTTTCCTCCCTTTCTGTTTGTTTGTTTGTTTGTGAACAGTATTACGGAAAAACTCCTCGACGGATTTTGACGAAACTTGATGGGGGGGGGTTAGGTATGGTCCACGGATCATGCCATTAAATTTTGGACTTGCCCCCCCCCACCAAAAATTGTTAGAGAAAAAAATATTTTTTTTTGCATTTCTACATGTTTTAAGTGATTTCCAACCCCCCCAAAAAATTGTTAGAATTTTTTTTTTGCATTTCTACATGTTTTAAGTGATTTCCAACCCCCCATAAAAAATTGTTATCCCCCCCAAAAAAGAGAAAAAAATATTTTTTTTGCATTTCTACATGTTTTCAGTGATTTCCAACCCCTCCCCCCCAAAAAAAATAGAGAATTTTTTTTTGCATTTCTACATGTTTTATGATTTCCAACCCCCCCAAAAAAATTGTGAGAATTTTTTTTTTTTGTATTTCTACGTTTTAAGTGATTTCCAACCCCCCCAAAAAATTGTTACCCCCCAAAAAGTGAAAAATTTTTATTTGCATTTCTACATGTTTTAAGTGATTTCCAACCCCCCCAAAAGAAATTGTTAGAGAAATTTTTTTTTTTGCATTTCTACATGTTTTAAGTGATTTCCAACCCCCCAAAAAAGTTTAGAGAATTTTTTTTTGCATTTCTACATGTTTTAAGTGATTTCCTACCCCCCCCCCAAAAAAAAAATAGAGAATTTTTTTTGCATTTCTACATGTTTTAAGTGATTTCCAACCCCCCAAAAATTGTTGGAGAAATATTTTTTTGCATTTCTACATGTTTTAAGTGATTTCCAACCCCCCCCCCCAAAAAAAATTGTTACCCCACCCCAAAAAGAGGAAAAATTTTTTTTTTTGCATTTCTACATGTTTTAAGTGATTTCCAACCCCCCCAAAATTGTTGGAGAAATATTTTTTTGCATTTCTACGTTTTAAGTGATTTCCAACCCCCCCCCCAAAAAAAAATTGTTAGAGAAAAAAAAATTTTGCAACTTTTTTTTTCAACAAAATTTCGATTTCTTTTTTTGCATTTCTACATGTTTTAAGTGATTTCCAACCCCCCCCCCCCCTCAACATTTTGGAGAAAAGAACTATAACTGTCAGCACTGTTGACATCATATTTTATGAATAAGAAATAAGGTTCACTTGAGTGACCCAGCAGTATTGGCGGCGGAGGTTTTGCACTCTCCCGAGTGCTCCCCCTCGAGTTTCGTTTGGGAAAATGACACTTTGTTGTTTGACCTTAATGTTTCAGGCTAAAAGCAAAGCCATATTCTTGGTATAATGATGGTTTTCGTTACAAGTGACATAATATTATTATTTACGTCATAACAGAGACAGTAACATAATAAAGTTAATTTAGTTGTGACACAGTTACTTACAAAAATAATCTTGAGTCCAAGTTACTATATAGAAGGTGACAGTGGGACATGGTGGAGGAGATGGTTATTTTTAACCCTTTCATTCTGGAAAGTTAATTATTTGCAAGCCTTCTCAAAAGTTAATCCCCCATTGAATAGTTAATCAGTGGAAAACCATATCATACATTGTACTGTCATTGCCACAGAGTCACATTACACAATCAGCATGACACTGTGACAGCTCCATCACTGTAGAGACTGAAAACCTCCGTTAAGTGATGGATAGCCTGAAATTAAACCATTTGTTGTGGTGAACCTTTGCATTGTGAACCTTTGTTAAGCAGGAGGATAGCTGTAATATATGAAAGAAAAGGGACCAGAATGGCCTGCTGATTCTGTCATTGAGGTTCATAGGGGGTCATACCAGTTATTGAAGAGAGCATTCTAAATTCACCTTTCTATATACCACATGCATATTATTGTTCAAGCAAATTATGCAGTACCTCATATTTATGTAAATCAATGTCGTCATGTGAGCCCCTTCAAAGACATCTATCTATTGTACTACACATGGGAAGGAGGGAGGAAATTGGAAATGTCAACATTGAGAAAAGGAGCCTAAGGGAAGAGGATGGTGTTGTATCCTGTTATTACATTGACGCTGTAAATGCTATGCCATTTTAGACATGAGATGATGCTCGTAAAGGGACAGAGAAAGCAGCATGGAGAAAGGAAAATGGCAGATTGAAGAAGGACAGTTGAGGATTAATGGGGCTTCTGAGGCAGCCATTCAAATGAATGGGGAAAAGGGAAAAACTTTCTGTCTCAAGGTCCAAAAAGCCCAAAATAGGAGAGTGATTTCCTCCCCCTTCCATACAAGCAAATGTAAAACTGACTTACTGATGAAAGCACTTCTGTCCTTTCATATTTTCATTCCATTCAAAGAGCGAACCAATGAATATTTGTCCATGTTATCCTTTAGGGTATAACTTCATTTTCTTATCACATTCATTTCCTTCAGTTTTGTAAAATGAGGAAGTATTCTGTGCCTTGTCTCTCATGGTGATATTTTAAATCATCAGAACACTAACAGAACAAAGTTTAGTTAAAAACAGCTTTTAAACGTAGGTTTTATCAAAATCATTTAAAGCATTTTAATTTTCGTGTTAAATGAGTCAGACTGCTTGAGAATGGTTGCCTCGTCTGAACCAGGTCATTTCCTTTGTGGAAACACACTCTGGAAAAACCATTGTTATGTAATCTCCCATTACGTCATAAAATTGCTTCTTTTAACCAACTTGTGTGAAGACCGTGTTTATAAGCCAGGCAATTTCTCTTGGTTGAAAATCTCTTCTGTTTGACGATTTTTTCATTTTTCTCATCTTGATCCAATAGTAAATAAATATATATATATATATATATATATATATATATATATATATATATATATATATATATATTCATCATGATTTTTTGTTATTCCTGTCTCCAAATAATTTTTTTACAACAGGAAACAAATAAAAAATTTTCTGAATTTCAAAAAGAGCGTTACGTTTTCTTAACTTACAATTTTTTTCATTATTTAACATTTTAATTAAATCCAAAGTTGTTGGTTTATTAACATCAGTATAAAATCAATCCTTCATTGAAAATACCTCATTCTTATGTTGTAGAACATATGTATTAAAATACCGAATACCCTTTTCTTGAAGGTATGCTTGGACACAGAAATGATAATTTTCTTGAAACCTTCTTGCTGTCATTTATGTATAAGAAATATCGTATTAGAAACATTATCTATTAGAAATAAATAATGACAGGAAATACCTCCCCATCTTCCCATAGTTAAATCATTTTGTACTTCCTTACTTATTACATATAATCCTGTTCTTTGTGTTTTCATGATATTGTTGCGGGGCCGGGGGGTCGGCCTCGAGCATGACCGCTAGATGGAGCCGCGAGCCGGCTCGACCAATCGCCCGGAATTTAAAGGTCGTCAGCCCGGATAAGTCCAGAGCGGACGGGTCCTGACTGGACCGAAGTTCGTCAATGGATAGACCACGTGGGGTAGGGTCGATTGCCAACTTTTCAATTTACCTCAGTACCCACCTGGTCCGACTACCCGGGAAGTTCACCCTCGGCCGACTTTGTCCAAATCGAGTCGCTATCGCTGAACAAGTTACCAACACTAATCTGACCTAACTATTAAAATAAATCACAGCCCATTTACATAGATTTACCCATTAAACAATGGAAGGCGAGCTATCAATAGAACATGAACTTACCGAGATAACTGAGCGAAAGGACCTGAATGATGAGTGCGATAATGGTTTCCAGATTCGCAACATTATAAACTATGGCAAAGCCATGATTGATTTTACCCTTATTAAATTCTTTTATTTGTTGTTTGCTAATCGTGCTTCCACAAAACTCATTCTTGGCACCAAGTGGATAATATTCTTCCTTACGAGATTGATTTAATTGTTCCAGGTCTTCGAGGTTAATTTCAAATGACCAATTATACCCTAAATCATTCATATCATACCCCCATTGTTCTATTCTCATACAAACGATATGCCATTCTTTATAAAATTTTATTTGAATTGGAACTGTGAATTCTCTATGACCTGGAGATAAAATCAACACTTCTGTATCTTTGGAATACACAGCCATTTTATTTAACGATACATATTGTGATAAATCACTTAATCTCACCAAGTCATTCACGTCAGTTGGGCTTGGATAATATATTAATTTATAAGAATTTTTCATATTAATATTTTTTGCTGTACTATATTTCTGCTGTTCAGCCTGTGCCTTTGTGTAATAATTTGATAAATCAATATCCAGTTGTTGGGATACACCAAATATAGAACCATCTTTACCAACGTGTCATTTATATGAGATTAAAAATAATGTCATTAAAAAATTTATTTTTGTTGAGTTGAAATAATATATATAGACATAATTCACCTGTTCTCTTGTAAGCAAAACATCAATTCTTACTGCTACTTTTCTCTGAATTGTATTAACGTTAATCATGCAAGGCTTTTGATTTTGAATACAAGAAGATAATTTATGAAGATTGATTTGATTTGAAATATATATATATATATATATATATATATATATATATATATATATATATATATATATATATATATATATATATATATATATATACAAGTAGGGTAAGAATACTGGTTCTGGCTCACTTTTCCCCATGTAAATGAATGGGGGATTTTCAGCCATGAAATTTTTCTTTTTTTTCCCCTAAAAAATAAATCCCCTTTTTAGCCCAAGGTATATTTATTTGTCTCCCCTTTTAACCTGGAGCCTGGTGTTGGCTTAGTGGTTAGGGTGGCGGCTTGGGATCCCAGGGTCCTGAGTTCAAATCCTGTTGGCTGCTGAATTAACACCAGGGGGTTGACTCAGCCTGCCATCCTTCCGAGGTCGGCAAAATGAGTGCCAGTGTACTGGTCCCGGTGTATGCCCCGGTTAGAATAGGTGTACCATATCCCTGTGTGTCGTAAGAGGCGACCAGGGTTGGTGTCAGGAAGGGCATCCGGCCATAAAACATTGCCTCAAGAAAAAGCCAAACCCCTGCACAGCAGGGAAAAATGGCTGTAAAAACGGTCATTTTTTTATTTCCCCTTTTAACCTAGGGGCTCTCTATTCAAATAGCCCATACAACAAGATAAAGATTTGTTAAAGGTGATTCTAAAGAAATATCTGAAACGCCTAAGCCCCGGGACACTCTCTATTCAAATAACTCATACAACAAGATAAAGATTTGTTAAAGGTGATTCTAAAGAAATATCTGAAACGTCTAAGCCCCGGGACACTCTTTATCAAATAACCCATACAACAAGATAAAGATTTGTGAAAGGTGATTCTAAAGAAATATCTGAAACGTCTAAGCCTCGGGGCACTCTTTATCAAATAACCAATGCATATTGTTTAGCTCACTCATTGAACCTATAAACATTTGTTCATTCTCAAATTCCTTCAATAGTTTAATTTTCTTTGCACAATAATCCCCATCTAAAATATTGAAAAACAAAACATTTGAATCTTTATATTTTTTAAGATACCCCTTTTGTGCCATTACGAAATGATAAACTTCTCTTAATGATCTCATCTGGCCACCGCCCGAGTTGCAAATCATTTTTGTACATAAACCATGCCAGAAAAAAGTTTTGTTTCAAATGTTTTCAGTTCATGCCGTGAAAATGAGGAAGTGTTTTTGACACGGCCGTGCTGTGTGAATGAGGAAGTGGTTTTGGACTGTCATGCTGTGAAAAAATAGGAACTATTCTGTGAGACAAGGTCTCGTGTTTATATTTTATCTCAGAACACGAACTGAAAACATTTGAATCAAAACTTTTATGGCGTGGTTTATGTCCAAAAATGATTTGCAACTCGGGCGGTGGCCAGATGAGATCATTAAGAGAAGCTTGTCATTTCCTGTGCCCACACCCAATGATTAAGCAATCTCCTCATCGTTGCTTTATAAGCGGTTCGCCAGACAAAGTTTCTGCCAGACGGGATTTTCATTTTTACAACTGAGGCATGGACGATATTTCTTCCGATGAAGCCAACAGCCCACTACAGAGTTGGTAAGTTTGTGTATGCTTTTCTCTTTTAACGATGAAGCAAATGATTATTAATTAAATCATGATAATTCTGATATATATATATATATATATATATATATATATATATATATATATATATATATATATATATATATATATAAATATTTTTTCCCTGACAGGGCATTGGAAGAAATTGAGTTTACATATCACGACGTGGTTCATGAAATTAATACTCTTATTGAAGAGATCAATGATTTTAGAAGAGAATTGAAAGACATTTACAATGAGTGGCATGAAGTCTTATCACGTCCTCTCATCTCGAAGGAATTAAACCAATGGTGAGACACGTGTGTGTGCCTCTCTCTCTGTCTGTCTTTCTACCTACCTCTCTCTGCTCTTATTGAAGAGGCCAATGATTTATAATGACTGGTCTCTGATCTCGAATGAATTAAACCAATGGTGAGGCACGTGTGTGTGTGTCTATGTGTGTGTGTATGTGTGTGTGTGTGCGTGTGTGTGTGTGTGTGTTGCTTTCCCTGTCTGTCTCTTCATCTATACCCTTGACTTATTATTTTTTTTTTCAGCACTATCGCACAACATCAGCTGTTGAAGCAATCTTGTACAACACATGATTTTCTGGAGGTAAATATTTCTGAATTATTATTAATATCACTCTCTCTTTAGAATGTCGCCTTATGTTGGTTGCATCATTAGTTTGGACGTGGTTTTGTCAGTACACTGGAATTCATTTTATTGACCTTGAAAGGATGACAGGCTCCTGGTGTGTTAATTCAGTGGTCAACGAGGCTTATTCATATTACCATGTAATTATCTTTATAGAACCTAATTATTATCCACTTTTTGTTTCAAAACAGAATATGGTGTCTGAGTTTCGAAATCACAAGACATCTGAAGAAGATTGCTGGGAAAGATTGTACATTCTCGCAAATGAATATTTAATATTTTCAATATTAATAAATTATATTTGTTTTGTTTACAATTACTTGATTCTGAATTACAAGAAAAGAATAAAAGAGATGTAAAGGGGGGGGGTTGGGGGGAGGGGGGTAGGTGCGCTCCCCAATGACCCATCACCCCCTCATCCCATCCCTCCCCTCCCCATGTGTGTGTGTGGGGAAGGGTGGGGGTGGGATGAGGGAGGTGGTGGGTCAAAGGTGGGGGCGCACAGGGGGGATGAGGGGGTGGGGCTTGTGTTGGCGGGGCTTGTGTGGGCGGGGCTTCGGTGGGGGCTTGTGTGGGTGGGGTGTGTGTGGGAGGGGCTTGTGTGGGCGGGGTGTGTGTGTGTGGGTGGGGCTTGTGTGGGTGGGGCTTGTGTGGGCGGGGGTTTATGTGGGTGGAGCTTGTGTGGGAGGGGTTTATGTGTGTGGAGTTTTTGTGTGGAGCTTGTGTAGGCAGGGCTTATGTGGGAGGGGTTTATGTGGGCAGGGTTTATATGGGCAGGGGCTTATGTGGGTGGAGCTTGTGTGGGAGGGGTGAATGTGGATGAGGCTTATGTGGATGAGGTTTGTGTGGATAAATGGATGGGTGGAGAGATGGGGGATGGGTGGATGAGTGGAGCTTGTGTGGATGGGTGGATAATTTTTAATTAAATAAACATGTTGTGTGTGTGGGGAACTACTTAACTAATCACTAATTATGTGAATATGATGAATATGGGTGGAGCTTGTGTGGGGTTTGTGTGTGTGGAGCTTGTGTGGAGTTTTTGTGTGGAGGTTGTGTGGAGCTTGTGTGGGGTTTGTGTGGGGTTTGTGTGGGCGGGGCTTCGGTGGGAGGGGCGTGTGTGGGCGGAGTCAAAAAGGGGCGGAGTCAAAAATTTCAATTTATTGGAGCTTGTGGGGGTGTGTGGTGGGGTTTGTGTGGGGTTTGTGTGGGCGGGGCTTGTGTGGGCGGGGGCTTGTGTGGGTGGAGCCAAAAAGGGGCGGAGTCAAAAAATTTCAATTTATCTTTGTCTTTTGTAATTCCTGTGAATAAAATGAACCTAAAATCTCTTCCCCTTCCAAATCATATATCTTATAAGTCCAAGGAACCGTATCTATTACATCAACAATTTTAAAAAGCTCGTTGGTCCATCTTTTCGTATAACCTTTTTCAAAATGAGATTTCCACCTATATATTCTTACGATATCACCAACTTTGAACTTAGGTTTTCTGACATTAATCTCTTTTTCATATTTTAATTTTGTAAATGTTTCTGATGGTTTCATATTTGTTGCCGTGTGAATCGTGTCATTATACTTATCCACAATATCCTGAATAAAAGATGACCATTGTTGTGAACCGAGTTGTGTGAATTTTTTATATAGTCTCTCTTTTAAGGTACGATTAAAACGTTCAACAACAACTGCCTTCCCTTCATTAAAGGTACTGTATAATGTAATACTGTTATTTTTAGAAAATTCATAAATGTCTTGTTATAAAACTCTCTACCCTCATCAGTCCACAATTTTTTAGGTTTTCTCTTACTTTTATTAAATATCTGTTGAAAAGCTAACATAAGAGTATTACCTGTTTTGTTTTTTAAAGGGACAACCCACACATATCTACTCCTCAAATCAATAACGGTTAAAGCATACTTGTACCCCTTATCATTATTGAGTTCAATCAAATCAGCAGACCAGATATAATCTACGTCCTTGGAATAAACTTTCCTTCTCTGAAACTTTGTGAATATTGGTTTATGTAATTCATCAGCTAATTGCTCTTCAATCTTAATGACATCATTAGAGCTTACAAGTTTTTTGAATTTCCAAGTCCAAGTTTCAATTTAGCACTGATCATCTTCTTCACAATGAACCGATCAACTTTTTCTCTCAAGGTTGGATTTTGTATCAGAGACAAATTATACAACATTTCTCTATCGGCTTCATGCTTTTCTTCCAACGTTGTGGTATTCCCATAATCAATATCGTGTCTCATGCACACTTCATCAACTCTATTGATAGGCTGACTCCAGGATTTAGGATTGTCTGCCTCATCTAATCTTTTATCCAAGTTTGTGCCTGGACCACAGAAAGAATACCCTGGAAGATGTAATTCCCCTGGTATTCCAGTAGTTGTAAATTTACTTCCTGATAAAAACTTTTGTATATCTCCTCCTAGTTTGTGTTGGGAGATAAATTGATTTTTTTTTGAACCACACACCGAACATATACCTTTTTGTATAACCCTGTTATTTTTACTTTTAATATATGAAATATTTTTCGTATTAGTTTTCTTTTTACATTTGAGACAATAACTCATTTATTTATGAGAAAAAATCCTGCAGAGTGCAAAAACCTTTTTAGTTTCCAACATGCACATTTGAATCTTAATTTTTAAAACATAAAGAATCCTTAGAAATGCCTTCACTCTCTCCCCCATTTATTTAAGAAAAAAAAAATGAAAAACTTGAATTAAAATACATGTCTTCTCGATGTCAATAGTCTTGTCGAAAGTATTGTAAATAGACTTATCAATTCTTTGTTTTCCTCCTCGGTGGGTTGAGTTATTTTCTGTAATACCCCTATTCTTTTTTGAATCTCACTGGTTTTCATATTTTGATATTTATTCATCCACTCTCTTTCCTCCCTCTCCTCCCTCTCTCTCTGCTCTCTTTCCTCCCTCTCTCTCTTCTCCCTTTCATCCCTCTCTCTTCTCTCTTTCCTCCTTCTCTTTCTTCTCCCTCTCCTCCTTCTCTCTCTTCTCCTTTTCCTCCTCTTCCCTCTCTTCTTCAACTCCTTCCTCATCCCTTACTATCCTTGAATCGCTTACACCCCATAGAATATTATACATATATTCATCAGGATTTCTTGTTATTCCTGTATCCAAAATAATTTTTTACAACAGGAAACCAATAAAATTTCTTTTGAATTTCTAAAAGAGCCTTACCTTTTCTTAACTTTATAATTTTTTCATTATTTAACATTCTAATTAAATCTAAAGTTGTCGGTTTATCAACATCAGCATAATGCCAATCTTTTATTGAAAATACCTCATTCTTATGTTGTAGAACATATTTATTAAAATACCGAATACCCTTTTCTTGAAGGTATGCTTGAACACAGAAATGATAATTTTCTTGAAGCCTTCTTGCTGTCATTTATGTATTAGAAATATATGTTAGAATAATATTATGGCACGAAACACCTCCCCATCTTCCCATAGTTAAATCATTTTGTATTTCCTTACTTATTATATATAATCCTGTTTTTTTCTGTTTTCATGAGATAAACAAGGGCAAAACCATTATTATATTTACCCTTATTAAATTCTTTTATTTGTTGTTTACTAATCGTAGCCCCACAAAACTCATTCTCGATACCAAGTGGATAATATTCTTCCTTACGACTGATTTAATTGTTCCAGGTCTTCGAGGTTAATTTTAAATGACCAATTATACCCTAAATCATTCATATCATACCCCCATTGTTCTATTCTCATACAAACGATACGCCCTTCTTTATAAAAAATTATTTTAATTCGAACTGTGAATTCTGTATGACCTGGAGATAATATCAACATTTCTGTATCTTTGGAATACACAGCCGTTTTATTTAAGTATATATATATTGTGATAAATCACTTAATCTCACCAAGTCATTCGCTTCAGTTGGGGTTGGATAATTTTTTAATTTATAAGCATTTTTCATGTTAATATTTTTGGTTATATTATATTTATGTCGTTCAGCCTGTGCCTTTGTGTAATAATTTGATAAATCAATATCCAGTTCTTGAGATACACCAAAGATAGAACCATCTTTACCAACATAAGTCATTTATATTAGATTAAAAATAATATCATAAATTTTTTTTATTTTTGTTGAGTTGAAATAACACATATAGGCATAATTTACCACAACACTTGGAATTTAATTCTTGGACTTGAAATGTTTGATAAACACCATTCTGTAAGAATTTTATGACTTCAACAGGTGGCGGAAGACCAAAACTATCAAAATAATATTTGTCTTGACTATTAAAAATACAAACCCAATGAGAACCGTTCCCATTATTATCTTATAAGTTCATAATAATATTCTTTGTATGTTTTGGCACATTTGTTAATTCATCTCTCATACAAATAACCACATTATGAATTTTTAATTTCTTACAATATTTCACAAGTTGTAAATTTGATGTTGTATTCTTTCCAAATTCTTTCAACCACTCATCAATGCTCATTTATTTATTAGAAACATATAATCCATTACCTCTTTTCGTTAATTTTACACCTGCTTGTGCTATAGAAGAAAGCATATCTCCAACTAACAATCTCGCTTTATCAGGCAGACCTTCAAGTTTTTCAGCAAAATCTACAATTACACCACTTCCACTAATTTGTTTCTCCAACTCTTTGTTATGTCTTTCCAATTCTTTTTGAGCCTGGAGTTGAGCCTTCCTTTCGTTGGCAGTTTTCACCGCTGTTGAAATACCACCCGTCAATGCTCCAACCGCACTTAAACCAGCAAATAAAGGAATTAGAAATGGGAGAAATCCTCCACTCGTCTCTCTTATTGAATATTTTTTCAACATTGGTTTTGTCATTTTAATTTTAAGTGAGCCAGTGTCATTCAAGATTTTAACCTGTTCTCTTGTGAGAAAAACATCAATTCTTACTGCTCCTTTTCTCTGAATTGTATTAACGTTAATCGTACAAGGCTTTTGATTTTGAACACAAGATGATAGTTTATGAAGATTGATTTGATTAACATATACCCCAGTTGGTACTTTGCCACTCATTTATTTAACAAAAAATTATGTGAGACTAATCATCACACCATTATCTGTATTAATCTGCAATTCTGTTTCTTCCAAAAGCAAACAATATGTATCAACTTCTTCACTCTCTCTTCTTTCAATGTATAGGGAAGTATCCACTCGATTAGACTTTATAGTTTCCTTTTGAGCGCTCAGGTCAAACGCATAGATTGTATACAAACTTTTAAATGCTGTCATATCCAAAATAGGTTCTTTATTTCCATTACTTTCACACACCTTTTGGTAAGACTTGTATGCTTCAGCAAAATCATTTTTTCCCAATTAATTTCCAATCTATCTCGTGGGTAAAATGTTCCATCTAGAGAAACGCGAAGTTGTTTCACCTTAGCATTATCACTCAATGCATTATTCTTATCAGTCGCAGTATCACCATCTGGCTTTTTAAAAATGATCCACAGATATCGTGGCTTTCCTTCCAGAACACCCAAATTCCACGTGTAAGTAGTTTGATTGAGTTTAACGTGTTGACATCTTCTTTTGAGGTATGATACACTGAGTGGTTTCTTTGAGTTAAGTCTTCGATTCAACATCTCTTCTGTTTTAAGATTAGGAGTATATTCACTGATATACCAACTCATCTCCTCAATTACAAATTTATTCTGTTCACCAAAAGCACTACCAACACCAAAAAGCAATCGATTTTCATTATCATTCCTCTGTAGTTGAAATCTAATTTTAAGACCATACAGAACTTTATCATGATCACCAAATCCAAATATACCTTTAAGAGGAACTGCCACAGTAAAACTATTTTCTGCTTTTGTATCATCATTATACATTCCTTTCCTTTGAGTATATCCAGGGTCTGTGTTTGTTCCCGTTGACATATCAGGAATAAAACCTTCGGCAGACCCCTTTCCCATTCTATCACTGAATGTATAGAGTGTAAATTTTATCATTTCAGATACAGCAGAGACATAATCAACTGCTTCAACTTCTTGTGTCCCAATATACAAACGCACACTATCAAACATTTTCCAGAAGAAATCATTTACAAGTGTAGCGTTTGTATTATTCCCAGCTTTAGTGAATTTAAATTTACACAACAAGAAACTTTCGGAGAGATTCAAATAGGTTTGTTGATTATTTATTTCAAAACTTTTTGTACCATTCGTATTCCAGTCTGTTCCAGTTATTGCATTTACCTTGAAGTAATCTTCTTTTTTAGTGGAGTTTGAGATGATAATAGTATCATCCAAATCATAGATACTATCAATTGCTTCCATGCTTGTATTTATTTAGGAAAAAAGATGTTAAAACTTTTGAAACCCTGATCCAAGTATTTGAATTATTTTCTGTCGTTCTTGGGGGGACAACTGAGTTTTGCCTTTCTTAATTTCTTTTATTGCTTGTAATTTATGAGATTCCTTCTGAGCATCTTTTATACTCTTTACGGCACCTGCTACATTTCCCACAGCAGAAGCAGTTGAACCAATTAGATCTTTATGTTTAAGAATAGTTGAACCAATACCCATGAGAGTATCAATTATCCCATCTCCTCTAAATTGATGTCCAACACCCCTTTGTCTCTTAGGTTTATAGTATCCTCTACCAAGATACATACCTTCACCCTTGTAGTATGGGGAAAGGAACATCCCATCCCCTGTAATTATTTTATATTTTCCCAACTCGTGTTTCCTCACAATAACCATCGTATTTATTTATTGGAAAACTTCACGTAGGTGAATTCTGATGAATATAACTTCTCCATTAATTTATTCCTGAGGATATTTGAATGACATTATCACTGTAAAACGTCCCATTAGTTTCAATCTTTTTTGAGGAGAAACCCAATAACTCTCTAAATGAATTATCAATTGTGAAATCAACCTTGTAGTTATTTTTAACTTTAATCGTTGATTTTGAAGTATGTTTTTGAATGTTTATAACAATATTTTTTGGATCATCACCCTGTTCTTTCATAAGACGAGCAATTTCGGAAGATATTTGAGAAATCTCATATG
Organism: Eptatretus burgeri; assembly: GCF_056783735.1. Taxonomy (NCBI): domain Eukaryota; kingdom Metazoa; phylum Chordata; class Myxini; order Myxiniformes; family Myxinidae; genus Eptatretus; species Eptatretus burgeri. The sequence continues at coordinate 54,792,275 of NC_140975.1, read as the reverse complement.
CTCCGGGTGAGACTGTTATCGTTTTGTATCCACTTCCCGGATTATAACTAAACTTGTCATTTTTCTCGGTTATATTAAATAAGGTATTATAAGTTTCCATGGACAATAAAGATGCCTCATATTCTTTTGTTGTGTCAAGTTGTAGTGGGTATGGGAATGAAGATGTGTGGTCGCTTGTTGTGAAATTGAAACTAAGGATTGTGCTTCTCATCTTATTTAATATGAGATAAAATGTCTTTATATTGATATTTATTAATTATTTTCATGTTCATCAACTGGTCTAAAATGGCTGATGCTTCATTAAAACAATTGTTATTTCCAGCCTTCTTACTGCCTAACAACAATAACAGTCTATTAACTAATTGCGATGGGTCATTTGGAAGAAAACTAACACCTGAACCAAGGATACTTAAAGCCTGAATAATGTGTTTCTCCTTCTCATTCTTCCTACTTTTACCAGAAAGAATAACCTTATAATTTAGAGTGTTCAGCAGATCAATATATACTCTATCATCATTATTTTCCATATCCAATGGTTTATCAATATACTTTGATTCATCCCTCACAGTTGAACCTTGTCTTCCATCTTTTGTGAGAAGAAACATTAATCTCGGAGTTAGTTTAACAGGGGGTTGAGCAGAACCCAAGAACCTTAATTCATCATTAAATATCAATACCTTTTCTTGAACAAGATGAAATATTGCTGATTGTTCTGTTGGAATGAGTCCTGCTTTGGTTTTTGAATCCGCTGAATATTCATTGTTTTGAAGAGCATTCACAATATAATCAGGGGTCGATTAATCTCTTCCAGTTGTTGAAATAATTCTTCATCATGATATTCTCATTCTCCAATATGCTCTAATTCTTCCTCCGTCATTTGACTGAAATCTTTTAACATTTGAAGTTTTTAGGAGTATATTCTACTGTGGGAACTGTGGAAACATCTTTCATTTTTTCTTGGGAAGTTTTTAAAAGTGGTTTAAAAAATTTCTCTTGTTTTCTTTCAAATGCTTCTTCGCCCGTTAGTTTCTGTCTGCGTTTCTTCTTTATGTCTTCCTGCTGTTTTACAACTTTTGAAACCAACTCTTGATGTTCCCTAAATCTTCTTGCTCTTTCTTTCGCATCCATTTATTTATTGAAAAATATCATTTAATATCTCATCTTGTTTCACAACAATATATTTATATTTTTCAGTCGTGTGTTTCATGTAATCCCCAAATTCCTTTTTACTACATAATGTAGAACAATTGTCTCTCCAAAAATTGTTTATATCTATTGAATTTAACTTGAATAAAATAAAAGTATTGGCATTGTTTCTGATGGAACGACGAGGAAGCTGAAAGTACGATTGACTAAGATAAATACAATTACAAGAAGAATGTCTCCCTCTTGTGTAGTAGCTGTCCATTACCGTTTGGTTTCTCTCATTAACACAATCATCAAAGATAACGAGGTTCTTTTTGGATTCATCCAAATCTTGGGGAGACGGTATATCATCCGTATTATCACTCAGAATACAAGTTATCGGTTTTGATTTCTTTTTACATCTCTGTGTATCACAAAATAGTTGTATTATATCTTCAATGTTAAAATCATTTTGGTTTTTTTGAAGTTTAAATAAACCGATTATATCTTCTTTTTGAAGACCAGAATTAAAACCTTGTGAGAGTAGTTGATACTCTGGTTGAAAACTCGACTTTGTGAAAATTATTAAATTATCATAATCTAAAAAGTTGGGAGTGAGGAGCATCTTTAAAAGTAAGCAGGTTTTTCCACATCCACTTGAACCAACTATGAGGCATCTTAATGAATTTGGGAGATTTTTATGGTTGTCAAATTTTATCTTATTTTCCCAAATAGGTAAAAAATCATTCATTTATATATTTGGAAAACAGGTTATTTAATTTATTATTGGCTTTTTTAGAAATTCTATATTTTATCCTAAGTTCAGGTTTAATTTCAAGATAATCCATTATTTTATTTATGCAATATCTTGTGTTGATATTTCCCTGAAAATCACATCCATGAATAAGATATAACAACAATCCTTTGAACATTTCTCTAATACGTTCAGTTTCTTCCCTTGTAAGGAAAGGTGTGTTCTCACCCTCGTACTTTACATTCATTTCTCGAATCAATCTTGTAAAGTAATTCATTTTTGGTGTAAATCTAAAAGAATTATTTTCCTTTTTATATTTTTGATTATCATTAATTAGAAGATAATCACAGAATATACATTGTTTATAGGCTTTTGACTCTGTGTTTAATCCCCGTCTTTCACACGCAGGGCAATTCTCAAATTTGTCATATGGAGAATCATGGAATTCAAGAGGCTCAAAATCGAGTAAACTATTCATATTTATAAAGTAAAACTTTACTTAAACTGAAATTCATCTTCGATATCATCTTCGATACTTTCAGAATCATCTATACTTTCATAACTATCATTTGAACACCAACTTTCGGTGCCATAACTATCGTTTGAATGCAAACTCTCGGTATCATAATCACTCTCATAATCTTCAAAATCTTCAGTTGAATATTGACTCATTTAATTAGTAGAAAAAACATTACCATCGATATCGATATACATTTTTTCATTAACAGATTCAACTGCTACATTTTTTATATTAAAGGTAATTTTAAAATGATCCTTAACTACAATTGAACGAAATGTCATTTCACCTGATATATTAACATCCTTTATTTCATCAGGATTTATATCTTTAGGGTTGTTGAAAAAAATACAAATTTCTCCTTGCATATTACAGATGGTCTTATCTTTTCTTTCTAAAGCTTCATCCATAAGGTTTTTATTTTTTGATACCTTTTCTTGTTTCATTGCTTTTTCTAGTTTTGAATATATTGCCAGAAGGAGAGGAGAAACTTTTGTTAGAGATACCTTAATTGATGTTCTTCCAGGTATACTAAAAGCCCTTCCACTGAAGTAAATTGAAGAACTCATCATATCCACCATAATTGTTTTTATCCAATAGTTGTTATATTTATCTTTGTTCAATTTTACATCCTTGACATATTTCTCAGCATCTTTAACAAATGAAGAGATTGATTGAAACTTGTCTTTTGTGTCTTGAAACATTGTATTTATTAAGTGAAAAAGTTGGAGGATAAAATGGTTTTAAGCACAGATTCACCTGTAAAATAAACGAAATTTTCATCAAGAAAATTTTAGTTTAAGCACAGATTCACCTGGAAAAATAAACGAAATTTTCACCAAGAAAATTTTAGTTTAAGCACAGATTCACCTGTAAAATAAACGAAATTTTCATCAAGAAAATTTTAGTTTAAGCACAGATTCACCTGTAAAATAAACGAAATTTTCATCAAGAAAATTTTAGTTTAAGCAAAGTTTTATTATATAAATATGGTGAATACAACATACTGCGATGTTTGTAATCACGAATATAAACATTATAGAAAACACCTCCGAACCAACAAACACACATTTAATCTATTTCACAAAATATCCCCTCTTGAGTTGGAAAGAAAACATTGTGATACCTGCTCAAAGGATGTTTTGAAGAGTAGTATAATAGGCATCTTCAATCACAAAAACACAAGAAAAATGAGTTTAAAGTAAAGGGAGACTATTATATTGAAAACACTGATGGGGCATTTAAAGGGCATATAAAAATCAGGATTTTTCAATTTGGAGAACCCGGTCCATCATCAATAGTTGAATCAATTGAAATAGTGAAACCTGATGTTGAAAAATTTATTAAAAAGACATTAAAAGAAATGAAAACTTTAAAGTTTTATATGGGAGTGAAAATGAATATGAAAAGACAAGATGAAGAACAAACTCCTTATATGAGAACAGATCTTCATTTTATAACATCATTTCAAGATTTTTTGAATAGTGGGGTTTATGAAGAACTATCAAGACAAGAGGAGGATGTTGATAATACAGTGGTAGGAAGTGGATTCAATATTTAAAAAAATCATCTTTTTAGATATACACATTCTAAAATCAAACCCTCTTAAAGCTTCTTCTTATATTGAATTACCAAAAGAAATAAAACGAAAGAAGGCAGTTGTTAATATTAAGAATAATGATAATAAATGTTTTCTCTGGTCTGTTCTTGCTCACTTACATCCACCAAAATGTAATTCAGAAAGAGTAAAACAATATATGAAATATGAGAATACATTGGACATTAAAGATTTTAATTTCCCAATGCCACTAACAGATATTCCTAAATTTGAGAAAAAGAATAATCTTTCTATTAATGTATATGGATTAACGGATACAAACAAAGTTCAAATATTAAAAATTTCAAACAACTATAAAAATGAAGAAACACACATTGATCTTTTATATTTTAGTGTTGGAAAGAATTCACATTACACATACATCAATAATTTATCAAGATTAATCTCTTCTCAGGTATTCAGAACAGCAAACAAAATATATCCTTGTAAGCGATGTCTTAATTCATTTCATACAAAAGAACGATTAGAACAACATTCAAAATATTGTAGTAATCATAAATCAGCTGTAATTACAATGCCTAAACCTGGTGAAAAGATTTCTTTTGAAGATTATAATAAATCTATCATGCACCCATTTGTGATATACGCTGATTTTGAATGTATCCTTAAAAAGATAAATACTGCTTCTCCTAATCCAAAAGAACCATATACAAATAAATATCAAAAACATATTCCTTGTGGTTTCTGTTATTATATCTAATCATCTGTTGGAGAAAAGTATAATAAACTTGAACAGTATAGTGGAAAAAATGCTTCACAAGAGTTTGTAAAACGATTAGAAAAGGATTGTATAAGACTAACTAAATTAATAAAAGAAACAAATGAACCGATGAAATTAACCATAGAAGAAAAATTAGAATTTAGAAAGAACAATATCTGTCATATTTGTGAGGAGGAAATTGAGGAGTCTAAAGTTAGGGATCATTGTCATCTTACTGGTAAATATAGAGGTCCTGCTCATTCCTGTTGTAATCTTAATTATAAATTACCTTCTTTTATTCCAGTCTTTCTTCACAACAGCGCCAACTATGATACACATCTATTTATAAATGAACTTTCAAAAACACCAGGGAATATTTCTGCCATAACAAACACAAGTCAAAAGTATATTTCATTTACAAAAATGATATTCACAAAACCTATAACTCGTATAAGGTTTCTTGATTCTTACAAGTTTATGGGAACGCCACTAGCCAACCTCGCATCAAATCTAAGCTCCACGGGCTCTTTTCCAAATCTTAATTCATTCTTTCCAAAAGAGGAAATTCTAACTAAAGAGGAAATTCAGATTAAAGAGAGAATTCAAAGTAAAGAGAGAATTCTAATTAATGAGGAAATGAATGAAGAAATTCTTACTGAAGATGAAATTCTAATTATACAGAAAATTCGAACAAAGAATGAAATTCTAACTAAAGAGGAAATTCTGATTATAGATGAAATTCTGATTAAAGAGGGAATTCTAACTAGAGAGGAAATTGAAACAAGGAATGAAATTCAAAGTAAAGAGAAAATTCTTACAAGTAAGGGAATTTATCCTTATGGTTATATGGATTCATTTATGAGATTTAAAGAAACACAACTTCCTTCAAAAGAAAGTTTCTATAATAACCTTTATGAAGAAGAGATAAGTGATAAGGAATATAAACACGCACAAGAAATTTGGAAAATATTTAAGATAAAGAACCTTGGAGAATATCATGATTTGTATCTAAAAACATGTTTTATTGTTAGGTGATGTGTTTGAAGCTTTTAGATCACTCTGTCATAATAAAAATTGTTATGGATTAGATCCTGCCCACTATTTCACAGCTCCTGGTTTAGCTTGGAGTGCAATGTTGAAAATGACAAAACAAGATATAGATTTAGTCAGTGATGTAGATATGCTTTTGATGATTGAGAAGTCTAAGAGAGGTGGAATATCACAAGTATGTTCAAAAAGATATGCTAAAGCAAATAATAAATATCTTCCAAATTATGAGAGTGAAAAAGATAGTAATTATTTGATGTACTTTGATGCTAATAATTTGTATGGATGGGCAATGTCTCAATCCCTGCCTTATGGAAAATTAGAGTGGGTGGAAGAAAAGGATTATGAAAAGGCTTTGATGAATATTGTTATTTCTTCTCAAGAGAAATTGAATGACAAAGAAGAAGGTTATTATTTTGAAGTTGATTTGAAGTACCCGAGTGATCTTCATAATAAGCATAAAGACCTTCCTTTTGCATGTGAGAAAGAAACCCCAAAGAAAGAATGGTTCAGTGATTATCATAAAAGTTTTAATATTAAAGGCAAATCAACAGAAAAGTTATTAACAACATTCTATGATAAAGAGGGATATGTTTTGCATCAAAGGAACTTGAGACAATATTTATCTGCTGGGTTGAGAGTAGCTAAAATTCATAGAGTTTTAAAATTTAAACAAAGTCCTTGGATGAAAAAGTATATTAAATTCAATACAGATATGAGAACAAATACAAAAGTAAAATTTGAAGGGGAATTCTATAAATTGATGAATAATGCTGTCTTTGGAAAGACAATGGAGAATGTTATAAACAGGCAAAACATTAGATTTGCAACATCTTGGAAAGAAGCTTCTAGATTGATAAATAAACCAAGTTTTGAGAGAGAAGAGGTTTTTTCAGAGAACTTTTCTGCTATTCATATGAAAAAGGAAAGTATTGTCATGGATAAACCAATTTATATTGGAACAGCAGTTCTTGATTTATCAAAGATATTGATGTGTGATTATTTGTATAATGATTTAAAGAAAGAGTATGGTGAAAATGCTTCATTGTTGTATATGGACACCGATAGTTTTATTCTAGATATAAAAACTGACGATGTTTATAAGGATATGAAGAAAAACATTGGAGTATATGATACAAGTAATTTTAGTAAGAAGAGTGAGTTATTTTCAAAAAAGAATGAAAAGGTTATTGGCAAGTTTAAGGATGAGTTGGGTGGAAAAGTAATGAGTGAGTTTATTGGATTGAGAGCAAAGGCATATGCTTATAAGTATGGTGATCAGATTGATAAAAGGTTAAAGGGAATAAAGAAATATGTAATAAAGAAATCAATAACTTTTAGAAATTATTATAATTGTTTGATGAATAAGAAAGAAGAATATAGGAAAATGAATACAATAAGAAGTTATAAACATAAGATATATAGTGAAGAAGTAAATAAAAAGGCATTAGGAGCCTTTGATGATAAGAGATTTATTTTAGATAATGGAATAGATTGTGTTCCATATGGATATTGTATGATAGAGTGTATAAAATAGATTGTGTTCCATATGGGTATTGTATGATAGAGTGAATAGAATAGATTGTGTTCCATATGGACACAAGTTTTAACGATGGGAAGATGGGTTAGGGTTTTTAAGGGCTACCGCCGCGTTTTTCACAATATATAAATGGTCGAACCAAGTATTAGTCAAACTAAAGAGTGGAGAAAATCTCAGTCTTGGTATATAAATGGAAAACATAATGAATGTGAAAAATATCAAATAAGTCTTATTGAAAAAATATCTAAAACAAAGGTAAATAAAACAAATATGCGAATCAATTTAAAAACCAATAAGTTAGAGGATGTAAAGAAAATAATAAATATGTTTGAATGGACTGAAAAATTTGATGGTTATCAATTGAACAATGGAAAAATAATTTACTACAATATCAAAATGATATGCAACTCAGGAGGTGGTCAGATGAGATCATTAAGAGAAGTTTATCATTTCGTAATGGCACAAAAGGGGTATCTTAAAAAATATAAAGATTCAAATGTTTTGTTTTTCAATATTTTAGATGGGGATTATTGTGCAAAGAAAATTAAACTATTGAAGGAATTTGAGAATGAACAAATGTTTATAGGTTCAATGAGTGAGCTAAACAATATGCATTGGTTATTTGATAAAGAGTGCCCCGAGGCTTAGACGTTTCAGATATTTCTTTAGAATCACCTTTCACAAATCTTTATCTTGTTGTATGGGTTATTTGATAAAGAGTGTCCCGGGGCTTAGACGTTTCAGATATTTCTTTAGAATCACCTTTAACAAATCTTTATCTTGTTGTATGAGTTATTTGAATAGAGAGTGTCCCGGGGCTTAGGCGTTTCAGATATTTCTTTAGAATCACCTTTAACAAATCTTTATCTTGTTGTATGGGCTATTTGAATAGAGAGCCCCTAGGTTAAAAGGGGAAATAAAAAAATGACCGTTTTTACAGCCATTTTTCCCTGCTGTGCAGGGGTATGGCTTTTTCTTGAGGCAATGTTTTATGGCCGGATGCCCTTCCTGACACCAACCCTGGTCGCCTCTTACGACACACAGGGATATGGTACACCTATTCTAACCGGGGCATACACCGGGACCAGTACACTGGCACTCATTTTGCCGACCTCGGAAGGATGGCAGGCTGAGTCAACCCCCTGGTGTTAATTCAGCAGCCAACAGGATTTGAACTCAGGACCCTGGGATCCCAAGCCGCCACCCTAACCACTAAGCCAACACCAGGCTCCAGGTTAAAAGGGGAGACAAATAAATATACCTTGGGCTAAAAAGGGGATTTATTTTTTAGGGGAAAAAAAAAGAAAAATTTCATGGCTGAAAATCCCCCATTCATTTACATGGGGAAAAGTGAGCCAGAACCAGTATTCTTACCCTACTTATACATATATATATATATATATATATATATATATATATATATATGTATATATATGTATATATATATATATATATATATATATGTATATATATATATATATATATATATATATACCACACAGGGATATGGTACACCTATTCTAACGAGGGCATACACCGGGCCCAGGACACTGGTACTCATTTCGCCGACCTCGGAAGGATGACAGGCTGAGTCAACTCCCTGGAGTTATACTACTTGGTATATATATATATATATATATATATATATATATATATATATATATATATATATATATATATATATATATATATATATATATATATATATATATATATATATATATATATATATATATATATATATATATATATATATATATATATATATATATATATATATATATATATATATATATATATATATATATATATATATATATATATATATATATATATATATATATATATATATATATATATATATATATATATATATATATATATATATATATATATATATATATATATATATATATATATATATATATATATATATATATATATATATATATATATATATATATATATATATATATATATATATATATATATATATATATATATATATATATATATATATATATATATATATATATATATATATATATATATATATATATATATATATATATATATATATATATATATATATATTTGAAAGCCTGTTGTTGGTGCAGTGGTTAGGGCAGTGGCTTTGGACCCAAAATGTCGTGTGTTCAAACCCCGTTGGGCAACTGAATTTTTATATATATATATATATATATATATATATATATATATATATATATATATATATATATATATATATATATATATATATATATATATATATATATATATATATATATATATATATACCAAGTAGTATAACTCCAGGGAGTTGACTCAGCCTGTCATCCTTCCGAGGTCGGCGAAATGAGTACCAGTGTCCTGGGCCCGGTGTATGCCCTCGTTAGAATAGGTGTTCCATATCCCTGTGTGTCGTAAGAGGCAACCAGGGTTGCGTCAGGAAGGGAATCCGGCATAAAACCTGTGCCAAATCATTATGCGGATCGTTGATCCGCTGTGGCGACCCCTAACGGGAGCAGCCGAAAGAAGAAGAAGAAGAAGAAGAAGAAGAAGAAGAAGAAGAAGAAGATATAGACATAATTGAACACAACACTTGGAATTGAATTATTGGACTTGAAATGTTTGATAAACACCATTCTGTAAGAATTTTATTACTTCAACAGGTGGTGGAAGACCAAAACTATCAAAATAATATTTTCTTGACTATTAAAAATACAAACCCAATGAGAACTGTTCCCATTATTATCTTCCAAGTTCATAATAATATTCTTTGTATGTTTAGACACGTTTGTTAATTCATCTCTCATACAAATAACCACATTATGAATTTTTAATTTCTTACAATGTTTGACAAGTTCTAAATTTTAAATTGTATTCTTTCCAAATTCTTTAAACCACTCATGAATACTCAATTATTTATGAGAAAGATATATTCTATCACCCATTTTAGTTAATTTTACACCTGCTTGTGCAATAGAAGAAAGCATATCTCCAACTAACAATCTCGCTTCATCAGGCAAACTTTCAACTTTTTCAGCAAAATGTACAATTGTACCACTTCCACTAATTTGTTTCTCCAACTCTTTGTTATGTATTTCTAATTCTTTTTGAGCCCGGAGTTGAGCCTTCCTTTCGTTGGCAGTTTTCACCGCTGCTGAAATACCACCCGTCAATGCTCCAGCCGCACTTAAACCAGCAAATAAAGGAATTAGAAATGGGGGAAATCCTCCACTCGTCTCTCTTATTGATTATTTCTTCAACATTGGTTTTGACATTTTAAATTTAGGTGAGCCAGTATCATTCAAGATTTTCACCTGTTCTCTTGTGAGCAAAACATCAATTCTTACTGCTACTTTTCTCTGAATTGTATTAACGTTAATCATGCAAGGCTTTTGATTTTGAATACAAGATGATAATTTATGAAGATTGATTTGATTAACATGTACCCCAATTGGCACTATACAACTAATTTATTTATCAAAAAAATTATGAGAGACTAATCATAACACCATTATCTGTATTAATCTGTAATTCTGTTTCTTCCAAAAGCAAACAATATGTATCAACTTATTTATTCTCCGCTCTTTCAATGTATAGGTAAGTATCCACTTGATTAGACTTTAGTTTCTTTTTGAGCACTCAGGTCAATCGCATAGATTGTATCCAGACTTTTAAATGCTGTCATATCCAAAATAGGTTCTTTATTTTCATTACTTTCACACACCTTTTGGTAAGACTTGTATGCTTCAGCATAATCATTTTTTCCCAATTAATTTCCAATCTATCTCGTGGATAAAATGTTCCGTCTAAAGAAACGCGAAGTTGTTTCACCTTGGCATTATCACTCAATGCATTATTCTTTACAGTAGCAGTATCACTATGTGTTTTTTTTTCAAATTTTTTTTATTTTATTTAAGGTATGATACATTGAGTGGTTTATTTGAGTTAAGTCTTCGATTCAACATCTCTTCTGTTTTAAGATTCAGAGTATATTCACTAATATACCAACTAATTTCATCAATTAGAAATTTATTCTGATCAGCAAAAGCACTACCAACACCAAAAACCAATCTATTTTCATTATCATTCCTTTGCAGTTGAAATCTAATTTTAAGACCATACAGAACTTTATCATGATCACAAAATCCAAATATACCTTTAAGAGGAACTGCCACAGTAAAACTATGACCTGCTTTTGCATCATCATTATACATTGCCTTTCTTTGACTATAACCAGGGTCTGTGTTTGTTCTCGTTGACATATCAGAAATAAAACCTTCAACAGCCCCCTTTCCCATTTTATCACTAAATGAACACAGTGTAAATTTCATCATTTCAGATGCAGCAGAGACATAATCAACCACTTCAACTTCTTGTGTTCCAATGTACAAACGAACACTATCAAACATTTTCCAGAAGAAATCATTTACGAGCGTAGCGTTTGTGTTAGTCACAGCCTTAGTGAATGTAAATTTACACAACAAGAAACATTCTGCGAGATTCAAATAAGTTTGTTGATTATTTATTTCAAAACTTTTTGTTCCATTTGCATTCTAGTCTGTTCCAATTATTGCACTTACCTAGAAGTAATCTTCTCTTTTAGTAGAGTTTGAGATGACAATGGTGTCATCCAACTCATAGATACTGTTACGGTGGTGGAAATTCACAGAACACCATTCAGGTTCCCCAGAGATCAGTTATTTCGATAAGTGTGTTCCAGGTTAGATTTCTCCACCGATGTATAAAGGGAATTATTCGTGTGCCGGGCTGTGCATCTTTGAGTTAGCCGTTATTCTTTCTCTATCTTTTATTTTAAATAATCAAACATCTTCTCATCACAATACCACCCCGTCCTCCTCAGCGAAGCGGCAAAGTGCGATCAGTGCGAACTCGTGCCGTGACAAGCAGGGCGATTTCAACCATGTCTGCGTGTGATCAGCCGATGCGACAAGCAGGGTATATTTCAACCACGTCCGCGTGCCGTTGGTGCGAACTCATGCCGCGACAAGCAGGGCGATTTCAACCACATCCGCGTGCCGTCGGTGCGAACTCGTGCCATCGGTGCAAACTCATGCCACGACAAGCAGGTCGATTTCAACCATGTCCGCGTGCCCTCAGTGCAAACTCGTGCCGTGACAAGCAGGGCGATTTTAACCACGTCCACGTGTGATCATCCGCTTTCATGGAAAAATTAGATCAGAATGGCCTTACCCTCTGAAGGAGCTGGCCAATCAGAAGTGAGAGAGTCAGGGCCAGCCAGGGGTGAAGGTTCAAAGGTGATAGGGGGAAGGCGCCAATGACGGGTGGCGAAACCTTCGGCGGCTTCTCCCCTCGGGGCAATAAAAAGCCGCGTTCGGACGCTTTCAGAGCAGCCGAGTGGAGTTGAGTTGAGTTTGTTCATCGGAGGGACGCAGTTCGTCGTTGGAGCCAGCCAAGTCCACAGTTCGCTGGAAGGTTCGCCAGCGCAACCTAGGGAGCCAGTTGGAGCTCGGGGGATCCGGGCAACTGACCCTGAAGCAGTCGGGCGAAAGACCCGTTCACTGCTCCAGCGCGTTGTCGGCTAGGCCCGACCGACCAGGCCGCAGTGAAGGCCAGACGACCGAGGGGAACCATACAAGCTGCTCGTCAAGCCGCCCAAGCAACTGGCGTGTTCGCGACGCACCGTACGACCGAGGGGAAACGTACAAGCTGCTCGTCAAGCCGCCCAAGTGACTGGCACGTTCGTGACGCCCAGTCTGAACGGAGACATCAGGGGTCGCCGATCACAAAGACCCATCAAGTAGCCACAAAGTGCGACGAGGTAACCTGCCCGGTCTCTCAGGGCCTGTTCCGGTCATCTCGGCCCTGAGTGCATTAAAGGCCCATGAGCCCAATTCTGTTCCTTCTTGGGTTTTGCATGGAAGTCTGTGGGCCCTAACTTGTAAGTAGAATTGTTAAGTGCATGCTCGCGTACATAATAAATAGATATCAGCTGAAGGCTTTTGGTTGTGTCTTTTCCCCATCCCCCCATTCATTGCATTGCCTGTAAAATAAATGCCTCTTTGTTTGAACGGAAAACCTGCTCGTCGTGTCGTTTCATTCCATTGACTGCTATGGTGCGTACGGAGAATTAGCTGGCTTTGAAAGCTGATAAACGTACATCTGGTCTGACGGGATTTGGCGAATTAAAACCGCTCGACTTCGCATATGGAACGAGCTGCTTAAGCGGCTCGTTTTCGTGCAGGTCCCGTCGAAGTATAAACTCCCGGTATTTCTGTCCACGTGAATAGTGAGGTATATCGATAATTTGGCGATTGACCCTGAAGCGCGTGGACATAAGAATTGGCTGGTTTATGGTGTATCAAAAACACCGTAGCTGGGTTTCGGCGTTTGTCCGGAAGCTACGACTAGATTGTCGCGTTCAGTGGATTGCAGCCAGGATTGGGCTGAAAAGGTCGTGCGCACGCCGAACGGGTGGAAATCTACAAAAATACTATCAATTGCTTCCATACTTGTATTTATTAAGGAAAAAAGATGTTAAAACTTTTGAAACCCTGACCCAAGTATTTGAATTATTTTCTGTCGTTCTTGGGGAGACAACTGAGTTTTGCCTTTCTTACTTTCTTTTATTGCTTGTAATTTATGACATTCCTTTTGGGCATCTTTTATACTCTTTATAGCACCCGCTACATTTCCCACAGCAGAAGCAGTTGAACCAATTAGGTCTTTATGTTTAAGAATAGTTGAACCTATACCCATAAGAGTATCAATTATCACATCTCCTCTTTTTTCTAAACTAATGTCCGACACCCCTTTGTCTCTTAGGTTTATAGTATCCTCCACCAAGATACATACCTCACCCTTGTAGTATGGGGAAAGGAACATCTCATCCCCTGTAATTATTTTATATCATCCTAACTCGTGTTTCCTCACAATAATGATCGTATTCATTTATTGGAAAACTTCAGGTAGGTGAATTCTGATGGATATAATTTCTCCATTAAAAGAAATCATGTGATTATCTTGGTCGGTTATCCTAAAATTTACTCTGTGTATGGTTTTTCCGTACACAGGTAGATAAACGAGATTTAGGGTTCCATATTGAATTTATAACCAATTGGGGTTGAGTATGCGCTGAATGAAAATATTGTATTTGTTCTTATTCCATTATTTTAATCACCATCAATCAAATGACAGTGAATTGACACCGAATTTATTCCTGAGGATATTTGAATGACATTATCACTGAAAAACGTCCCATTCGTTTCAATATTTTTTGAGGAGAAACCCAATAACTCTAAATGAATTATCAATTGTGAAATCAACCTTGTAGTTATTTTTAAATTTAATCCTTGATTTTGAAGTATGTTTTTGAATATCTATAACAATATATATATATATATATATATATATATATATTTATATATATATATATATATGTATATATATATATATATGTATATATATATTTTTTGTATACCTTGTCGAGGCTCGTATGAGAGCTAACACACAACTCACAGCAAGGGGGCATGAGACAAGAGGGGCAGGAGTGGAAGGGACAAAACAGTGGGGAACAGACACATTAGGTGAACTGTGGAAGGGAGAGGGATGGGGATGGGACGGGGAACATGGCGAAGAGAAGATGGACATTACAGGGACTTTCAGGAAGGAAAGCAGGGGAATTGAAGGAAGTGGGCTTGGGTGGATTATCGGGGGTAGAAAAGATCGAGGAGTTGGATGGGGGAAGATAAGAGGTGGTGGTGAACAGCTGTTTTGAAAGCCTGGAGGGAAGAATGGGAAAGAATAGAGTGAGGAAGTTTATTCCAAAGGCGGGAAAAAAGAGGAATGAAAGAATGAAGATGAGCAGTGATTCGTGATTTTGGTAGATTACCAGAAGGGGGTTGTTAGCGGACCTTGAGCGCCCTGTGGAAATGTGGTGGGGACAAATCGCAGAGAGAGCAGGGGGGGGGCAAGGCTGGAGAGGAGTCAGTAGAAGACAGAAAGACCACCGACCAACCTGCGGTGATTGAGTGAGAGGCCCAAAGATTCAGCTTCATTGCGGGAGATGCCGATGATCTTAAATGCCCTGGTTTTTTTTTTTTTGGTTCATCCACGTGCCGTCAGTGCGTACATCACCCTGTTCTGTCATAAGATGAGCAATTTCGGAAGATATTTGAGAAATCTCATATGCTCCGGGTGAAACTGTTATAGTTTTGTATGCAATTCCAGGATTATAACTAAACTTGTCATTTTTCTCAGTTATATTCAATAAGGTATTATTAGTTTCCATGGACAAAAAATATGGTTCATATTCTTTTGTTGGGTCAAGTTTTAGTGGGTATGGGAATGAAGAAGTGTGGTCGCTTGTTGTGAAAGTAAAACTCAGGATTGTGCTTCTCATCTTATTTAATATGAGATAAAATGTCTTTATATTGATATTTATTAATTATTTTCATGTTCATCAACTGATCTAAAATGGCTGATGCTTCATTAAAACAATTGTTATTTCCAGTCTTCTTACTACCCAACAACAATAGCAGTCTATTAACTAATTGTGATGGGTCATTTGGAAGAAAACTAACACCTGAACCAAGGATACTTAAAGCCTGAATAATGTGTTTCTCCTTCTAATTCTTCCTACTTTTACCAGACAGACTAACCCCATAATTAAGGGAGTCCAGCAGATCAATATATACTATATCGTCATTATTTTTCATATCCAATGGTTTATCAAAATACTTTGATTCATCCCTCACAGTTGAACCTTGTCTTCCATCTTTTGTGAGAAGAAACATTAATCTGGGGGTTAATTTAACAGGGAGTTGAGCAGAACTCAAGAACCTTAATTCACCATTAAATATCAACACCTTTTCTTGAACAAGATGAAATATTGCTTGTTGTTCTGTTGGAATGAGTCCTGCTTTGGTTTTTGAATCTGCTGAATATTCATTGTTTTTACGAGTATTCACCATATAATCAGGGGGTTGATTAATCTCCTCCAGTTGTTGAAATAATCCTTCATCATCATATTCTAATTCCCCTATATGCTCACATTCTTCCTCAGTCATTTGACGGAAATCTTTTAACATTTGAAGTTTTTTAGGAGTACATTCTATTGTGGGAACCGTGGAATACGTAAAAAAAATTATCGGGAAGTTTATAAAAGTGGTTAAAAGAATTTCTCTTGTTTTCTTTCAAATGCTTCTTCACCCGTTAGTTTCTGTCTGCGTTTCTTCTTTATGTCTTCCTGTTGTTTTACAACTTTTGAAACCAACTCTTCATGTTCCTTAAATCTTCTTGCTCTTTCTTTTGCATCCATTTATTTATTGGAAAATATCATTTAATGAAGTGAAAAGATCAACAGGGAAATTTTCCTTTTCTTCATCATTAAAGTATATGTGTTCAAATAAATCCTTTTCTTTAAATATTTCATCAAATTCTTTATGAACATTAATACGAGTTGTAATTTCTTCTTCACTAGTACTTGTATCTCTGCTTTTCATACGTTTGCATTGAGTTTCTTCATCAACATCAAAACCGAATTATAAAATCTTAAACCCATTACCACTCAGATGTTTAATAATTTATCTCATTCCTTCTGGATTCGTTTCTAATATCCCAAGACCACCAGATTTTAGTTTCTTTAACTCACTCTTACAATGTGAATATTTTGTTGTCCCAAGAGAAACCTCCTCAAATATTTGACCTTCATTCCTCAATCGCATATGTTCCTCGACGGAAATATCGTAATAATCTTCACCTTCTACTTCTCCAGGACTTATTGCTCGAGTTGTTGACACAATACGAACGACATGGGGCTTTTTCGGCAAATTTAAAATATTCTCATTTTGACTCTACAAGAACCTTGATATATGAAAGTTTTTTTCCAGATGCAGATTTACCCACAAGATTTATAATAATAGTTGTCATTTATATATGTAATTGTTTTTAAAATAAAAAATATATCCCTTAATATCTCATCTTCTTTCACAACAATATATTGATATTTTTCAGTCATGTGCTTCATGTAATCCCCAAATTCCTTTTTACTACATAATGTGGAACAATTGTCTCTCCAAAAATTGTTTACATCTCTTGAATTTAACTTGAATAAAGTAAAAGTATAAGCATTGTTTCTTATTGAGCGACGAGGAAGTTGAAAGTGTGATTGACAAAGATAAATACAATTACAAGAAGAATGTCTCCCTCTTGTGTAGTAGCTGTCCATTACCGTTTGGTTTCTCTCATTAACACAATCATCAAACATAACGAGGTTCTTTTTTGATTTATCCAAATCTTGGGGAGAAGGTATATCATCTGTATTATCACTAAGAATACAAGTTATCGTTTTGATTTCTTTTTATATCTCTGTGTATCACAAAATAGTTGCATTATATCTTCAATGTTGTAATCATTTAGTTTGTTTTGAAGTTTAAGTAAACCGATTATATCTTCTTTTTGAAGAACAGCATTAAAACCTTGTGAGAGTAGGTGATACTCTGGTTGAAAACTCAACTCTGTGAAAATTATTAAATTATCATAATCCAAAAAGTTGGGAGTGAGGAGCATCTTTAAAAGTAAGCAGGTTTTTCCCCATCCGCTTGAACCAACTATGAGACATCTTAATGAATTTGGAAGATTTTTATGGTTGTTAAATTTTATCTTATTTTCCCAAATGGGTAAAAAATCATTCATTTGTATATTTGGAAAACAGGTTATTTAATTTATTATTGGCTTTTTGAGAAACTCTATATTTTATCCGAAGTTCGGGTTTAATTTCAAGATAATCCATTATTTTATTTATATAGTATCTTGTGTTTATATCTCCCTGAAAATGGCAATGGTGAATAATATATAACAACAATCCTTTGAACATTTCTCGAATACGTTCAGTTTCTTCCATTGTAAGGAAAGGTCTGTTATCACCCTCATTCTTTACATTCATTTCTCTAATCAATCTTGTCAAGTAATTCATTTTTGGTGTAAATCTCAAAGAATTATATTCCTTTTTATATTTTTTTACCTATCTATAATTCCAGCAATCTGTGTGTGTGTGTGTGTGTGTGTGTGTGCGTGCGTGCGTGCGTGCGTGTGTGTGTGTGTGTGTGTGTGTCTGTGACCGCTGTTTCTTGAAAACCACTGGTCCGATCTGATTGAAACTAGCCAGGTTTCTTGCTGGGGACCTGAGGATGTGCCTTTTCAAGGTTTGATATTAATCGGACAAGTGCCTCCCAAGTTATGGCCGTTTATTTACCAGCCAATGACAAGACACGTTGTTGCATGGGCGTGGCCGATGGGGGAAGGGAACCTTAACCGCGGTCCCCATTACTGGTTGCAACGTACGGGCTTCCGGATAGTGATGACTTTGTGTATTCTAATAATTTCTCGATTTCTTATGCGCACTTATAGATAAACACAATGCCCCAAGTTATGATCGTTTTCATATTAGACAGTGCATAAATTTCGGTAACATCAGAGTGAGCTGGTATGCTCCAAACCAGGAAGTAAATTATTTTTCTCTTTCTTCTCTTCTCTTTTTGTTTTTCCTTGCGACGACATTGCGAAAGGCAAAATATGTTGGCGCTAATGGAATAATTGGCCATTAAAACAATTGCGAATAATCGTAACTGCGATATGCGAACTTCCGGGCCACGCACATACGGGCACACGAGAGACAGGCTCGTCGCTAGGGGGTGGGCATTTGGTTGCAATGCCCCCCCATGGCGCATCTGGTGCCCCCCCCCACTTGTACACCACCCATTTATGCCCTGTTGCACCCTGTGAACAACTTAGTGTTTAAGGACGAGCGCCCACTGTGAACTTGCTGTTTAAGAGTTCACCTGTGTGAACTAAAACCCTTATTCCAGATGTTCAGTGTGGTGAATAATGAGGCCTTCTTGGATAAACTGTTCTTTAATAATATTCTTCTCTGAGTAACAGTCAAGAGATAAGTGTGCGCTTGTCAGCGCATCTCCAAAAGCAATTGGCAAGACGATACAGTCCAAGACCACAAGATAAAAGATAATAACGCAAGCACCAACGCCAACAGCCAAGACCTCGTGTCAAATGTCGATGTTGTGGGTGGTTATGTATGTCGTGGATCATTTCGTTTTAAGGAATAGCCAATCAGCGTATTCGATGTGGAAAAGACATAAATTTACATTATTAAAGATGAAGTGCACGTGCACCACGTGACCTTCACAACCCGTCAACCCTCCATCTCACAAAAGTAATTTTATAATAAAAATTAAAAATATGTGTGTTTGCAATCGTGTTTACATTTGAAATGATGCAGATAAAACCTGTTTTTGGTGCATGGATCATTTAATAAATAAAACCGTCAACCATGAAATCTCTCGAGTCGCGAGATTAGTGACGCGAGTCACGAGGGACCAATCACAGAGCACGAGCTCGCAGCAGGAGAAAAAGACGTGGATGATGAACATTCGAAAATGGCTCAGAAAAGGAAAAAATGCAAGCGACGAAAATGAAGAAGATGATGAAAGACATGTTGTGGGAGGAGTTGGAGGAGGAGGAGGAAAAGACGATCATGTCGATGAAATACCGACAGAAGCTGACCAACCTGGCCAAGCCAGCAACGTTAGCCCTGCGGCTGTAGCCCCAGCACAGACAGCCGAGTTTCCATGCTCGGCGCCGGCCTCGTGATCGGGTGTGACTGTCAAGCCACTTTCCGATCATCTTGGAAGTGAGAGACCGAATCAAGTTGTTCTACAGCAGTACCCTGGCCATCTGTTGCAGAACAAGAGTCGCTCGTTTGTGTCCTCGTGGTACCAGACTAATGAATGGCTGGAATACAGTGTGCAGACAGATGCAGCATTCTGCTATCCATGTAGGAAGTTTAACACTGCACGTGGCTCAGTGGACTCTACTTTCACAGTGCGAGGCCACCGGAATTGGAAACATGCCGTTGAGAAAGGCTGGGGGTTTCACAAACACGCAACTTCAAAGGAACATTTAACTTGTGTTTTGAGGTGGAAGGACAATGAGAAGCGCATCGATTGTGGTTAGGAGATTTCCACACTCCTCAATGCTGACCAGCTAAATAGAAACCGGTGCTATGTGTCTGCTCTTATAGATGTGGGATTTCTCGCCGAAAATCAGATACCTTTTAGAGGGAGCCTTGTTCATTTTGAGGATATGCCAGACGGGCACAGTGGGCTCTTCCTCTCGTTTTTAAACTACACACTCAAAAAAGACACCGAGCTAGCCGAAATAATAAAGCATATCCCACGAAACGCAAGCAAAACTAGTCCGGAAATGCAGAATGAACTAATCTGCACATTGAGTAATGTTGTGACGGATGCCATCGTGGAAGAAGTGGGCACATCGTGGTTTACCATCAAGGTGGATGGGACAAGGGACCCTACTGAATGTGAGAACATATCAATCATCATTCGCTTTGTATCGGCATCAAATGAAGCAACAGAGCATCTCCTCACAATAGCTACAGCCGATGCTGGAGATGCAAAAACATTGATAGACCTAATAATTGCAGAGCTGACAAAAACAGGACTTGACACGTCAAAATATTAAGTCAGGTGCGCGCCGGGGCTTCGGTAATGGCTGGGAAGCAAGGTGGGGTGCAAAAGTTGTTGCAAGAGATATTGGAAAGAGAAATCCCCAATATGCACTGCTTAAATCAGCAACTCCATCTGGTAGTTATCCATGCACTGGCAACAGAGAAAGCTGTCACTGATTTCCTCGAGGTTTGTTGTTGCCTGTACAAATTCTTCAGAAAGCCCACTGTTGCTGCACAGTCTAAAGGTGAGCAGTTAAAACGACTTCTTGATCAAAGGTGGACGGGACATTTAGCCACCGTGTCTGTGATCATATGATCTTTTAAGGATATCACATCCTTACTGTCGGAGATTGATGCAGAGCACGCCTACGGTGCAGAGATGAGGATGGAGGCTATTGGGCTTTTGCAGGAAGTCTCTGGGCCTGCCTTCATGTTCATTGCTATCTTTGTACAAAAACTGCTGATGTTGTTAAATGGCCCTAACAGACTCTTGCAGGCAGAGGACATGGACTTGCTAACGGGGTTGGAACTGGTGGCGAGTGCTACAGAGTGCGTGAAGAAACTCCGCTCTGAGGATGAGTTCACTGATCTGTGGAACAAGGCCAACGATGCTCACACTTCTACACCTGCACCACCAAAACGGAGACGCACAATGCATAAGAACTTGGAACAGTTTTTGTAGTTTTGGAGACTACAGGACAAAACAACGACAATGACAAGACGGAACTGCAGAGGGTTTTTTACAACGCAATTGACACTGCGATTGGAGAGATCGCTCAGCGCTTCATTGAGCGCAACACAAAACTCGCCCATTCACTCGCTGCCTTGAATCCTGAAAATGGCACGTTTTTGGATCCCCACTTGCTCCAGCACATCATGACATTAACAAAGTCAAACATCAGTGAAACAGTGTGTGGTTGCAAAGCAGTTTATTCACTCACAGACAGAAAAGCAGCCAAACGAGAGATGGACAACACAAAAACTCCTCTCAACATACCACAAAACGCTGGAAGCCATGCCAAGTGTAGTGACTGCTATGAGACTTGGACTAACATTTGGTGAGTCCACTGCCAAGTGTGAAAACTCATTCTCAACATTGAGGAATGTCTTCACTGACCATCGACGGTCCATGCGCCATGCACGCAAGGCACAACTGGTACAGCTGGCCTTCGAGAGAGACCTCACACGTAAATGCCTGAATGAATGGAAGGAGAAGGTCCTCAGAAGATTCCACACCGAGACACGTCGCCTGCAGCTCTTCTGACAGCGAGTACAGCGGTATAAAAACGATACGAGGAGTTCAGATTGTGTGTGTGACTGCTGGTGATGCGTGTGTGGTTGTGGTTGCAGTGTGGTTGTGGTCAGCATCCGCCATGGTCGGCTGCTTTGTACTTCTGATGTTTAAGTTAAATGTTGTGTTTGGTGCCTTGCATATCCCATATCTAGTGCTTTGTGCATAACCTTACCCCTGTGTAATTGACTGCTTTAAATGCGGACCTTGTGGTATCTTCAGGCTGGTCGTATTTGCTGTTGATAGTTTAACGTGATGATCGCAGGTCATAGCCGACTGTATCTTATTTCAAAGTGCACTGATTCTGGTGCCAACCTCCCCCGTTTAGTCATTGTATCTCTGGTATATTGATTTTCGAATGCCAATTCTTCACAACACCTTGTATAAGTGCACCTGAATTGGTGCCAATTGTCTAATCATTGAATATTTGCATTGTGAATGTGCCAGTTTGTTGCGGCTCTCCTGCATTCGAATAATTTTAGGCCAAAAACATCGGAACATATTAAATCTAGCTGAGATCAATTTGGTTAGTATGCGACGGCAACCTCAGTATAGATGTGTCAATGCTGCATGAATACAATAGTATACAGGGTTATCAAAAATATTAAATATAATAATTGTGCCCCCCCCCATCCAGTTCATATGCCCCCCTTAATACTGAGCCCTGGCTACGGGCCTGACGAGAGCGAAGAAACGGCCTGTGCGGTTGTTGTTTCTTGCTCGCGTTTTGAATGTTTTTTTTTTTGGGGTACTTACTAGTTATCATTAATTCGAAGATAATCACAGAATATATATTCTTTATAGGCTTTTGACTCTGTGTTTAATCCCACTCGATCACATACAGGACAATTCTCAAATTTGTCATATGGAGAATCAGGGAATTCAAGTGGCTCAACATCGAGTATACTATTCATATTTATAAAGTAAAACTTTACTTCAAATAGAATTCATCTTCAGTATCATCGTCGGTACTTTCACACTAATCTATAAAACGACTTTCAGAACTATCATTTGAACACAAACTCTCAGTAACATAACTGTCGTTTTAACACAAACTCTCGGTATCATAACTGTCATCACTCTCATGATCTTCAAAATCTTCAGCTGAATAATGACTCATATTTAATTAGTAGAAAAAAACATTACCATCTATTGTTGTTGATTCAGTGGAACTTAACAGCACCGTCGTCTCAGGAGTTATATCGCCGGCTAGTTCGGCACAGGTCTCGGGTCACGCGCCTCAGATCACGATACCAAAATACCCCTGGGCCTTGCCAGTTGGGGATATATACCCGGCTACAAGCTGGGTTTGTCAGAGACCAAGCAAAGTCTATCGCAGTCCGCAACCAATTTGGTTTGAAATACAAATTGAGCAATTGTTCCTCAGCACGGCACGAATAAATTCAAGGCGGCAAATCTCGTATAAATCAGCCAGGTTTATTGGGGACACATCGGGGAGCACGACACAAGCAAAGCATTCACAAACGTTATAATTAATCTTTAACCCGCTCTTACCGAGGGGGCGACGGATACGGGTTTCGAACGGAGCCCTAGCAAAATAAGCCTCAGGCCTGGACAACATGCAGACAAGACATGGAGTCATTGGTGGTGCCTCATGGACGAGAGGAAAAGTGTCGAAGGCACGAATGCGGCTCGTGACAAGCCGATGGTGTCGGAGTCGAGCGCCAAGCTTGAGTATGCAGCGTCGCAAGATGGCGCTCATACTCCTATTGGCACCGCTTGCGCATGCCGCGTGGCAAGATGGTGGCGATGACGTCCTTTTGTCGGCAACGCTCAAGCACCACCCTCAGTGTGTCCAGCCCCTGTAAGGTCGACGGTACAGGAGAGAAAGATCTATGGTGTGTTCCAGGTGGTTTCTCACAAGGTCCAGTATGCGAATCCAGGCCTGGCCTGTACACTTGACCAGCCCAAATCTGGGTGTTGGGTTCCGCAGGCGGATCGACGGGATGAAAGACGTGTCGAGCTGTCCATGGAGTAAGGACAGTCAGAGGCCCCATCGCTGGACTCAGGATGAACCTGGGAATGACCTGCATGCTGGATCCATGGCCAAGGCGGAACAGCCAGCCGAGCCACTCTTCATGAAGCAGATCGCAGACAGGAAAAAGCAGTTCCTCTTGCCTTTCGGAGCAGGCCTTTTTGACCACCGCTGGTGACCCGTGATTGGTCCATCGTTCGAGATTGCAGCAGCTCTCCGCCAATGGGTTGCTGACACGTCCTGTTGACGGACTCTGTCAGGGCGCTGGATGGGGGCTCATTAAGAGAGGGGGGGGGGGAAGGAAAAAGAAGGCGCTTCTCAATAGGGTGGATATACTGGTTCTAGCTCACTTTTCCCCATGTAAATGAATGGGGGATTTTCAGCGATTCCTTTTTTTTTCCCCTAAAAATAAACCCCCTTTTTATCCGTTTTTCCCTGCTGTGCAGGGGTTTGGCTTTTTGTGAGGCAATGTTTTATGGCCGGATGCCCTTCCTGGACGCCTCTTACAACACAAGGATATGGTACACCTATTCTAACCGGGGCATACACCGGGACCAGTACACTGGTACTCACTTCGCCGACCTCGGATGGATGACAGGCTGAGTCAACCCCCTGGTGTTAATTCAGCAGCCAACGGGGCTTGAACTCAGGACACTGGGATCCCAAGCCGCCACCCTAACCACTAAGCCAACACCAGGCTTAGCCAACACCAGGCTATCCCAAGGTATATTTATTTGTCTCCCCTTTTAACCTGGAGGTTGATCAGCTCACTCATTGAACCTATAAAGATTTGTTCATTCTCAAATTCCTTCAATAGTTTAATTTTCTTTGCACAATAATCCCCATCTAAAATATTGACAAACAAAACATTTGAATCTTTATATTTTTTAAGATACCCCTTTTGTGCCATTACGAAATGATAAACTTCTCTTAATGATCTCATCTGGCCACCGCCCAAGCCACATATCATTTTGAGATTATAGTAAATTGTTTTTTCATTGTTCAATTGATAACCATCAAAGTTTTCAGTCCATTCAAGGATATTCATTTTTTTCTTTACATCCTCTAACTTACTACTTTTTAAATTGATTCGCTTATTTGTTTTATTCACCTTTGTTTTAGTTATTTTTTCAATAAGACTTATTTGAGATTTTTCACATTCATTATGTTTTCCATTTATATACCAAGACTGAGATTTTCTCCACTCTTTAGTTTGATTTATACTTGGTTTGACCATTTATATATTGCGAAAAAACGCGGCGGTAGCCCTTAAAAAACCCTAACCCATCTTCCCATTGTTAAAACGCAATCTATTTTATACACTCTATCATACAATATCCATATGGAACACAATCTATTCCATTATCTAAAATAAATCTCTTATCAAAGGCTCCTAATGCCTTTTTATTTACTTCTTCACTATATATCTTATGTTTATAACTTCTTATTGTATTCATTTTCCTATATTCTTCTTTCTTATTCATCAAACAATTATAATAATTTCTAAAAGTTATTGATTTCTTTATTACATATTTCTTTATTCCCTTTAACCTCTTATCAATCTGATCACCATACTTATAAGCATATGCCTTTGCTCTCAATCCAATAAACTCACTCATTACTTTTCCACCCAACTCATCCTTAAACTTACCAATAACCTTTTCATTCTTTTTGGAAAATAACTCACTCTTCTTGCTGAAATTACTTGTATCATATACTGCAATATTTTTCTTCATATCTTCATAAACATCATCAGTTTTATATCTAAGATAAAACTATCAGTGTCCATATACAACAATGAAACATTTTCACCATACTCTTTCTTTAAGTGATTATACAAATAATCACACATCAATATCTTTGATAAATCAAGAACTGCTGTTCCAATATAAATTGGTTTATCCATTACAATACTTTCCTTTTTCATATGAATTGCAGAAAAGTTCTCTGAAAAAACCTCTTCTCTCTCAAAACTTGGTTTATTTATCAATCTCGAAGCTTCTTTCCAAGATGTGAATCTAATGTTTTGCCTGTTTCTAACATTTTCCATAGTCTTTCCAAATACAGCATTATTCATTAATTTATAA
Organism: Eptatretus burgeri; assembly: GCF_056783735.1. Taxonomy (NCBI): domain Eukaryota; kingdom Metazoa; phylum Chordata; class Myxini; order Myxiniformes; family Myxinidae; genus Eptatretus; species Eptatretus burgeri. The sequence goes on along the minus strand of NC_140975.1, from coordinate 54,766,072 downwards.
AAGTCCCCTTCAAATTTTACTTTTGTATTTGCTCTCATATCTGTATTGAATTGAATATACTTTTTCACCCAAGGACTTTGTTTAAATTTTAAAACTCTATGAATTTTAGCTACTCTCAATCCTTCTCTCAAAAACTGTTTTAAGCTTCTCTGATGCAAAACATATCCCTCTTTATCATAGAATGTTGTTAATAACTTTTCTGTTGATTTACCTTTAATATTAAAACTTTTATGATAATCACTTAACCATTCTTTCTTTGGGGTTTCTTTCTCACATGCAAAAGGAAGATCTTTATGCTTATTATGAAGATCACTCGGGTACCTCAAATCAACTTCAAAATAATAACCTTCTTCTTCGTCATTCAATTCCTCTTGAGAAGAAATAACAATATTCATCAAAGCCTTTTCATAATCCTTTTCTTCCACCCACTCTAATTTACCACAAGGCAGAGATTGAGACATTGCCCATCCATACAAATTATTAGCATCAAAATACATCAAATAATTACTATCTTTTTCACTATCATAATTTGGAAGATATTTATTATTTGCTTTAGCATATCTTTTTGAACATACTTGTGATATTCCACCTCTCTTGGACTTCTCAATCATCAAAAGCATATCAACATCACTGATTAAATCTATATCTTGTTTTGTCATTTTCAACATTGCACTCCAAGCTCAACCAGGAGCTGTGAAATAGTGGGCAGGGTCTAATCCATAACAATTTTTATTATGACAGAGTGATCTAAAAGCTTCAAACACATCAGCTAACAATAAAACATCTGTTTTTAGATATTAATCATGATATTCTCCAAGGTTCTTTATCTTAAATAATTTCCATATTTCTTGTGCGTGTTTTTATTCCTTATCACTTATCTCTTCTTCATAAAGGTTATTATAGAAACTTTCTTTTGATGGAAGTTGTGTTTCTTTAAATCTCATAAATGAATCCATATAATCTTAAGGATAAATTCCCTTACTTGTAAGAATTTTCTCTTTACTTTGAATTTCATTCCTTGTTTGAATTTCCTCTCTCATAAGAATTCCTTCTTTAATCAGAATTTCATCTTTAATCAGAATTTCCTCTTTAGTTAGAATTTCATTCATTGTTCGAATTTTCTGTATAATTAGAATTTCATCTTCAGTTAGAATTTCTTCATTAATTTCCTCATTAATTAGAATTTCCTCTTTACTTTGAATTCTCTCTTTAATCTGAATTTCCTCTTTAGTGAGAATTTCCTCTTTTGGAAAGAATGAATTAAGATTTGGAAAAGAGTCCGTGGAGCTTAGATTTGACGCGAGGTAGGCTCGTGGTGTTCCCATAAACTTGTAAGAATCAAGAAACCGAATACGAGTTATAGGTTTTGTGAATATCATTTTTGTAAATGAAATATACTTTTGACTTGTGTTTGTTATGGCAGAAATATTCCCTGATGTTTTTGAAAGTTCATTTATAAATAGATGTGTATCATAGTTGGCGCTGTTGTGAAGAAAGACTGGAATAAAAGAAGGTAATTTATAATTAAGATTACAACAGGAATGAGCGGGACCTCTATATTTACCAGTAAGATGACAATGATCCCTAACTTTAGACTCCTTAATTTCCCCCTCACAAATATGACAGATATTGTTCTTTCTAAATTCTAATTTTTCTTCTTTGGTTAATTTCATCGGTTCATTTGTTTCTTTCATTAATTTAGTGAGTCTTATACAATCCTTTTCTAATCGTTTTACAAACTCTTGTGAAGCTTTTTTTCCATGATAATGTTCAAGTTTGTTATACGTTTCTCCAACAGATGATTTGATATAACAACAGAAACCACAAGGAATATGTTTTTGATATTTATTTGTATATGATTCTTTTGGATTAGGAGAAGCAGTATTAATCTTTTTAAGGATACACTCAAAATCAGCGTATATCACAAATGGGTGCATGATAGATTTATTATAATCTTCAAAAGAAATCTTTTCACCAGGTTTAGGCATTGTAATTACAGCTGATTTATGATTACTACAATATTTTGAATGTTGTTCTAATCGTTCTTTTGTATGAAATGAATTAAGACATCGCTTACAAGGATATATTTTGTTTGCTGTTCTGAATACCTGAGAAGAGATTAATCTTGATAAATTATTGATGTATGTGTAATGTGAATTCTTTTAAACACTAAAATATAAAAGATCAATGTGTGTTTCTTCATTTTTATAGTTGTTTGAAATTTTTAATATTTGAACTTTGTTTGTATCCGTTAATCCATATACATTAATAGAAAAATTATTCTTTTTCTCAAATTTAGGAATATCTGTTAGTGGCATTGGGAATTTAAAATCTTTAATGTCCAAGGTATTCTCATATTTCATACATTGTTTTACTCTTTCTGAATTACATTTTGGTGGATGAAAGTGAGCAAGAACAGACCAGAGAAAACATTTATTATCATTGTTCTTAATATTAACAACTGCCTTCTTTAGTTTTATTTCTTTTGGTAATTCAATATAAGAAGAAGCTTTAAGAGGGTTTGATTTTAGAATGTGTATATCTAAAAAGATGATTTTTTTTAAATATTGAATCCACTTCCTACCACTGTATTATCAACATCCTCCTCTTGTCTTGATAGTTCTTCATAAACCCCACTATTCAAAAAATCTTGAAATGATGTTATAAAATGAAGATCTGTTCTCATATAAGGAGTTTGTTCTTCATCTTGTCTTTTCATATTCATTTTCACTCCCATATAAAACTTTAAAGTTTTCATTTCTTTAGTGTCTTTTTAATAAAATTTTCAACATCGGGTTTCACTATTACAATTGATTCAGCTATTGATGATGGACCAGGTTCTCCAAATTGAAAAATCCTTATTTTTATATGCCCTTTAAATGCCCCATCAGTGTTTTCAATATAATAGTCTCCCTTTACTTTAAACTCATTTTTCTTGTGTTTTTGTGATTGAAGATGTTTATTATAACTACTCTTCAAAACATCCTTTGAACAGATATCACAATGTTTTCTTTCCAACTCAAGAGGAGATATTTTATGAAACAGATTAAATGTGTGTTTGTTGGTTCGGAGGTGTTATCTATAATGTTTATATTCGTGATTACAAACATCACAGTATGTTGTATTCACCATATTTATATAATAAATCTTTGCTTAAACTAAAATTTTCTTGATGAAAATTTCGTTTATTTTACAGGTGAATCTGTGCTTAAAACCATTTTATCCTCCAACTTTTTCACTTAATAAATACAATGTTTCAAGACACAAAAGACAAGTTTCAATCAATCTCTTCATTTGTTAAAGATACTGAGAAATATGTCAAGCATGTAAAATTGAACAAAGATAAATATAACAACTATTGGATAAAAACTATTATGGTAAATAATATGAGTTCTTCAATTTCCTTCAGTGGAAGGGCTTTTAGTATACCTGGTAGAACATCAATTAAAGTATCTCTAACAAAAGTTTCTCCTCTCCTTCTCGTAATATATTCAAAACTAGAAAAAGCAATGAAACAAGAAAAAGTATCAAAAAACAAAAACCTTATAGATGAAGCTTTAGAAAGAAAAGATAAGACCATCTGTAATATGCAAGGAGAAATTTGTATTTTTTTTCAACAACCCTAAGGATGTAAATCCTGATGAAATAAAGGATGTTAATATATCAGGTGAAATGACATTTCGTTCAATAGTAATTAACGATCATTTTAAAATTACCTTTAATATAAAAAATGTTGTCGTTGAATCTGATAATGAAAAAAAGTATATCGATATCAATGGTAATATTATTAAATATGAGTCAATATACAACTGAAAGTATGGATGAATTTCAGTTTAAGTAAAGTTTTACTTTATAAATATGCTAGACTTTCCTGATTCTCCATATGACAAATTTGAGAATTGTCCTGCGTGTGAAAGACGGGGATTAAACACAGAGTCAAAAGCCTATAAACAATGTATATTCTGTGATTATCTTCTAATTAATGATAATAAAAAATATAAAAAGGAAAATAATTCTTTTAGATTTACACCAAAAATGAATTACTTTACAAGATTGATTAGAGAAATGAATGTAAAGTATGAGGGTGATAACACACCTTTCCTTACAAGGGAAGAAACTGAACGTATAAGAGAAATGTTCAAAGGATTCTCACTTTCATTTCATCACTATTTCATCAGGATGTTCAAAGAAATGTTCAAATCTCACACTCTCACTATGTCTCTTCGAAAGGACCGTTTAAAAAACCCCCCCATCCACTTTCTCAACAATCCTCTGGAAGAAGTCTTTTCTTTCAAGCTTCTAGGTCTCACTATCTGCTATGACCTTTCCTGGGAAAGTCACATTTCCAACCTCGCCTCAAAAGGCAGTCGCCGACTGGGAATCCTCCGTCGTGCTAAGTCCTTCCTCGGCCCTCTTGAGCTCCTGACCACTTACAAAGCTTTTGTCCGTAGCCTGATGGAGTACTGCTCTCCCCTTTGGGCTGGTGCTCCTGCCTCCCACCTTTCTCGGCTTAATGCTGTCGAAACCAGGGCATTTAAGATCATCGGCATCTCCCGCAATGAAGCTGAGTCTTTGGGCCTCTCACTCAATCACCGCAGGTTGGTCGGTGGTCTTTCTGTCTTCTACCGACTCCTCTCCAGCCTTGCCCCCCTGCTCTCTCTGCGATTTGTCCCCACCACATTTCCACAGGGCGCTCAAGGTCCGCCAACAACCCCCTTCTGGTAAAACTACCAAAATCACGAATCACTGCTCATCTTCACTCTTTCATTCCTCTTTTTTCCCGCCTTTGGAATAAACTTCCTCACTCTATTCTTTCCCATTCTTCCCTCCAGGCTTTCAAAACAGCTGTTCACCACCACCTCTTATCTTCCCCCATCCAAATCCTCGATCTTTTCTACCCCCGATAATCCACCCAAGCCCACTTCCTTCATTTCTCCTGCTTTCCTTCCTGAAAGTACCTGAAATGTCCATCTTCTCTTCGCCATGTTCCCCGTCCCATCCCCATCCCTCTCCCTTCCACAGTTCACCTAATGTGTCTGTTCCCCACTGTTTTGTCCCTTCCACTCCCGCCCCTCTTGTCTCATGCCTCCTTGCTGTGAGTTGTGTGTTTGCTCTCATACGAGCCTCGACCAAGGTATACAAAAAAAAAAAAAAAAAAAAGGATTGTTGTTATATATTATTCATGGATGTCATTTTCAGGGAAATATCAACACAAGATATTGTATAAATAAAATAATGGATTATCTTGAAATTAAACCTGAACTTAGGATAAAATATAGAGTTTCTAAAAAAGCCAATAATAAATTAAATAACCTGTTTTTCAAATATATAAATGAATGATTTTTTACCTATTTGGGAAAATAAGATAAAATTTAACAACCATAAAAATCTCCCAAATTCATTAAGATATATCATAGTTGGTTCAAGTGGATGTGGAAAAACCTGCTTACTTTTAAAAATGCTCCTCACTCCCAACTTTTTAGATTATGATAATTTAATAATTTTCACAAAGTCGAGTTTTCAACCAGAGTATCAACTACTCTCACAAGGTTTTAATGCTGGTCTTCAAAAAGAAGATATAATTGGTTTATTTAAACGTCAAAAAAACCTAAATGATTATAACATTGAAGATATAATTCAACTATTTTGTGATACACAGAGATGTAAAAAGAAATCAAATCCTATAACTTGTATTCTTAGTGATAATACGGATGATATACCGTCTCCCCAAGATTTGGATAAATCAAAAAAGAACCTTGTTATCTTTGATGATTGTGTTAATGAGAGAAACCAAACGGTAATGGACAGCTACTACACAAGAGGGAGACATTCTTCTTGTAATTGTATTTATCTTAGTCAATCGTACTTTCAACTTCCTCGTCGTTCCATCAGAAACAATGCTAATACTTTTATTTTATTCAAGTTAAATTCAATAGATATCAATAATTTTTGGAGAGATAATTGTTCTATATTATGTAGTAAAAAGAAATTTGAGGATTACATGAAGCACACGACTGAAAAATATAAATATATTGTTGTGAAACAAGATGAGATATTAAGGGATATATTTTTTGTTTTATAAACAATTACATATATAAATGACAACTATTATTGTAAATCTTGTGGGTAAATCTGCTTCTGGAAAAAACTTTCATAAATCAAGGTTCTTGTGTAGTACAAATGAGAATATTGTAAATTTACTTAAAGAACACCCCGTGATATGCATTGTATCAACAACAACTAGAGCAATAAGACCTGGAGAAGTAAAAGGTGAAGATTATCACTATATTTCAGTGGAGGAACATATGCGATTGAGGAATGAAGGTCAAATGTTTGAGGAGGTTTCTCTTGGTACAACAAAATATTCACATTGTAAGAGTGAGTTAAGGAAACTAAAATCTGGTGGTGTTGGGAAATTAGAAACTAATCCAGAAGGAACGAGACAAATTATTATTAAACATCTGAGCGGAGTGAAGATTTTATCATTCCGTTTTGATGTTGATGAAGAAACTCAACGCAAACGTATGGAAAGCAGAGATGCAAGTATTAGTGAAGAAGAAATTACAACTCGCATTAATGTTAATAAAGAATTTGATAAAATATTTAAAGAAAAGGATTTATTTGAACACATCTACTTGAATGATGAAGAAAAGGAAAATTTCCCTGTTGATCTTTACAATTCATTAAATTATATTTTACAATAAATAAATGGATGCAAAAGAAAGAGCAAGAAGATTTAAGGAACATCAAGAGTTGGTTTCAAAAGTTGTAAAACAGCAGGAAGACATAAAGAAGAAACGCAGACAGAAACTAACGGGTGAAGAAGCATTTGAAAGAAAACAAGAGAAATTTTTTAAACCACTTTTAAAAACTTCCCAAGAAAAAATGAAAGATGTTTCCACAGTTCCCACAGTAGAATATACTCCCAGAAAGCTCCAAATGTTAAAAGATTTCAGTCAAATGACGGAGGAAGAATTAGAGCATTTAGGAGAATTAGAATATGATGATGAAGGTTTATTTCAACAACTGGAAGAGATTAATCACCCGCCTGATTATATTGTGAATGCTGTTCAAAACAATGAATATTCAGCGGATTAAAAAACCAAAGCAGGACTCATTCCAACAGAACAACCAGCAATATTACATCTTCTTCAAGAAAAGGCATTGATATTTAATGATGAATTAAGGTTCTTGGGTTCTGCTCAACCCCCTGTTAAACTAACTCCGAGATTAATGTTTCTTCTCACAAAAGATGGAAGACAAGGTTCAACTGTGAGGGATGAATCAAAGTATATTGATAAACCATTGGATATGGAAAATAATGATGATAGCGTATATATTGATCTGCTGAACACTTTAAATTATAAGGTTATTCTTTCTGGTAAAAGTAGGAAGAATGAGAAGGAGAAACACATTATTCAGGCTTTAAGTATCCTTGGTTCAGGTGTTAGTTTTCTTCCAAATGACCCATCGCAATTAGTTAATAGACTGTTATTGTTGTTAGGTAGTAAGAAGGCTGGAAATAACAATTGTTTTAATGAAGCATCAGCCATTTTAGACCAGTTGATGAACATGAAAATAATTAATAAATATCAATATAAAGACATTTTATCTCATATTAAATAAGATGAGAAGCACAATCCTTAGTTTCAATTTCACAACAAGCGACCACACATCTTCACTCCCATACCCACTACAACTTGACACAACAAAAGAATATGAGGCATCTTTATTGTCCATGGAAACTTATAATACCTTATTTAATATAACTGATAAAAATGACAAGTTTAGTTATAATCCCAGAAGTGGATACAAAACGATAACAGTCTCACCCGGAGCATATGAGATTTCTCAAATATCTTCCGAAATTGCTCGTCTTATGAAAGAACAGGGTGATGAACCAAAAAATATTGTTATAAACATTCAAAAATATACTTCAAAATCAACGATTAAAGTTAAAAATAACTACAAGGTTGATTTCACAATTGATAATTCATTTAGAGAGTTATTGGGTTTCTCCTCAAAAAAGATTGAAACTAATGGGACGTTTTACAGTGATAATGTCATTCAAATATCCTCAGGAATAAATTCAGTGTTAATTCACTGTGATTTGATTGATGGTGCTTATAATGATGGAAAAAAAACAAATACAATATTTTCATTCAGCACATACTCAACCCCAATTGGTTATAAATTCAATATGGAACCCTAAAATTTGGTTTATCTCCCTGTGTCAGGAAAAACCATACACAGAGTAAATTTTAGGATAACCGACCAAGATAATCGTGTGATTTCTTTTAATGGAGAAGTTATATCTATCAGAATTCACCTACGTGAAGTTTTCCAATAAATAAATACGATGGTTATTGTGAGGAAACACGAGTTGGGAAAATATAAAATAATTACAGGGGATGGGATGTTCCTTTCCCCATACTACAAGGGTGAAGGTATGTATCTTGGTAGAGGATACTATAAACCTAAGAGACAAAGGGGTGTTGGACATCAATTTAGAGGAGATGGGATAATTGATACTCTAATGGGTATTGGTTCAACTATTCTTAAACATAAAGATCTAATTGGTTCAACTGCTTCTGCTGTGGGAAATGTCGCAGGTGCTGTAAAGAGTATAAAATATGCTCAGAAAGAATCTCATAAATTACAAGCAATAAAAGAAATTAAGAAAGGCAAAACTCAGTTGTCCCCCCAAGTACGACAGAAAATAATTCAAATACTTGGATCAGGGTTTCAAAAGTTTTAACATCTTTTTTCCGAAATAAATACAAGTATGGAAGCAATTGATAGTATCTATGATTTGGATGATACTATTATTATCCCAAACTCCACTAAAAAAGAAGATTACTTCAAGGTAAATGCAATAACTGGAACAGACTGGAATACGAATGGTACAAAAAGTTTTGAAATAAATAATCAACAAACCTATTTGAATCTCTCCGAAAGTTTCTTGTTGTGTAAATTTAAATTCACTAAAGCTGGGAATAACACAAACGCTACACTTGTAAATGATTTCTTCTGGAAAATGTTTGATAGTGTGCGTTTGTATATTGGAACACAAGAAGTTGAAGCGGTTGATTATGTCTCTGCTGTATCTGAAATGATAAAATTTACACTCTATACATTCAGTGATAGAATGGGAAAGGGGTCTGTCGAAGGTTTTATTCCTGATATGTCAATGGGAACAAACACAGACCCTGGATATACTCAAAGGAAAGGAATGTATAATGATGATACAAAAGCAGAAAATAGTTTTACTGTGGCAGTTCCTCTTAAAGGTATATTTGGATTTTGTGATCATGATAAAGTTCTGTATGGTCTTAAAATTAGATTTCAACTACAAAGGAATGATAATGAAAATAGATTACTTTTTGGTGCCCAGAATAAATTTGTAATTGAGGAAATGAGTTGGTATATCAGTGAATATACTCCTAATCTTAAAACAGAAGAGATGTTGAATCGAAGACTTAACTCAAAGAAACCACTCAGTGTATCATACCTCAAAAGAAGATGTCAACACGTTAAACTCAACCAAACCACTTACACGTGGAATTTGGGTGTTCTGCAAGGAAAGCCACGATATCTGTGGATGATTTTTAAAAAGCCAGATGGTGATACTGCGACTGATAAGAATAATGCATTGAGTGATAATGCTAAGGTGAAACAACTTCGCGTTTCTCTAGATGGAACATTTTATCCACGAGATAGATTGGAAATTAATTGGGAAAAAAATGATTTTGCTGAAGCATACAAGTCTTACCAAAAGGTGTGTGAAAGTAATGGAAATAAAGAACCTATTTTGGATATGACAGCATTTAAAAGTTTGTATACAATCTATGCGTTTGACCTGAGCGCGCAAAAGGAAACTATAAAGTCTAATCGAGTGGATACTTCCCTATACATTGAAAGAGGAGAGAGTGAAGAAGTTGATACATATTGTTTGCTTTTGGAAGAAACAGAATTGCAGATTAATACAGATAATGGTGTGATGATTAGTCTCACATAATTTTTTGTTAAATAAATGAGTGGCAAAGTACCAACTGGGGTATATGTTAATCAAATCAATCTTCATAAACTATCATCTTGTGTTCAAAATCAAAAGCCTTGTACGATTAACGTTAATACAATTCAGAGAAAAGGAGCAGTAAGAATTGATGTTTTGCTCACAAGAGAACAGGTTAAAATCTTGAATGACACTGGCTCACTTAAAATTAAAATGACAAAACCAATGTTGAAAAAATATTCAATAAGAGAGACGAGTGGAGGATTTCTCCCATTTCTAATTCCTTTATTTGCTGGTTTAAGTGCGGTTGGAGCATTGATGGGTGGTATTTCAACAGCGGTGAAAACTGCCAACGAAAGGAAGGCTCAACTCCAGGCTCAAAAAGAATTGGAAAGACATAACAAAGAGTTGGAGAAACAAATTAGTGGAAGTGGTGTAATTGTAGATTTTGCTGAAAAACTTGAAGGTCTGCCTGATAAAGCGAGATTGTTAGTTGGAGATATGCTTTCTTCTATCGCACAAGCAGGTGTAAAATTAACTAAAAGAGGTTATGGATTATATCTTTCTAATAAATAAATGAGCATTGATGAGTGGTTGAAAGAATTTGGTAAGAATACAACATCAAATTTACAACTTGTTAAATATTGTAAGAAATTAAAAATTCATAATGTGGTTATTTGTATGAGAGATGAATTAACAAATGTGCCTAAACATACAAAGAATATTATTATGAACTTAGAAGATAATAATGGGAACGGTTCTCATTGGGTTTGTATTTTTAATAGTCAAGACAAATATTATTTTGATAGTTTTGGTCTTCCACCACCTGTTGAAGTCATAAAATTCTTACAGAATGGTGTTTACCAAACATTTCAAGTCCAAGAATTAAATTCTAAGTGTTGTGGTCAATTATGTCTATATGTGTTATTTCAACTCAACAAAAATAAAAAAAAATTTATGATATTATTTTTAATCGAATATAAATGACTTATGTTGGTAAAGATGGTTCTATCTTTGGTGTATCTCAAGAACTGGATATTGATTTATCAAATTATTACACAAAGGCACAGGCTGAACGACATAAATATAATATAACCAAAAATATTAACATGAAAAATGCTTATAAATTAAAAAATTATCCAAGCCCGACTGACGCGAATGACTTGGTGAGATTAAGCGATTTATCACAATATATATACTTAAATAAAACAGCCGTGTATTCCAAAGATACAGAAGTGTTGATATTATCTCCAGGTCATACAGAATTCACAGTTCGAATTAAAATAAATTTTTATAAAAAAAAAAGGGCGTATCGTTTGCATGAGAATAGAACAATGAGGTATGATATGAATGATTTAGGGTATAATTGGTCATTTAAAATTAACCTCGAAGACCTGGAACAATTAAATCAGTCTCGTAAGGAAGAATATTATCCACTTGGTATCGAGAATGAGTTTTGTGGGTCCACGATTAGTAAACAACAAATAAAAGAATTTAATAAGGGTAAATATAATAATGGTTTTGCCCTTGTTTATCTCATGAAAACAGAAAAAAACAGTATTATATATAATAAGTAAGGAAATACAAAATGATTTAACTATGGGAAGATGGGGAGGTGTTTCGTGCCATAATATTATTCTAACATATATTTCTAATACATAAATGACAGCAAGAAGGCTTCAAGAAAATTATCATTTCTGTGTCCAAGCATACCTTCAAGAAAAGGGTATTCGGTATTTTAATAAATATGTTCTACAACATAAGAATGAGGTATTTTCAATAAAAGATTGGCATTATGCTGATGTTGATAAACCGACAACTTTAGATTTAATTAGAATGTTAAATAATGAAAAAATTATGAAGTTAAGAAAAGGTAAGGCTCTTTTAGAAATTTTATTGGTTTCCTGTTGTAAAAAAAAATTATTTTGGATACAGGAATAACAAGAAATCCTGATGAATATATGTATAATATTCTATGGGGTGTAAGCGATTCAAGGATAGTAAGGGATGAGGAAGGAGTTGAAGAGGAGAGGGAAGAGGAGGAAAAGCAGAAGAGAGAGAAGGAGGAGAGGGAGGAAAGAGAGAAGAGAGAGGGAGGAAAGAGAGAAGAGAGAGAGGGACGAAAGAGAGAAGAGAGAGAGGGAGGAAAGAGAGAAGAGAGAGAAGAGAGAGAGGGAGGAAAGAGAGAAGAGAGAGAGAGGGAGGAGAGGGAGGAAAGAGCGAGACAAAATAAATATCAAAATATGGAAACCAGTGAGATTCAAAAAGATTGGTGGTATTACAGAAAATAACTCAACCCACCGAGGAGGAAAACAAAGAATTGACAAGTCTATTTGCAATACTTTCGACAAGACTATCATCGACAAGCTATTCATTTTAATTCAAGTTTTTTCTTAAATAAATGGAGGAGAGAGTGAAGGCATTTCTAAGGATTCTTTATGTTTTAAAAATTAAGATTCAAATGTGCATGTTGGAAACTAAAAAGGTTTTTGCACTCTGCAGGAATTTTTCACATAAATAAATGAGTTATTGTCTCAAATGTCAAAAGAAAACTAATACTAAAAAGATTTCATATATTAAAAGTAAAAATAACAGGGTTATACAAAAAGGTATATGTTCGGTGTGTGGTTCAAAAAAAAAAATCAATTTATCTCCAAACACAAACTCGGAGGAGATATACAAAAGTTTTTATCAGGAAGTAAATTTACAACTACTGGAATACCAGGGGAATTACATCTTCCAGGGTATTCTTTCTGTGGTCCAGGCACAAACTTGGATAAAAGATTAGATGAGGCAGACAATCCTAAATCCTGGAGTCAGCCTATCAATGGAGTTGATGAAGTGTGCATGAGACACAATATTGATTATGGGAATACCACAACGTTGGAATAAAAGCATGAAGCCGATAGAGAAATGTTGTATAATGTGTCTCTGATACAAAATCCAACCTTGAGAGAAAAAGTTGATCGGTTCATTGTGAAGAAGATGATCAGTGCTAAATTGAAACTTGGACTTGGAAATTCAAAAAACTTATAGGCTCTAATGATGCCATTAAGACTGAAGAGCAATTAGCTGATGAATTACATAAACCAATATTCACAAATTTTCAGAGAAGGAAAGTTTATTCCAAGGAAGTTGATTATATCTGGTCTGCTGATTTGATTGAACTCAATAATGATAAGGGGTACAAGTATGCTTTAACCGTTATTGATTTGAGGAGTAGATACGTATGGGTTGTCCCATTAAAAAACAAAACAGGTAATACTCTTATGTTAGCCTTTCAACAGATATTTAATAAAAGTAAGAGAAAACCTAAAAAATTGTGGACTGATGAGGGTAGAGAGTTTTATAACAAGACATTTATGAATTTTCTAAAAAATAACAGTATTACATTAAACAGTACCTTTAATGAAGGGAAGGCAGTTGTTGTTGAACGTTTTAATCGTACCTTAAAAGAGAGACTATATAAAAAAATTCACACAACTCAGTTCACAACAATGGTCATCTTTTATTCAGGATATTGTGGATAAGTATAATGACACGATTCACACGTCAACAAATATGAAACCATCAGAAACATTTACAAAATTAAAATATGAAAAAGAGATTAATGTCAGAAAACCTAAGTTCAAAGTTGGTGATATCGTAAGAATATATAGGTGGAAATCTCATTTTGAGAAAGGTTTTACTGAACGATGGACGAAATAACTTTTTTAAATTGTTGATGTAATAGATACGGTTCCTTGGACTTATAAAATATATGATTTGGAAGGGGAAGAGATTTTAGGTTCATTTTATTCACAGGAATTACAAAAGACAAAGATAAATTGAAATTTTTTGACTCCGCCCCTTTTTGACTCCACCCACACAAACCCCACACAAACCCCACCACACACCCCTCACAAGCTCCAATAAATTGAAATTTTTTGACTCCGCCCCTTTTTGACCCCACCCACACAAGCCCCGCCCACACAAACCCCACACAAACCCCACCACACACAAACCCCACACAAGCTCCACACAAGCTCCACACAAAAACTCCACACAAGCTCCACACACACACAAGCTCCACCCATATTCATCATATTCACATAATTAGTGATTAGTTAATTAGTTCTCCACACACAACATGTTTATTTAATTAAAAAATTATCCACCTATCCACACAAGCTCCACTCATCCACCCATCCACCCATCTCTCCACCCATCCATTGATCCACACAAACCTCATCCACATTCGCCCCTCCCACATAAGCTCCACCCACATAAACCCCTGCCCACATAAACCCTGCCCACATAAACCCCTCCCACATAAGCCCTGTCTACACAAGCTCCACACAAAAACTCCACACACATAAACCCTGTCCACATAATCCCCTCCCACACAAGCTCCACCCACATAAACCTTGCCCACACAAGCCCCACCCACACAAGCCCCACCCACACACACCCCGCCCACACAAGCCCCACCGAAGCCCCGCCCACACAGGCCCCACCCACACAAGCCCCACCCCCCTCATCCCCCCTGTGCGCCCCCCACCTTTGACGCACCACCTCCCTCATCCCACCCCCACCCTTCCCCACACACACACATGGGGAGGGGAGGGATGGGATGAGGGGGTGATGGGTCATTGGGGGAGCGCACCTACCCCCTTTATCTTCTTCTTGAAATTCAGAATCAAGTAATTGTAAACAAAACAAATATAATTTATTAATATTGAAAATATTAAATATTCATTTGCGAGAATGTATAATCTTTCCCAGCAATCTTCTTCAGATGTCTTGTGATTTCGAAACTCAGACACCATATTCTGTTTTGAAACAAAAAGTGGATAATAATTAGGTTTTATAAAGATAATTACATGGTAATATGAGTAAGCCTAATTGACCACTGAATTAACACACCAGGAGCCTGTCATCCTTTCAAGGTCAATAAAATGAATTCAGTGTACTGACAAAACCACGTCCAAACTAATGATGCAACCAACATAAGACGACATTCTAAAGAGAGAGTGATATTAATAATAATTCAGAAACATTTACCTCCAGAAAATCATGTGTTGTACAAGATTGCTTCAACAGCTGATGTTGTGTGATAGTGCTGAAAAAAAAAAAAAAATAAGTCAAGGGTATAGATGAAGAGACAGACAGAGAGAGATACAAACAGACAGGGAAAGCAACACACACACGCACGCACGCACGCACGCACGCACGCACGCACGCACACACACACACACACACGTGTCTCACCATTGGTTTAATTCATTCGAGATCAGAGACCAGTCATTATAAATCATTGACCTCTTCAATAAGAGCAGAGAGAGGTAGGTAGAAAGACAGACAGAGAGAGACACACACACCCACACACACACACACACACACGTGTCTCACCATTGGTTTAATTCCTTCGAGATGAGAGGACGTGATAAGACTTCGTACCACTCATTATAAATGTCTTTCAATTCTCTTCTAAAATCATTGATCTCTTCAATAAGAGTATTCATTTCATGCACCTCGTCGTGATATGTAAACTCAATTTCTTCCAATGACCTGTCAGGGAAAAAAAAATATATCAGAATTATCATGATGTAATTTATAATCATTTGCTTCATCGTTCAAAGAGAAAACCATACACAAACTTACCAACTTTGTAGTGAGCTGTTGTCTTCATCGGAAGAGAGTGAGTCCATGCCTCAGTTGTAAAAATGAAAATCCCATCTGGCAGAAACTATGTCTGGCGAATCACTTATAAAGCAACGATGAGGAGATTGCTTAATCATTGGGTGTGGCCACAGGAAATGACAGCTTGGAAAATAACTGGGCGATTGTATGAATCATTTACAAAACATACTTAAAATGGTTTTGATTCAAATGTTTTCAGTTCGTGTTCTGAGATAAAATATAAACACGAGACCTTGTCTCACAGAATAGTTCCTATTTTTTCACAGCGTGACAGTCCAAAGCCACTTCCTCATTCACACAGCACGACCGTGTCAAAAAAAAACACTTCCTCATTTTCACGGCATGAACTGAAAACATTTGAAACAAAACTTTTTTTATGGCGTGGTTTATACACAAAAATGATTTGCAACTCGGGCGGTGGTCAAACAAGAGCATTAAGAGAAGTTTATCATTTCGTAATGGCACAAAAGGGGTATCTTAAAAAATATAAAGATTCAAATGTTTTGTTTGTCAATATTTTAGATGGGGATTATTGTGCAAAGAAAATTAAACTATTGAAGGAATTTGAGAATGAACAAATCTTTATAGGTTCAATGAGTGAGCTGATCAACCTCCAGGTTAAAAGGGGAGACAAATAAATATACCTTGGGATAGCCTGGTGTTGGCTAAGCCTGGTGTTGGCTTAGTGGTTAGGGTGGCGGCTTGGGATCCCAGTGTCCTGAGTTCAAGCCCCGTTGGCTGCTGAATTAACACCAGGGGGTTGACTCAGCCTGTCATCCATCCGAGGTCGGCGAAGTGAGTACCAGTGTACTGGTCCCGGTGTATGCCCCGGTTAGAATAGGTGTACCATATCCCTGTGTTGTAAGAGGCGTCCAGGAAGGGCATCCGGCCATAAAACATTGCCTCACAAAAAGCCAAACCCCTGCACAGCAGGGTAAAACGGATAAAAAGGGGGTTTATTTTTAGGGGGAAAAAAGGGAATCGCTGAAAATCCCCCATTCATTTACATGGGGAAAAGTGAGCTAGAACCAGTATATCCACCCTACTCACCACCACTCTATGAACACTGGACAGCCTGCTACACCTCCCGACACACATGTAACATCCGATTACCAAACAACCTAGCTAAACATGCATTTAAGGGGGGATCTGGGCTAATCCTATATTTAATAACCCACTAAAGGCCCATTTCCGCAACACTACCCCCACCTTTCTCCGGAGGCTCTGGCGAGCCTCCATTTGGGGCAGCCCACAGTCATGGCCCTATCTAACGTGTAGCACAAATCTCCCATTTACTCTAACCCACAATATTGGAAGCACTTAACTCCTAAAACCAAAGTGTCACAGTAAGATTGGCATGTCCCTATCCTGGTGTGTCGGATTACGAATCTAACAAACACATTCACACTCTATGCACAATACTTAACATTCTAATTATGGACTTGTTTGAGAGGGCATTCAATATTACTTTTAACACCAATATTTGCGTAGGAGCAGGACCATTCAAAGGTTCAAAGTTCCCTAACGTGTTCGCTACTTCATGCCCCCTCCCGGCAGTATTGTCTATTCACCCCTGAGGGTTTCCTCACTTCATGGCCCTGTTGGCCTCTCACCAGGTGAGTTGTCGGCCCAGTGGCCTAATCTCACAGAGAGTTCTTCAGCCCACTGAGCCCAGAAAATGGCATGAATCTTCAGCCGTAATGGCCCACAAAATGGCATGAATCTTCAGCCGCAATGGCCCACAAAAGCACTTTGGCCTCAATGGCCCACAAAAATGCTTCGGCCCATATGACCCACAAAAATGCTTCGCCCATATGGCCCACAAATGATTTCTCGGCCGCAATGGCCTATTCACGAGCATCAGCAGGCAACAAGCCCTGCATTGGACAGCAGGTGACACAGCAATGGTGGCACGGTGATATCGATGGTAAGCAAATGCAGTTTGGAGGCGTTCTTGAGAGCGCAAGTGGGTGTGATGACCTCAGACCAGGTGAGATGGAGAGTACCCTTAACCTTCCTTGCCTGACTTGTTTTGGTATGGTCTTCTAAATAAGGTCTTTTTTTTTTAGCAGACAGGATAGTGTGTTTCTTAATCAAATGTTATCTTCGTGGGTGTGTGCTCATGACACACTGGTGGCCTCTCTGGCACTTGGAGAGGGTGACCTAGCCTGGCCCTTGTTAAAAATTTTTCCCATCATCCCTTCTCGTACCAGGTGTCACACATGAATGGTGCGGAGGAGAGTTCATCGAACGGAACAACTTACTTTTAGCTCTAAACAACGAAACAAACCCTGCTATGGCCAGAATGATCCTAATGACCAATTTTCTCAACCTGGCACACTGTTCCATTCTTTTAAACCTGGGCAAGGCCCTTATTTGTCTTGTTTCATTTGGTGGTGCCAGCCATAACTCGCTGGCTGGGGAATGTGACTACTACTAGACTTCTTTGCCTGCTTCCAATCGGGGGTGGGGGGGGCACCCAGTGACCTCATGGTTCACCTGATTGTTCTTCTGGAACTCCTAAATAAGGGATGGCTCTCGAGCCCCCATACTATGCTCTCCTAGCACTAAAACCTACTGTGCTCTCCTGGCACTAAAACCTACTGCGCTCTCCTGTCATCTCTGGCAGCCTTCACCTGCCAGGAGCCCCCAAAGTGCTGGTGCCCTCTCTCCCGACTCACCAACTTCTAATACCATGTCACACTCCCAGCCAGTACCACCATACCTTGGCCTGCACCTACCCCTAGCAGTCCTCCTGCACGATGGAACAGCAGCCAGAATCCATGTCAAATCATCTAAGTCCCCCTAACCTATTCTAACTTGGTTAGGAGACTCCTACCGACAGGGTACGTTGTTCGCACTCACTCTCCTCATTTGCACAATCACGCCATTCACCCCCAACACTTTAGTCATTCATTCCACAGTGCCACACACTCAGTCCACAACACCATCCAACACCTTTCACTTTTATGTTAAAAAAAAAACACACCAGTCCCTCGGATCCCACTTGGTCATCAAATTTAACTGATACACTTTTTTTTATCAAACCCCAATCAATTTGTCACTATATCCGTCGTCCGCTGGCCTCCTCCATACTGCTCTAATCGTTTATTTCCAACAATTTAAACAAAACATCAAAATCTCTTCACCAGCCCCATGGAACCTCTGCATGGCTCAAACCAGGCATTTCAGTCTCTCCTCAAACAAGCCACTCTTTGTCGTCCACTTGTTTCCAGTGTGTTTAACGCTCTGCCTGTGATGTCTCCACTACTTTTTATATATTTTTTAATAATCACCCAAATCCACTCGTGCCACTCTTATCCCTTCTGTCAGTCTCTCAATTTGCAATCACTCTCGATATAATTTTCAATCAAAATTTTTAGATCCCAATATGGCCTGCTTCTTTGGTTCATTGGAAGGGGAGTGAGGGAAGGAATCCCTCATTACACATTACATGACCCCGCCACCTTTCCGCCACGGCTCAAAGGGGTCACGTCTCAATTGGGGTTGTGGTCCACCCCCTCCTCTCTTCCAGGGTTCGCGGAAGTCAGGTAAACCCCAATCGGGGGAGCGGCCTCCGTCTCTTCTCTCTAACTCCCTGAAGACGGATAAACCCCACTCAGCTAGCCAAACTCCTCGTTTCCTCAGAGAGGTTTGAAGACCAAGTGACACATGGTGGTGTCGCTGCTGGCCCCTTCCTGTTCTAAAATGGGTACGGGGTATATGTGACACATGCCAGTTCCACTTGCTACTCATCTGCGCTCTACCCCAAAGTTCTTGTGAGGTTGAGAGAGAAATTAACATCCAATTTCTAAAGCCTGCTCCTGGATGCAGCACCTCTAACTCTGTAAGAACTTATGCGGAGCTGTTCATTATGGTTTCCGTCCCCTGTGTCAAGTTCTGTCCTGGTGGCATTTCTATTTCCCCTTGCACCTCCAACCTATTTCCTACGTCACCACTCATTCCACACTCAGGACTCCCAAACAAAACAGGCTGCACATATTCCAAGGTTATATGTTCACATTCCACACATTCAAACTTGCCTGGGTACTGACTAACTGCCTCGCATTCCAGGGTTACATTCTTGACCACCACGTGAGTACACACACACACGTCTCAGCTTTGGCAGCACACAGCGGTGCTGTAGTCTGGACTGTGGGCTCACAGCATTCATTCACAGGCATTCCACACACACACATTCAGGGGTCACGCATATGTGCACCCCATCGCACAGAGTCTCCTCATCAACATAAAATCCAATTCCTACCTTAAGCTCCTCATCCGCACCATGTATGCATGTGCCCTCATACCTGCTTCGTTCGAGTCAGCTCAGTCCGGTCGCTTCTCTCCAGCAGATTACTCATCATTAGATCGCCACACTCCTCTGGGGCTGTCAGCTCCACATGCTGGACCTGCTCAAAATGTGTTTCATTCGTCAACAACCCCATATGCTCCCTCAATGTCTTCTTCACCAGGGTTTTCTCTAATTGTTGTTTTATCCGACGAGTGATGTCAATCAAGTCCCGCACCACTAACATTCCTCCCTGTGGTGATGTCACACATCCCACATCATTGTGCTGTTCTACTTCCTGGCTCCATTTTCCTTTTCATTTGAGTCATTCTTCCTCTCTGAGCCTTTTTAGTTGTTCGTTATCTTTCCGGAGTTTTTCCATCTCTGCGTACTCCAACCTTGCTGGCTTCTTTAGTTGGTCAATTTCAAATTCATGTTCTTTTTGTTTCCTATTCCACTGTCTCTCTTGTTCTTCATTCTCCATCCTCGTCGTTTCTCTCAATTGATTGATTTCCTTTTCCTGCTTCATTCGTTGGTCTTTCACTACTCTTTCTTCCGTCTCAATCTTTAATCTTGCTTTGGCTTCTAACTGTTCAATCTGCACAGTGTAGTTCCTTAACGTTTCATTCTCCATTCTCTCTTTCTCCTCACTTAACATCCTCAGCTTGTTTTGTAATTCCCTCTCTTTGTTTTGGTGTTTCTGTGACTCAGAAGCTTTTTCCCCTAATTCCTTTCTCATCTCAGCACCTCTTTTGCATGCTTCCTCCCTCATTTTGTCCATTCTCTTATCGTATTCCTTGCTAATTTCCAGTTGACGTCCCAGTTCATTTCCCCTGTACTCTGATTTCCAAAGCTGTCGACTTTTCCAACAATTATTCCTTCCTTTGCTCCATATATTTCTCTTTTTATCTTCTGTTCAAGGTTTTCTCTTATCTGATGGCCTGATCTTACCTTTTCCTTCAGTTGTTCCAATTACAAATCGTGTTCCCGTTTTTCCTTTTCCAGCTTTATTTTCCATTCTTTTTCCAAGTTCTTCCTATCCCGGGAGTTACTAATTTGTTCTTCCTCTATTCTTTTGTTCAGTTCGCTCTTCTCATGTTCCAACTTATGGGTACTCCACTCCAACCTACGGGTAAACCACTCGACTTTCGTCATTTCTCCATGTAGTTCCTCGACTGTGTCGGCGAAGTCATTTTCCAGCCACCGAATTCGTTCCTGTGCATCGACCAATTGTTGTGATTCCCTGTGCATATAATTTTCCTGAAACTCCTCTGCCTGCCGTAGTGCCTCGTCCAATTTAATTTGTAACTACTCAATATAATTCCGATCACACTCCACCTGTTCCAAGGCATCCGCCAATTGTGCATGAAGCTCGCGAATGTACGCGTCGTCGTCCTGCTTCATTTGCCATGATGCATGCTGTGACCACGTGGTTTGAACCAGTGGGTGAGAGCGTTTTCTTCGTGCTGTGCAGCTCGTTACGATGTTCATACTAATCCTCTCCCGCTTCGTGTTGCGCTGAGGTGGAGCCGCGCCGCTATTTTGCGTCTCCACTTTCTTTATAATTTCGAAGTTTTACACCCAATCTGCACAAAATAAAATCAAACCAAATTTTGAATTTGAGAGCAACATTTTTTTTTTATTCCCCACCCCCCCCCCCCGCACCTCTTGTAATCAATGTTCGGGGTGTGAACAACACCAGACGTTGTTGAATCGGTGTCCTGCAAATTTATGGAGGTGGAGGGATTCACATCCCACTTCTGACAGCAGATGTTGTTGATTCGGCGGCGCTTAACAACTCCGCCGTCTCAGGGGTTATATTGGCGGCTAGTTCGGCACAGGTCACGGGTCATGCGCCTCAGATCACGATACCAAAGTACCCCTGGGCCTTACAGTTTGGGGATATAGACCCCAGCTACAGACTGGGTTTGTCAGAGAACGAGCGAAGTCTGCCGCAGTCTGTAACCAGTTTGGTTTTAAATACAAATTGAGCGAATGTTCCTCAGCACGGCACGAATAAGTTCAAGGCGGCAAATCTCGTTTAAATCAGCCAGATTTATTGGGGACACATCGGGGAGTACGACAAAAGCAAAGCATTCACGAACGTTATAATTAATGTATAACCTGCTCTTACCTCGGGAGCTATGGATACGGGCTTCGAAGGGAGCCCTAGCAAAAGAAGCCATAGGCCCGGACAACATGCAGACAAGACACGGAGTACTTGGTGGTTCCTCATGGACGAGAGGAAAAGTGTCGAAGGCACGAATGCTGCTCGTGACAAGCCGATGGTGTTGGATTCGAGCACCCAGCCCGAGCATGCAGCGTGGCAAGATGGTTGCGACGACATCCTTTTGTCGGCACGGCTCACGCACCAGCCTCGGCACATCCACCCCCTGTAAGGTTGACGGCACAGGAGAGAAAGATCTATGGTGTGTTCCAGCTGCTTTCTCAGAAGGTCAGGTATGCGAATCCAGGCCTGGCCTGTACACCAGACCAGGCCAAATCTGGATGTTGGGCTCCGCAGGCGGATCGACAGGATGAAAGACGTGTCAAGCTGTCCAGGGAGAACGGACAGTCAGAGGCCCCGTCGCTGGAGTCAGGATGAACCTGGGAATGACCTGCATGCTGGATCCATGGCCAAGGAGGAACAGCCAGCCAAGCCACTCTTCATGAAGCAGATCGCAGACAGTAAAAAGCAGTTCCTCTTGCCTTTTAGAGCAGGCCCTTTTCACCACCCCTGGGGACCCGTGATTGGTCCATCGTTCGAGATTGCAGCAGCTCTCCGCCAATGGGTTGCTGACACGTCCTGTTGACCGACTCTTTCAGGGCGCTGGGTGGGGGCTCGTTAAGAGGGGGGAAGGAAAAAGAAGGCGCCTCTTGGTACACCACCACTGTATGAACACTGGACAGCCTACTACACCTGCCGACACACATGTAACATCCGATTACCAAACAACCTGGCTAAACATGCATTTAAGGGGGTCTGGGCTAATCCTATATTTAATAACCCACTAATGGCCCATTTCCGCAACACTATATTTACTTTTTTTCATTAACAGATTCAACTGCGACATTTTTTATATTAAAGGAAATTTTAAAAATGGTCCTTAACTACTATTGAACGAAATGTCATTTCACCTGATATATTAACATCCTTTATTTCATCAGGATTTACATCTTTCGGGTTGTTGAAAAAAATACAAATTTCTCCTTGCATATTACAGATGGTCTTATCTTTTCTTTCTAAAGCTTCATCCATAAGGTTTTTCCTTTTTGATACTTTTTCTTGTTTCATTGCTTTTTCTAGTTTTGAATATATTGCCAGAAGGAGAGGAGAAACTTTTGTTAGAGCTACTTTAATTGATGTTCTTCCAGCTATATTAAAAGCCCTTCCACTGAAGGAAATTGAAGAACTCATATTATTCACCATAATTGTTTTTATCCAATAGTTGTTATATTTATCTTTATTCAATTTTACATCCTCGAAATATTTCTCAGTTTCTTTTACAAATGAAGAGATTGATTGAAACTTGTCTTTTGTGTCTTGATATATTGTATTTATGAAGTGAAAAAGTTGGAGGATTGAGTGATTTTAAGCACAGATTCAGCTATAAATTATATGAAACTTTCATCAAGAAAATTTTATTTAAAGCAAAGTTTTATTTTCTAAATATGGCGAACACAACATACTCTGATGTTTGTAATCATTAATATAAATGTTATAAAAAAACACCTTCAAACCAACAAACACACATTCAACCTTTTCAGACAAATATCTCCACTTGACCAAGCAACAAACATTGTGATAGATGTGATAATGATATTCTTAAAAAATTTTTTTTTTAATTAACACCTTCAATCACACAAACACAAGGACAATGAAGAAAGGGAAGGTTCCACTAAATTCTCCATTGAAAACACTGATGGAGCATTTGAAGAACATACAAAAGTAAGATTGTTTCGTTTTCAAGACCCTGGACCATCTTCAATCATGGAAGCTGTTGATGTGGTTAAACAAAGTATTGAAACTGTAATTAAAAACACATTAAGTGAAATGAAAACTTTTAAGTTTTATATGGGAGTAAAATTGAATATGGTAAGACAAGACGATGAAACTACTCCCTATATGAGGAGAAACCCTCACTTTATCTCATCATTTCAAGATTTTGTAAGATGTGATGTTTACGATGAACTCCAGAGACAAGAACAAGATGTTGATAACAGTGTAGTAGGTAGTGAATTTACGACTAAAAAAAATAATCTTTTTAGATAAACACATCTTAAAATCAGATCCTCTTCAAGCTTCTTATTATATTGATTTACCAAAAGAGATAAAACTTAAGAAAGCGGTTGTTATTATTCAAAACAAAGATAAGAAATGTTTTATATGGTCTGTTCTTGCTCACCTCCATCCTCCACAATGGAATCCTGAAAGGGATGAACATTATAAGAAATACGAGAATACATTAAATGTTAAAGATTTAAAGTTTCCAATGTCATTGAGAGATATTCCAAAATTTGAGAAAATGAATAATCTATCTGTTAATGTATATGGATTAACGGATACAAACACAGTTCAGATATTAAAAATTTCAAACAACTATAAAAATGATGAAACACACACTGACCTTCTCTACGTTACTTCAAAATAAAAATCACATTATGTTTTCATCAAAAATTTATCAAGATTAACCAAACCACAACTATGTAAGAGAAAATGTAAAACGTATCCTTGTAAGAGATGTCTCAACTCCTTTCCCACAAAAGAACGATTAAATAAACATTCAAAATATATAGAAATCATCAATCAACCGTAATCAATTTAACAAAAGCAGGTTCAAACATGTCATTCAAAGATTTTAACAAATCTATAAAACATCCATTTGTGATATATGCTGATTTTGAAAGTATCCTTGAAAAGATAGATACTGTTTCTCCAAATCCAAATAAATCATACACAAATAAATATCACAAACATACTCCTTGTGGTTTCTCTTATTATATGAAATTATCTGTTGGTGATCAATACAAGTTAGAACTTTATAGAGGAGAAGATGCCTCAGAGGAGTTTGCAAGATGATTGGAAAAAAAACCGTATAAGACTAAGAGAAATAATGGTTAAACCTCTAAACCAATGTCATTAACAAAGTGAGAGAAAAAGGAATTTAGAAAGAACAGAATCTGTCATATTTATGAGGATAAAATTGAGGGAGAGGTCAAGGTTAGGGATCACTGCCATCTTACTTGTAAATATCGAGGTCCAGCTCATTCCCGTCGTAATCTTAATTACAAGCCTCCAAACCTTATTCCTGTCTTTCTTCACAACAATGCTCACAATGACACACATCTATTTATAAATGAACTTTCAAAGACATCTGGAGATATTTCTGCCATTCCGAACACAGATCAAAATACATCTCATTCACAAAAACAATTCATACATCCCCCACAACCCATATCAGATTTCTTGACACATACAAGTTTATGACAAGTCCATTATCTAACTTAGCATCAAATATGAAAAACTTACCGAATCTTAAATCACATTTCTCAAATCAACAAGAGATTGATCTCTTATCACAAAAGGGAATACATCTGTATGACTATACGGATTCATTTGAGAAGTTTAAAGAAACACAACTTCCTTCAAGGGAAAGTTTTTATGGCAGGTTGAATAAAACTCATATTTCCGATAGAGATTATACACAAGCTAAAAAGGTTTGGGAAAAGTTTAATATAAAGAATCTTGGAGAATATCATGATGTTTATCTTAAAACTGATGTATTGTTATTGGCTGATGTGTTTGAAACTTTTAGAACAGTCTGTCATAATAAATATTCTTATGGATCAGAGGAGGATTAAAGAGGAGGAATATCTCAAGTATGTTCCAAGAGATATGCCAAAGCAAATAACAAATATCTTCCTGATTACAATAAGAATGAGGACAACTCTTACCTGATGTATTATGATGCTAACAATTTGTATGGGTGGGCTATGTGTCAATCTTTACCTTATGGAAAACTTAAATGGGTGAAAGAAAAACATTATGAAAAAGCTTGAAAAGACATTGTTGTCTCCTCTCAAAAAGAATTGGATGAAGCTGAAGTTGGATATTATTTTGAGGTTGATTTAAAATATCCAGAAGAACTTCATCACAAACATAAAGACCTACCTTATGCCCCTGATAAAGAAAGTCCAAGAAAAGAATGGTTAAGTGATTACCAACAGTCATTTAATATAAAAGGTGAATCTCCAGAAAAATCTACTTTCAACATTTAATGATAAAGAAAGTTATGTTTTGCATCAAAGGAACTTGAGACAATATTTATCTGCTGAGTTGAGAGTGAGGAATATTCATCGGATTTTGAAATTTAAACAGTCATTGGTCAAAGAAGTATATTGATTTTAATACAAAAAGGAGAACAGATGCAAAAACAGATTTTAAGAAGGACTTTTATAAATTAATGAATAATGCTGTATTTGGAAAGACTATGGAAAATGTTCGGAATCGACAAAATATAAGACTTGCCACATCTTGGAAACAGGTTTCAAAGTTAATTAATAGACCAAGTTTTGAACGAGCGGAGGTGTTTTCAGAGAACTTTTGTGCTATTTATTTGAAAAAAGAGTATTGAGATGGATAAACGTATTTATAGAGGAACATCAATTCTGGACTTGTCAAGGTCATTAATGTATAACTATTACTATAATAATTTAAAATCAAAGTATAAAGATAATGTTATTGTTATACATGGATCCAGATAGTTTTATATTAGAAATTAAGACAAGTGATGTATATCTATACAATAAGAGAGAAACGCCAAATTTTGTTCCCGTTTTCCGATGTCAAATCAAATTACATCCTCCTGAAAATTGGCCAGTATTTAACTTTCTATCGGGAAAGTGGCTAGATGTACTATTCCTTGTGAACCAACGATTATTAATTGTGAATTTTGGGGGTGGAAATGGGCAGGACACACCCAATGCTCTTAAGAAGGAAGTAAAACCGTTACCACTTTCATTGAATAAAAAAGTAAAACCGCCTACCACGTTCATTGAAAATTGTGATTATCGACGGAAAAAAGTGTATTTCATCGATGGAATGAGCAATGAGGTTTCCTCGCATTCGTTCAGGTGAGTAATTTTATTATACTTTCCTGACTTGCACTTCATAACCATCCCCTACACACCTTTATTTGTCGACAACAGAAGAAAAAGCCAAAACTAAAAAAGATTACTATCTAGCTTGCCTTCCTTTAAGCCTTATCCTTAAAGCCAGCAAGCTACTGTTCAATAGTGCAAAACATTTAAACAGTGAAACCAAGATGCAGATTTGCATAACATTTGAACAGTGCAAAAAAGATGCAGGTTAGGTTTGCTCTTGATTTGAACAGTCAACAGTGCAAAAAGACACAGTGTTGTATTCGGTAGTTTTGCAGGTTTGCATTTGAAAAGTAGAATGAAAGATGCAGGTGGTTTGCTTACCAGCATACTTTTCTGATCCAATCACTCTCGCCTGTAATCAACTTCAAATTGTCTAATTGACTCAAATTATACAACCATCCTCAAATTGTCAAGCTAAGATTTTATTCTTTATCTACTGACTCACAACTCAATCATCAGTAACTACTGAGCAAAAATTGTGCAGCAACCCACCCTGTTTGGTGGAGTCTTCCTGCTCCAAATAAAGTAAAATAAAAGTAAAGTTATTCACTCTCCTTTTTAGCTGACTATCAAGTGAGACTGTACCTGAAAATCAGTTTGTGAGCTTGCAAGATCTTACTACATCCCAGTAAGTCACTTTTATGTACTTGGAAACCCCACTTCAATTCTTGGAAGACCCACTGCAGTACTTTGCAATCCCACTTTGCAATCCCACTGCAGCACTTGAAAATTCAACTGCAGCACCTAGCAATTCAACTGCAACACGTGGTACTCCTGCAGCAGTACTTGGAATTCCCACTGCAGTATGTACTTGGAAATTCCACTGCATTACTTGGAGATTCCACTGCAGCACTGGGAAATTCCCCTGCAGCACTGGTATCATTCAGGCCATACACGTGCATGAAAAGGCCATTGACCCAAAATAATCTGGAGCTAAAATCCGTTGATTGAAACGCACATTACTAATCACTTTTATATTGTTATGATTGTGGAAATTCACAGAACACCATTCAGGTTCCCCGAAGATCAGTTATGTCGATAAGTGTGTGTCCAGACAGATTTCCCCACCGATGTCTAACGAGCTGTGCATCTTTGAGGAAGTGTTATTCTGTTCTCTCGTTATTTTAAACAACATCTCCTCACCATCTTAACCAACAACCACCAACATCTCCTCACCACCTTAACCAACAACCGCCAACATCTCCTCACCACCTTTGTGACAACTGCCAACATCCCCTCACAACATCAACAAACAAACAACGTCTCCTCACCTTCATCTCCACAGACGACGCCATCTTGCCACCCGCAACGGCGTCCACGAACGAGCGAAAGCCGGTGATTTCTGCCTCGTCCGCTTTCCACGGCCGGTGATTTCTGCCACGTCCGCTTTCCACGGCCGGTGATTTCTGCCACGTCCGCTTTCCACGGCCGGTGATTTCTGCCACGTCCGCTTTCCACGGTAGAATTGGATCAAAATGACAAAAGACGCGGAGCCAGTGGGGGGGGGGGGGGTGAAAGGTCAGAGGTGAAAGGCCAAACACGCACCCCCGTACCCCAAAAAAGGGCGTGCTGGAATGCCAAGCTGGCAGTTGAGTTGAGGAGAGAAGCGTTGAGCGTAGTGGAGCTTGGAGTCCGGGAGAAGTTCGAGTCCAGTGAAGGGCTGTTGCTTGTCGGAGCACAGTGGAGATTGGAGTCCGCGAGAGGTTCGAGTCCGGTGCAGGGCTGTTGGTTGGTGGAGGCAGCCGGCGAGAAGTCGCCAACCAGCGGCATAATGGTCCGAGTTGATCGGGCCCCGGGACGGTCTGAGCGACGCGGAGGAGGGAGCGGGCTTCAACTCTCAAAGAGCAAATCCTGTTCGCTCCTCTGAGGCGTCGTCAACCAGGCCCGATTTACTAGGCCGCACGGCTAGGCCTGGACCAACCGAGCTGCCATGCCAGCTGCCGTGTTGACGACGAAACTTCGAGGGTCGCCCAGCGAGTCACCACGAGTGTGGCAGGTAACCTGCGTGGTCTCGCAGAGCTCCTGCAGTCTTTACAGCTCCGTGGAACATTAAAGGCCTACGGGTCCTGTTCTACCATTTCCTTTCCTGGGGTTTTCTTTGGATGGAACTTGTGGCGCCTTGTCCTTAAGTAGAGGATTGTAATAAGTGTACATAATAAATAGAAACGGCTGTAGGGTCTTTTTGCTCGTGTTTTGTCCCTTACCCCCTTTGCTTGCATATGTGCATTGTAAAATAAATGCCATTGTTTGAATATTCACCTGCTCGTTGCGTCCCTTCCCCCGTTGAACTGCCATACTTGCGTTTGGAATAAATAGCTGGTTGTTAATACCAATAAGCTAATCGGGTCCAACAGGGCTTGGCGATAATACACCGCTCGGCAAATCGCAGACGGAGCGAGCTGCTTGGGTGGCTCGTTTCCGAGCGGGTCCCATTGAGGTACAATCTCTCCATAGGCTGCCCGCATGAATAGTTAGGTAAATCGACCATTCAGCTATCGGACCCTGCAGCGCGGGTAGAGTATTGACAAGGTTGTGGTGTGCTTAAAAGCACACCCGAAGCTGGATTTCGGTGTTGATCCGGAAAGCTACGACTGGATTGCCTGTCTGGTGGGTGCGCAGCCGCAATTAGCTAAAAGCGGTCGCCCGCATGCGGAACGGGTGGAAACCACAACACTGGCATCAGCAAGCAGGATACAAACTCTCCCGTCTACAAACTAAATTAAGGGGAACCGGATCAAGGGTGTGTGAGGCGACCCTCCGTTCCCATTAAAGTCTGAGTGTGGAACGAGCTGGGGGGGAGTGTGGATTGTGTCGGCCCTGCAATGGAGACGGGGGAGGTCATAATAATTCGGGAGACATGTTGGGGGAGACTCGTAAAGGTGACGGTGACAGAGAGGGAAAAATTAAATGGGGTGACTGAGACGTGTACAAGACGCGTAGAGACGAGGGAGATAATAAAGCAAGAAATGGAGGTAATGAACGAGGTGACGGAATTAAAAGAGACACAAAGGGAGACGACGAAGGAAATAGAAGTGTTGCCAGAGAAGCGGGAGATAGACCGAGTCGAGAAGGAATTAAATAAAACAAAGGAGGAAACAGAGATGAAGAGCCAGGGAGAAACTAATGAACACGAGGGAACGACGGAAAAAATAGAAGAGATGGGAACGCAGGAGGTAGAGGAAATAATAAGAGAGACGACGGCAGAAATAATGATGGAGGCGAAGGAAACAAAAGAGGTGACAAACACAAATAGTCACAGAAACAGAGACGCGGGAGATGGAAACGGGAGAGGAGAGACTACACGATAAAGACGGGGTGAAAGGCATGCACACACACATGGAGGGAGGGACAATGAGGGTGAGCTGGCGGAATGTGTAGTGACCCGGTGCAAGTAGCAGAATAGCCTTCTTCAGGAACGAGGGGAGGGAATATTCCCCCTTGAAGCGGATCGCGACCAGGTGAGTTCGGTCGCTCCGTGCGAGTTAGAGGGGGTGAGTGCTGTGAATGGGTACACGCGGAGCTTGGGGAGTGTGAAGGCCACGGGACCCCTTGTGGTAGCACGAATCCCCAGCATGATTGTTCCGGTGTGTGTGTTTATGAGTGTGGCGAAATGCGTGTTTTGGAAAGCACGCATAGCGTGGGTGAAAGGCCGTGTGTGAAAGAAACCGAGTGTGAGAGGTCGCTGTATGTAAGGGAGATGACGGTTGGTCGGCAAGAACACGCAACCGCATGTCTGAGTGAGAGTGTCATGGCGAGGTGTGTGAGCGTCATGGCACGTGGGAGTGCGTGTGTTGAATGGCGACGTAGATGGCGCCAGACAAGAGACAAAGGCCGAGTAGCGGCCGTAGCTGTTTTGGGGACCGTGCCGGATTCGCACGGCAGCGCGCGCGCGAGGTCCGTGCTGTGCTTCACAGGAGGCCGCCATGGGCGCGCCTGCGCGAGTGAAATCCGGTCCGGAAACGCATGCGGTGGATGTAAGCCGATCCCGCGGATGAACAGAAGGTAGGCTGGGATTATGAATTTGGATCGGATTGGTTCTCATGGCGAACGTGCGTGT
Source organism: Eptatretus burgeri (assembly GCF_056783735.1). NCBI lineage: Eukaryota > Metazoa > Chordata > Myxini > Myxiniformes > Myxinidae > Eptatretus > Eptatretus burgeri. Next base: position 54,734,863 of record NC_140975.1, on the reverse strand, counting down.
AAAGCTCTATGAGCAGAGCACATGTGCTCGCATGGGGAACCCTTCGAAACGCGAGGCTTGCTTCGGATGCGCAGGGTGACATCGTGGCTGCATGGTTGGAATCCAGCAGGAGGGGAAATCCCTACTGGATGTTACCATCTGAGAAGGGACGAGGTGCGCGAAGCGCGAACAGCTGCCATGACGTCACGCGAAAAGAGCGCAGATTGCGAGTTGCTGCGCAAAAAGAGAAAAGCAAGCCTCGCCACTTCGGGTGAACAGGATTCCCAGGCAGAGGGTGGAAGACCCCCTTGCTTGGGCACAGGAATGGAACTAGTTAGGGGGAAGGGTTAGCTTAGTTAGACCGGCTACATGGGGCAGGAACAAGTCTTCATGGAGCCTGTGGAATGGTTCGTTAGTGGGAACATCAGTTTAGATTTAGAGTATGGGATTTTGGAATTTGAGGACAGTGACAGACTTTGGATGTGTAGTGGGGACGTAGCTTAGCTACGTATAGTTAAATGGAATGTGCTATATTGTAAGGGATGACGAGGGAGCACGAGTTAGTTAGGGGATGCAGTCAGCAGAATGGCAGTGATGTGAGCGATGGATTTGAAACATGTTGAGTGAGTGAGGGCCAGCGGGCCTGTGTGAATGGAGCGAATGTGGTATGCATGGTGTGATGAGTGATTCGGGGGAGTTGTGATTCCCACCTAAGGGACCCCGGGGTCAGAGTAATGTGAGTTATTGGGTCAGTAAAATTGACAAAATGGAGGTCGTTTTGCTGTTGGTGCGAATGTAGGCTCGAAACCCATTTGGAGGGGTGCAGGAGTCCTGTTGATGGGCTGGGAGCGTGGCTGCGAACGGTGAGTATCGCTTAGTGGGCACCCCGGGCACTGGGCTAGTCGGCCACGGTAGGCCAAGGGCCCAAGAGGGGCCAGGATAGTGTAGTGGGCACGGGTGGGCCTGCATGATGCGGGCCCCGTAGCGCCAATGGCCACGTGGGCAGTGTCGTGGGCACGAGCACCTGGGGAAAGGGGCCTGTGGTGCCAGCCTGCCACATGAGCATTGAGGGGGAGTAGCCCTGGAGGGGCACTCCCCAGGTTTTAGGGAGCTGGTAGGCTCGGAGACAGTCGCAGGGCCCGGGGGTGCTATAGTTGGAGAATCGGCAGAGGGTAGTTCCTGCCAAGGGAGCCACGCGTCCCAACCATGAGACCGTGCGAGGGCACGAGGGAAAATTAGAGGGCATGGCCCAAATTTGTGAGGAAATCAACACAGGTGACGGGAATCTTGGTTGGTAGAACCAATAGATTAAGCGACAGGTGCTTTTGGAAAGCCCGGGGGTAGTTAAAAGTTAATAAATGTTAGAGTAGATAGGAAGTGTACCCCTCCGCACCATCCATCCCTTCGCTCTCGTTGTAGGCCGCTGGACCCACTTTGGGTTAGATCGCTGAAATCTGAGGAGGCCATTCTGAGGCTTCGTTGGGCCTCAAGACAGAATGCTAGCTCTCCCTTATTCCCTCCAGGAAGGGAACATAGGGGTTGGGAGTAGGCGAGGTGACATGGTAGGTTAGCCGGACAAAGACAATAAAGGGGGTTTGGGAGACGATTTATAGTTGGATAATAAGAGGATAAAAAAATAAGATGGGGCTAAATTTGGTTTGGCAAACTAAGGGAGTGGGTATGGACCACTGATCTCTACTACTGGATTGGTCACATCCACAGCGATTGTATCCGGAAGAGTGAAGTCACCGGAAGTTCACTTTCCGCCATCTTGTGTCCCCCAAAACATCACTGCAGCGAATACGAAAACAGCAGACTGGCAGTAAGAAATCTCCAAATACAAGCAATAAACTTTGCATGTAACTCATGCAAAGTTTTATTAGTTGGTGTAATGAACTTGTGAAAATCACAGACCTCATGTGACCGTGAGAGAATGTCACTTTGCGTGGTTTAATCACCTTTTACGTCTGTGCGCTGACAGGGAACGTTGACATTTCACATTTTCATGTGTTAAGTGTATTTTGTGATGTCATACACACGGTGATTAAACGCAGGTAGTGACCTTTCGCCCATCATACCTGCACCACATCAACACAAGAAAATTCCGGACTTTTTTTTTTCAACTTCCAGAGGAGTGGGCATGTCTTGGGTAAAAAAAACAACAAAAAAAAACATCAACCACACCACACCCCTTGACAAGACCCACCCCCATCAACAACACTCTGCAGACATGCACATAATCATCCATCAATGCTCAAACTTGTAAAAAGACCTGCCAACATCCCTCTCCACCTCTCTCTCTATCGAGTGCAGCCTGTGGCTGCTGGTTGCATCATTGGTTGAGATGCGGCTGTGCCGCTGATGCAGTGTCCCTCTTACCAGTACACTGGTACTCATTTTGCCGACCTCGGAAGGATGACAGGCTGTCAACCTCCTGGTGTATAATATGGAATAGGCAAAGCCTAGAAGCAAACGTAGAATTCTTCTTACATTCGCTTCTTAAATATTTATCAAATTAAACAGTCTTTTTAGAGGATTCTTAATCATTATTAATGATCATGTTTATTCTTATGTCTTTCAGACCGTGTTCATTGTTGATGTTGCAATAAATCGCCAACTGAATTAACAAAGAGAACGACAGTCTTATTTACTTTTTGCTATGAAAAAATAAATATTACCTGAACATTACCTTCACAACAACAACTACACCGCCTAGAACAGGATCTCATCTGAAAAAAAAAAAAAATCCTCAACATTACCTTCACAACGACAACTACACTGCCAAGAACAGGATTTTTATCTAAAAAAATAAATACTAGATTGAACGTAGAATTCTTCTTACATTTGCTTCTGACTTTACCTATAACTTGTTCACAACTGTATATGCAATTTCCGGTTACTTCGGCATGGATTCGGGATCAGCGATCAAATAATGTAAATCACGATTAAAAATTATTTTTTGATGATGCGGGAGATATCTTTATTAAAATCAGTGGAGGAAATATACACCATGTCTGATATGATTTGGGTCTTTCATGTCTCCGACAATGCCTTTATCTTCCGGCATGCATCATTCCCCATGACAAAAAACGGAAACAAAAAAAAACCAGAAGCAAAAGAAAAACCGAAGCAAAAGGGTCATAGCTAACGACACGGATTCAAAATTGCCATGGTATTGTGTTGTTGTTGTTGTTGTTGTTTCCTATTCTCTCATGTGCACGCGTTAAGTAATATTCACAAGATAGAAATAAAACGCAATCGTGTTTATACACTGCACAGTGTTTAAAAACAACCGGAAGCAAAAGGGTCATAGCCAACCACACGGATTCCAAATTGCCATGGTATTGTGTTGTTGTTGTTGTTTCCTATTCTCTCATGTGCACGCATTAAGTAATATTCACAAGATATAAATATAACCCAATCGTGTTTATACACCGCACAGCGTTTAAAAACAACCGGAAGCAAAAGGGTCATAGCCAACGACATGGATTCCAAATCGTCAGGGGTATTGTGTTGTTGTTGTTTCCTATTCTCTCATGTGCACATATTAAGTATGAAGCTCACTGCATTCGCTATTAATTCAGCGGCCAATGGGACTTGAACTCAAGACGCTGGGATCCTAAGCCGCCACCTGAACCACTAAGCCAACACTAGGCTTTTTCCTCTACCCCTCAATCTCCATAACTTCCAGGTTCCTATCTAATTCCAATTTAAACCCATCTACTGTTTCTGTCACCAATTCCTTTCCAGGGAGACCGTTCCATGCATTAACTACTCTTTGAGTGAAAGACCCCTACCTCACTACCTTCTTAACTCGACTCATCTTTACTCTCAAGCAATGCCCCTGGTGTGATCACTGTGTCTACTCAACTGAATAATTCTTCTGCACTTATTTTGTCGATGCCCTTCAATACCTTAAACATCTCAATCATATCGCCTCGTAACCTCTTTCTTTCTATTGCATGAAGCCCTGTCTCCTTCAACTGCTCCTCAGCTGAAGGCCCTGTCACACCTTGATGTTTTAGCCAGCGTATGGCAAGGTATCAAAATGTATGTAAAACGCTGGCATACACTGAACTATTGATGTTTTTTTCCCAGTTTTGGACGTATTCATAACGAGTTGGACGTATGCATAAAGTATTAGTAACGTACACAGAACGTTTCGATAACATATAGATAACATATCAACGAATGCTGAGCGTGTTGTCGGAGTTCACAACCTATGCCCAACGATAGTCTAACTTATGCATAGCGTGGAAGTGTATCACAGACGATTACGTGGCATAGCCTATTAAAAGGCTGCGGCTCAACGATTCAAATCATAACCGCACTAGAAATCGAAGTGTCAAGCCGCTGTCACACCTTGACGTTTTAGCCAGCGTATGCTGACGTATGAAAAATTTGCCGAATACGCTGGCACACGTCGAATACGTTATGGGTAAGTTTTGTATACGTTAAGAGCATGCTGAAGCACGCTGGCATACGTCGTAGTACGCCGAGTAAGTCGACAAATTTTCAGCATGTTGAAAATTTTTCGACGTATGCCAGCGTATGACACACGTTCCGCATATGCTGGCCATAAGTTGTAGGCACGTTACGCGCTCGTTGATACACGTCGACACACGTTACTTGGAAGTTACTCATAAGTCGAAACACGTCGTCGGAAACACGTCGAAACACTCCTGGTTTTTTTTTTCTTCGGCATGACGGTGATGTTAACACTTCGATTTCTAGTGCGGTTATGATTTAAATCGTTGAGCGGCAGCCTATTAATTATATTATATTATAACCGCACTAGAAATCGAAGTGTCAACATCACCGTCATACCGAAGAAAAAAAAACAAACAAAAAAAAACCAGGGAGTCTGGAACACTGACGCTTAACATTAACTCGACGTGTTTCAACTTATGAGTAACTTACAAGTAACGTGTATCGACATGTGTCAACGATCGCGTAACGTGCCTACAACACGTGACTCATAGGTTAGAAATAAGTTTCGGGTACGCTAAACATTACGTCGATGTGTTTCGACTTATGAGTAACTTACAAGTAACGTGTGTCGACGTGTGTCAACGATCGCGTAACGTGCCTACAACTTATGGCCAGCGTATGCGGAACGTGTGAGTCATACACTGGCATACATCGAAAAATTTCAAGCATGTTAAAATTTGTCGACGTATGCCAGCATACTACGACGTATGCCAGCGTGCTCTTAACGTATACAAAACTTACCCATAACGTATTCGACGTGTGCCAGCGTTTTAGAAAAAAATTTTCATACGTTGGCATACGCTGGCTAAATAATCAAGGTGTGACAGGGCCTTGAGTCGAGTGAGGCCCGGAATCAATCTGTTCGCCCTGCGTTGAACCCTTCGACATGGCAGCGATGTCCTTCCTGAGTTGTGGTGACCAAAACTGCACACAATATTCTAGATGTGGCCCTCACTAAATTCCTGGGCTATGTTAACAACTCTTTTGAAATACAATTTATCCCTCTCCAAATATAAATGAAAACCAGATTTGCTTCACATTTTGCTGCCTGACACTGTGCTGCCTGCTTACCTCCCATATCTCTTACCACCCTGAGATCCTTCCCCCATGTGACACAATCCAACATTACCCCTTGCATCCTGTAATCTCTATTTATATTGTTCTTCGGAAGAACTTCTTCCCCATCCCCAACACCATACCCTTGCTCAGGTTAAATTACATTCTCCAATCTTTTGCCCAATCTATGAGAGTATCAACACTTTCCTGAATCTGATCACCACCCCCTCTACTATCCACCTTCCCTCCAAGCTTTGTGTCATCTGCAAATTTGGAAAACCTCTTCACCCCTCTCTCCAAATCATTGATGTGAATAATTAATAGTAATGGTCTGAGTCCTGATCCCTGAGTACATATAAAGTTGCCAACATTAAGAGAAGAAAGAGAGGTGGGATGGAAGGGATCCATGGTGTAAGGGAGGGAAGTGACTGAGGGGGAGAGTCTGATGGGGGGGGGGGTGGTTCCTTCCCCCACTCCTCCAAATGGTAGGGGGAATGTTGATTTAACCTGAAGTTTGTACACTCTAAAACATTCTTGTGTGCAAAATGAAAGCAGACTAATCATCTTCTTCCTTTATTGATGTAATTTTTTAGTTTTTAACACGTAACTCCTGAATATGTTTTGAACTTTACATTGTATAACACACAAGGAGTGTTGAGATTGGGCGGGGGGGGGGGGTGGGGTACCCCACGCTGCCTGTGAGAAAAGTACACAGCGACATGATGTTATTTACGAGGATATTATATTTATAAAGTTTCAGGATGTGTTGGACATTGAAAAGCTATGTATGGAGTTATTGGCCTGGTCATGGTTAACTTTTGCCTGCGAACTTTGGTCTCAAAACGCCCTTCAAGCCAACATCTCGTAGCTTATAACCTTGACCCGAAAACATGAAGAAACGTAGAATAACAAAAAATTGCCTAAAATAACAAAACATATTTTAAATAACATAAGAAAACGTAACTTTAGTTTTGTTTTGTTTTTGATGAAGTGACCTGGAGCCGAATGTAACTTGGATGTTAGGCCTATGTTTGTTTTCCGATCCAACCCTGTGTCGGGCCTCATAATATGCATTGATCACATCCTTGCAATTGCCAAGGAGCTCCAAGGGAATTTTCTGGAATTCGATTGAGTAATAGGAACAGTAATTTACTTCAAAATGCATTAAAATATTAGACAGAAGTTGAAATATATTTGAAGAAATATATTTTGCAAAATCGGCTGGGCCCGGTTCAACGTTGCATGTTACGACAGTTCGCCTCTTTTGGGGGAGACAAGATGGCGGAAAGTGCACTTCCGGTGACTTCACGCACGATCTGTCGAGACCAACTCAGTAGTAGACATCAGTGGTATGGACAGAGACAGGCAATGGTGATAGGTTGGGAGGGAGACAGTAGGGGAGGTCGGAGCCCGCCTTCAGACCGGCCGGCACCACCGCACTCCCTCCACAAACCTCCAGAATGAGACAAGAGGCCAGCCAGCTTCATATCCCAGCCTGTTTTTGCTACAATGGCCTGTTACGGCCTTGCCTCGCCATGCCTTGTCTGCCTGCCTCTGCCTTGACCACATGCCTGCTAGTCCTTGTTTGTGTTTGCCCCTATTCCATCCATCACCATGTGCGCCAGGATCATCGCGCAAGTTGCAGGGACTGCCCTGCAGGCAGCCGCACACGGAGACTGCATTGATCAGCCCGTGCACCGTGTTTTGCATCCATCCATCCATCTGCACACGGGGACTGCATTGATGCAGCCCGTGCACCTTTCATTTTTGTGTTTGTTTGCGTCAGTGCCCATCCAGTGTTCTGCAGGGACTGCCCTGCAGGCAGCCGCACATGGGGACTGCATTGGTGCAGCCCGTGCACCGTTTTATGTTCACTGCGCTCATTTCAAGGGGGACGGCTAGGACTGCATTGGGCAGCTGGCCACATTCCCTGTTCATACCTGCATTTGTTTCATGAGCCAGAGACTGCATTTTGGCAGCCTGGCTCCCTGCTTCAAGAATGGCCTGTGGGATGGCGCATAGCCGCTGGGTTGGTGTGAGTTGCCTTCAGCAACTGAAGAAACAAACAAAAAGAAGGAAGAACGTACCAGAAGGGGGCCGTTTTGAACACAGCCCCGAAGACGTCTTGCCTTCAAGCTGCTTGAGCACTCGCCCACCTGAAAAACCGTTGACATTGCTATGTGTCTATTTTTCCCCACAGAGTCTATCAGTCCTGGGCCATGGTTAGTGTAACATGTATGAGGTTAAGGTTGAGTTAAAGGTAAATTGTACATGAGTTGCTCCCCCTGCATGTTTGTCGTAGCGACAGCAATTTAGTTAAGTCGTCTGTATGAGTGAGTTTGTTTAGTTAGTTACTCAGCCCGTAGGTCATTTACTTTTGGGACACGGATACACCAAATGTGGCACTCAGGGATCCAAAGGTAAATCGTACTCGGGGAAACTTACACGTGAAGGCACACGAAAATTTGACGACTTGGGGCGAGTCTGTAAAAAGTAGTGGAGGACCTGGCTTAGACATGTATGCACTTAATTTAGGAGAGGATAACTCAACTGTTTTAGGCTAATATGACCCCAAGGAACAACTTGGGATGTGTGCCAAAATCTCTATCTGGGATGAACAGCCCGAAAATGACCACGCCCTTTTTAAAATGACCACACCCTTTTTCATTGAAAGTGCTACTTCTGACATAGCTGTATGTTCTAAACTGTTGGAGCTACAGATTTTCTGAGGTGCTCAAAATGTTCAGAATGGCCATGTTTATTTATTTATTTAGGGGGGGGGGTCATAGAAGAGTGTAAAATTTCTAATTTTATATTTTTTTTAATGAGAAAATGGCTAAAAACCGTTTTATTTAACATACATACTAGAATTGCCATATATTTATTAACTTAAACTTTCCGGACTTAGAGCAAAGTTAGAGGATTTGTGTCATCTACTAGATTTGAACTGACAATTTGGAATTTGAACAATACAAGGGATTTTTTAAAAAGAAAGAAAGCGAGCATTTGATTAATATAAAGAAATTTTATTTTCAATCATTTACATACTATTATCAATGGAATGTTAACTTAAAATGAAAAATAAAAAAAACAAAACTTATTACTTTAGTAGGCAGCAGTATCTAGAGAGCTTAAATGTTTCAAAGATCAGCAGGGAAATTGCCCAACCACCAACAATACAACTTTTAAAACCACATTAATACTGTTTATGTGTCACATAAACCAGTGTCAAGAACATGAAGAGTAACACAACAGAGTCCAGGTATGAGGATGATGAGCAGTGTTCATTCAGTGATAGGGTTTTTACAACAATCACCTCCCTTGCATTTGCAGTACTTGCAACACTTGATCCCAGCTACCCTGCAGGAACACCCATTTTTGCGAGCACACTTGCCACATGTGCAGGGATTTGGCAGGCCTTTGGGTTTGGAGATCACAATCTCAGGGACTAATAAACTGCCCCTTCTTACAAACCCATAAGACTCGGCATTCATAATCAGGGTGGCATCTCTAAATGGGGCTTGGACCCACAGCTGCTGTTGGTAATAGCCTCTACGGATATGTTTCCTTGCATTAGTTGAGGTGCAAGTGGTTCTCTCAAAGTCCATCTTGAGGGCATTGCTATCAAATGCAGTGAGACACAGGTCGTCAAATGTCTCCAGGTCTGTTGATGGTTTGAGACACTTGACCAAGAATGTCTCTGCCATCTGTATTGCACTTTCTGCTAGCTGGGGACAGTCAAAATTCAGGATCAGAGAGGAATTTCCTGGTTTGCGGAGAGCATTCAGGGCTGCAAGTTTAGTTGATATCTTGCTGGTTGTATCGCACCCAGTCAGCGCATGGAGTGCTGGGAGACACTTTGTGAGCTCGTCTCCCAGTGCTATGCAGATATCGTGGAGTGGTAATACTGATCTTTTCACTCCTGAGTTGCGGATGAGCCAAAGCTCTTGGAGGCCAAGATCTCTCCAATTGCCTGTGATATGGTATAACAGGCACACAAAGACATCTGTGTCACTTGATGACAGCGTCATGGATGTAGGTCCTGACCGGTGACTTAGAATGTCCTGCACATGGAACATCATCCTGTCATCAGCTTCCTCGTGTGTGCAGTTGAGCTGAGGGAATGGAGAAGCACACCCAGCTGACATCATCTATGCCTGTGGTGATATACCGAGGTATAGAGGTTTGGTTCCGTGGTAATTGGTGGTGATCCACTCAACATTGAATGCCTGGAAAGCAGTTTTGCTGATGGAAGATGACCAAAAGTTCTCTAATACCACTGGAACATTTTGGTTTGGTGATATCACATCAAGGACAACCATTTCTTTTGACTTTTTTCTTCTCCCCCTCTCTCCATTCTTGATGCTGTCCTCTGTAAGCATCAAAAACGATATGGATCTCATCACAGTTGTGCCCAGCTTTGGTGACCATCGATGTCAAGGCAATAGCAAAGTCATGGAATGTCTTGACGGGCGAATCAAGCTTCTTTAAGAGGACCTTTCTCACCAAGGCCATGAAGTCGATAATGATGGCATGGGTTTGTGGGGAGGTTTCTGGCCCTTTTTTGTGGGTGGGCACAATTATTATTAGTAGGCACAACTTCAGCAGCTCAGTCCCAAGTTGTGATTTGGTACTCTTCCTCATGTAACCATCTTCGTCAACCAAGAAGAATGCAGAGTTGGTGATCTCATGCTTGAGTAGCTCCTCAACAGTGAACCCCCGGTGACTCCCATACTCAATAAACATGAGAGCTTTGATTGTCTCATCTTTGATGTCTGCTTTGGGAGCCAATTTCAAGGTGGTATTAGGGGACGTAAACTTGATTTTTGCTAATAGTTGAGTGTATCGATATCGACCTGTTTCTGAGTCGATCATCGATAAAATTAGCACAAGCATTGCTGCCCTCCTTGATACAGCACAACAACTTGTCTACATTTACATTGGTCACAATTTCTCCAGTGAGAACATTCTTCAGGGCTACCTGGTCTTGTAGAGGACTGCATACCTTCAGGAGATACTCCTCTATGTCTTGCACCATCCCAACTTTCTTAGTTGCAGTACTTGGGTTGAAGTCGTGGTGAAGTGAGAGTTCTCCTTCGACATCATCCTTCATCTTCAGGAGGTCAACGTACTGGTCTTTTTTATGCTTGATAATTCCCCACAGAGCGACTGCTTCCTTCTTTCTGATGACCCCAATTTTCCCCCCGCTCACTTTGGCAGGCCGATTGTAGCACTGCTCTAGCATCTGGAAAAAGGGCACTCCACTACCTTTCTTGGTGGTGTTCATAACAAATCCACCATTCATGTAGGAATTGTAGAAGAGTGGGAACTTCTCTTTCAGTTGATAGCAGTCCTGGATGGATGTCGTTCTCTCACTCTCTCTCCGGATCTTGTTGCACTGGTGCTATGAATAAATCAAAAGCAGGCTGAGTGAGTGATAATAGGGTGCATAGAGTGATAGACAATGGGGTACATCGATTTTTAAAAGGGCGTGGTCATTGTCGGGCTGTTCGTCCCGGATAGAGATTTTGGCACACATCCCAAGTTGTTCCTTGGGGTCATATTAGCCTAAAACAGTTGAGTTATCCTCTTCTAAATTAAGTGCATACATGTCTAAGCCAGGTCCTAGACTAAAGGGGAGGGGGTAGTGCTACGGTTGTGGAAATTCACAGAACACCATTCAGGTTCCCCGAAGATCAGTTATGTCGATAAGTGTGTGTCCAGATAGATTTCCCCACCGGTCTAACGGGATTTATTCGTGAACCAGGTTGTGCATCTTTGAGGTAGTGTTATTCCGTTCTCTCGTTATTTTAAACAACATCTCCTCACCACCTCAACCAACAACATCTCCTCCCCACTTTAACGAACAACCGCCAACATCTCCTCACCACCTTCGTGACAACCGCCAACATCCCCTCACAACATCAACAAACAAATAACGTCTCCTCACCTTCATCTCCACAGACGCCACCATCTTGTTACCAGCAACGGCGTCCACGAACGAGCGAAAGCCAGTGATGTTTTTCCTCGTCCGCTTTCCACGGCCGGTGATTTCTGCCACGTCCACTTTCCACGGCAGAATCGGATCAAAATGACAGAAGGGGCTGAGCCAGCAGGGGGGAGAAAGGTCAGAGGTGAAAGACCAAACACGCACCCCTGTACCCCATAAAAGGGCGTGCTGGAACGCCAAGCCGGCAGTTGAGTTGAGGAGAGGAGCGACGAGTGCAGCGGAGCTTGGAGTCCGGGAGAAGTTCGAGTCCAGTGCAGGGGTGTTGGTCGGTGGAGTAGGCCGGCGAGAAGTCGCCAACCAGCGGCATAATGGTCCGAGGTGATCGGGCCCCGGGACGGTCTGAGCGACGCGGAGGAGGGAGCGGGCTCTTAAGAGAGCATCAACTCTTAAAGAGGAAAGCCCGTTCGCTCCTCTGAGGCGTCATCAGCCAGGCCCGATTTACTAGGCCGCACGGCTAGGCCTGGACCAACCGAGCTGCCATGTCAGCTGCCGTGTTGACGACAAAACCTCGAGGGTCGCCCAGCGAGTCACCACGAGGGTGGCAGGTAACCTGCACGGTCTCGCGGAGCTCCTGCAGTCTTCACGGCTCCGTGGAACATTAAAGGCCTACGGGTCCTGTTCTACCATTTCCTTTCCTGGGTTTTCTTTGCATGGAAGTTCTGGCGCCTTGTCCTTAAGTAGAGGATTGTTGTAAGTGTACATAATAAATAGACAACGGCTGTAGGGTCTTTTTGCTCGTGTTTTGTCCCTTACCCCCATTGCTTGCATATGTGCATTGTAAAATAAATGCCATTGTTTGAATATTCACCTGCTCGTTGCGTCCCTTCCTCCATTGAACTGCCATATTTGCGTTCGGAATAAATAGCTGGTTGTTAATACTGATAAGCTCATCGGGTCCATCGGGGCTTGGCGATAATACACCGCTCGGCAAATCGCAGATGGAGCGAGCTGCTTGGGTGGCTCGTTTCTGAGCAGGTCCCGTTGAGGTACAATCTCTCGGTAGTCTGCCCGCGCGAATAGTTAGGTAAATCGACCATTCGGCGATCGGACCCTGTAGCGTGGGTAGAGTATTGACAAGGTTGTGGTGTGCTTAAAAGCACACCCGTAGCTGGATTTTGGCGTTGATCTGGAAAGCTATGACTGGATTGCCAGTCCGGTGGGTGCGCAGCCGCAATTAGCTAAAAGCGGTCGCCCGCACGCCGAACTGGTGGAAACCACAACAATATATTTCCAGGTGGTAACATGTCGAGAACACAGAAATGAAGAAGAATTTCCCAGCGATTACCAGAAGTCCGTGCACAAAGGAATGCAAGACGACAGCTGCAGTTGCCAGCGGTCCCACGAGCCTACACGAATGATGAAAATGTGTTCTTCTTTGAAACAGATATTGGAGAAATGGAAATAGCATGTAACTACTGTGAGGCAAAAAAATTCGCTGGCGAGCCACCAGGATTTTGCTGTGCAAGTGGAAAAATCCAATTGGATTTATTCCCAAGGCCACCTCAATATCTGCTGTCACTGCTCAACGGAACAAATAATGATTCCGACCATTTCCTTCAGAACGTACGTCTTTATCATAGCGCATTTCAAATGATGAGCTTTGGCTGCACTCGATGACAGATTCATGGATGGGATCCCAATTTTACTGTCCAAGGTCAAGTGTGTCACAAAATTGGAAGTCTCCATCTGCAAGACAATACGCCTCGACAATTTCTGCAAATTTATTTCATTGAGAGCAGACGAGCCGAACATGAAGCACGTTTGGCCATCGGTACTGGTATGAAACCACACATTGTAACGAAGCTCACAGTTATTGCATGAGAACAACAAATACGTCAGAAACCTGAAAACGACTGTTGAAAGCATGAACCAAGATGGAAGAGAAGATCTTAGAGTTGTCATCAACGAAAACAAGCAGCCGGCCACACTTATACCATCCACACTTATGAATTAATTCCAAGGATACCACTTATACCATCCGACAGTGATCTGCCATTCCAGTTCCGTAGATTACAATTTCTCTTTCGACCTTGCTTTGCCATGACAATAAACAAAGCACAGGGACAAACGTTCAGCATAATCGGACTAAATATGCGTTTGCCTGTTTTCTCACACTGAATGTTGTATGTTGCGGCATCAAGAGTTGGATCAAGATCAAAGCTGCACGTCCATGCCCCAGACAAGAAAATGAGGAACATTGTTTTTAAAAATGTGCTGCAGTTGACGACCGAAGAGACCCGTTCGTAACAAAATTTACTCCACAGAAACTGTGAGTAACCTACATATGCTTTCATTTATGAATTATCCGTCGTAGATGGGTACTTTGCTAGTGAGGATATATATATATATATATATATATATATATATATATATATATATATATATATATATATATATATATAAAATACAAGTAATTATAAGTCTGGTGATGTGTTGTTTTCATCAAAGAATAAAAAGGTGATTGGAAAGTTTAAAGATTAATTGTGTGGGAAGGTCATGAGTGAATTTATAGGATTGAGATCAAAGTCTTATGCTTTCACGTATATTGAGAATAATAACATTGAAAGGTGTGATAAGAAGCTAAAGGGAAAAAAGAAAAATATAATCAAGGAAACAATAAACTTTAAACATTATTACAACTGTTTAACCTTAAAGAAGTACAGAAAAATGAATACAATAAGAAGTTATAAACATCAACTATATAAAGAAGAGATAAATAAGAAAGCATTAGGAACTTTTGATGAAAAAAGATATATTTTAGATAATGGAATCAATCGTCTCCCTTATGGTTATAAGTATGTGTTAAGATATTGGGTTGGGGATTTTAATGGGCTACCGTCGTCTTTATACTGATTTATAAATGATAGAACCAAGCAATAACCAAACCAAAGAGTGGAGATGTAATCAGCCTTGTTATTTGAATGGAAACATAAAGAATGAGAGAAATATCAAATAAGTCTGATTGAAGCAATAACCGGGGTAAAAGTAGATAAAACAAATAAGCGGATAAATTTTAGATGACTTTAATCAGAAAGTCTCAATTTTACATTTGCTAAATGGGGCAGAGATCAGTCTCCTATTTTGGGCTTTTGGGCCTTGAGAGTCTCAATTTTACATTTGTTTGTATAGGAGGGGGAGAAAATCAGTCTCCTATTTTGGGCTTTTTGGACCTTGAGACGAAGTTTATCCCTTTTCCCCATTCATTTGAATGGCTGCCTCAGAAGCCCCATTAATCCTCTACTCAGGACAAAAAGACATAAAATGCCATAGCCCCCATGGTTTCAGTAATTTTGCTGTACAGAGTTAAAGGGCTAGCCCATATTTACAAGAGTTATGTGCATATGCAACTGAATTGAGTTGTCATGTTACATTCAAGAACATTTGTGACATTTGCGAAGTTTGAGCAAAATCTGACCATGCATGTCTGAGAAAGGGTTGGGGACACGTTCAAGGAACAAAATGGTCACCAGGAGGCTATCTTGGATCTGATCATCTAAAATAAATGACAGGCATATGTAAGCCATCATTGGTAATGTTTTGCCAAGTTTAAACAAGATTG
Source organism: Eptatretus burgeri (assembly GCF_056783735.1). Classification (NCBI taxonomy): domain Eukaryota; kingdom Metazoa; phylum Chordata; class Myxini; order Myxiniformes; family Myxinidae; genus Eptatretus; species Eptatretus burgeri. Next base: position 54,719,768 of record NC_140975.1, on the reverse strand, counting down.
GTAAATGCAGCCCGAGAAATGGTTGAGGACAAGTTCAATACTGAGTTTAAATTTTATAGCTAAAATGGCCACCAGTGTACTAGTTGGCATTCTTTGATCATATTGCAAAATATAGTGAGGTGCACGTGTATGCCATCATGTGCTGTGTTTTTGCCAAGTTTGAACAAAATCAGACCATGCATGTTCAGGAAATGGTTGGGGACATGTTTCAGTAACAAAATGGCTACCAGTCAGCCATCTTGGATGTGATCTCAAAAAAATGACTTGCATATGTAAGCCATCTTTCATAATCGGTTTGCCAAGTTTGAACAATATCGGTAGATGCATGTCAGAGAAATGGTTGAGGACGTGTTCAACATCGGGTTTTTTTTACAACTAAAATGGCCGCCAGTCAGCCATCTTTGATCTCTTGGTGAAACAAAATGATGTGCATATATCTACCATCATGTGTTGTCTTTATGCAAAGTACGAATAAAATCGGTCCATACATGTCCGAGATATGGTTGTGCGCGCATGCAGGCACGAACACAAAAATCAAAACCAAATCCATAATCCCACGTTTCGGACTAAGTCCAATGCGGACTGACTAATAAAGGCTGTTATTTCACTCTTGTGGTCCGGGTCATTGGCGAAGTAAGTGACACACCAGATAGGAATTGAGGTACATATCTCATTATCTCGTAGAGGCTATGTAAAGGAAGGGAGTAAATTGAGGAAATTAAAATTAGGAAGAGAAGAGAATGTTTGACGGTAGGTAGGAGAAAGAAAGGACATCAGCGGAGTTTGAAAGAGAAGGGAATGAAGAGTGTGATGACATCAGAGTATGGGTATAGAATCGAAGTGAAGGAACAGAGAAAGGAAGAAGGTTAAAGAATAATTCATCCATGTTCTTCTTCTTCTTCTTTCAGCTTTTCCCATTTTTTCCTGGGGTCACCACAATGATGGTTGATCACCCTTTTCCATCTTCTTCTTTAAATCCCACAACTTTTAAATCTCTCACCACTGCATCCTTCCATCTGGTTTGCAGCCTTCCTATTCTTTTTCCAGGCAACCCACTTCCATCATTCACCTCACCGCACACTCTTTCTCTCTCCTCATTAAATGACTAAACCAATTCAATCCCTTCTCGGCTACTTTTATTTATTGTTATTATTGTTAGCTCGCCTGTTTGAAGAACAGAGAGCTATAGCGATACCCCCGGCGTGAGCATGAGCGTGTGCGTGAAAATGTTAAATTTTTTGTATTATGGAAAAACTCCTCGACGGATTTCGACGAAACTCTGGTGGGGGGGGGGGTTTAGGTATGGTCCATGGATCATGCCATTAGATTTTGGACTTTGTCCCCCCCCCCCCAAAAAAAATTGTAACAGAAAATATTTTTTTTTTTTGCATTTCTGCATGTTTTAAGTGATTTCCAACCCCCCACAAAAAAAGTTGTTAGAGAAAAAAAAAATT